>NC_036860.1:34266202-34432600 GCF_002910315.2 Salvelinus sp. IW2-2015 | reverse complement strand
GTGTGTATATTATGATGCATTCACTATGAGGGTGTGTGTATTATGATGCACACTATTGAGGTGTGTGTATTATGATGCACACTATGAGGTGTTGTATATTTATGATGCAACACTATGAGGGTGTGTGTTTTATGATGCGTTCACTACAAGGGTGTGTATATTACTTCACCGTCAATGGGTTTATTGTGCTAGGTTGGCTGTTATGCTTGTCAGTGAATATATTACCGTATATTCACTTTTGGTGCATATGATCTTCTCAGTTGAAATGTAGCTATATAGCACAATATTTTAATTGTCAGTGTGTATATCACGGTGCATTGGCTGTCAGTGTGTCCATAATGTACTGGCTGTCAGTGAGTAAATCATATGGTGGGTGTCATTGTAATAGGATATGGTGGCTAGCCTATCGGTGCGTTCGTATTGTGGTCACGGGGTGCTGTTTGGTCGAGGTTCCATCTGTCACACCCTGATCTGTTTCACCTGTCCTTGTTATTGTCTCCACCCCCTTCAGGTGTCGCTTGTTCTCCCCAGTGTATTTATCTCTCTGTGCCAGTTCGTCTTGTATGTTCCAAGTCAACCAGCGTTTTTCTCCGTACTCCTGCCTTTGCTATTCTCTTTTTTCTAGTCCTCCCGGTTTTGACCCTTGCCTGTTTCTGGACTCTGTACCCGCCTGCCTGACCATTCTGCCTGCCTTGACCTTGAGCCTGTCTGCCACTCTGTGTCTCCTGGACTCTGAACTGGTTTTGACCTTATGCCTGTCCACGACCATTCTCTTGCCTACTCATTTTTGGATTATTAAACATCTTAATCTCCAACCATCTGCCTCCTGTGTCTGCATCTGGGTCGCGCCTTGTGTCATGATACCATCTTTGATTGACACATGAAACAAATAAAGACGGTACATCCTACCTTCTGAGGCCAAAAGCCAATTTATGCTTGCTCCAGGGAATGTGATCGGGAGGCTCCGTACGGAGGGTTTGACACAATTGCGMAGCCTCCAGAGGCTTGTGGAGGCAAAATTGAGCTCTGCACCGCATCGCTGGGCGCTTCCCAAATGTTGTAACAATGCGGAGCGCTCCATATAGCCATATTGACATGATTGTAAGGCCACTGCAGACAGCGGATTGACCATGCAGAGTATTTTAGTCTGGATTTGGGATTTTTATTTGGGATTTCAAGAAGTGGGGCACCTCTACTTAGGGTACTATGAATATTTCATACATTTGAGTTTTAACCAATTCTGATACATCCCGTAACAATATCCATAAGTCAACTTAAGGGGCTATTAATTGAAAAGCACTTGAGAGTGGTCTCTGGGGAAATAGTTGTTTTTATTTGATATAAAGCAGTCTTCCAAGAACAATGACTTGAGTGCTGATAATGACATACTAAAAAAAACTAAAGAGATGGAACCTGTGTGATATTGTGTGTGATATTATTTGTTGACTGAGGCTAACCTTTAGCGCAGCGAGTAAACGCTGTCATCTTAGGTGGGAGAGCGGAACTAAACACTAGTTCGATAACAGGTCAATCACACGTGTGCCAGACCGTGTGTACGTGTCAGTCCACGCAAGTGTGTGGAAATGTGTGTACGGGTGTCTTGTGTGAGCACATTAACGTGTTTTACGCGTTGATGAGTATGTCAATGCTTATTAAAGCTTTTGAGAGTGTGTGTGTGCTATGGCTGTCTGTCTGCGACTATGTGTGTGTGCACACATGTGTAAACGCATCACGGTGGAGGCGTGACCATCATGTTTGCTAGAGGACCTTGTAATGAGAATTGTTGATCTCCCGGCAGGCATCAGGGAGCTTTTTGGCCGTGCTCCCTGCATACTGACACTGTCCTCCAAAACCAGCCTCTCCCCGCCTAATGCTCAAAGACATATGGCTCTGGTCAAAAGTAGTGCACTTAGGGAATAGGGTGCAGGCCCTGGTCAAAAGTAGTTCACTATATAGGGAATAGGGTGCCGTAATTTGGGATGCGGTCCAACATCAGCTGCCTGTCAGTCACCGCGGTAACCGTGACAACGCCTGCGCGCTCTGCATCACACAGTGACCTGTCAGTCTCACACGCCATGCTTTTATACTCTGGAGAGTAGCTTACAACCTGTTATAACACCATAGTGACCTGACTTAAGGTGTTAAAGCAGTCCAACTAAAGAGATCTGAATGATGGTTAGAGTCAATGACTGCATCCAAAACATAGGGCTATCAATGGGGCTTACAACCTACTATAACCACCTAATGTCCTGACATGGGGTTAGAATTAGTGGTCTGGGCCTATGGGCCTACATGCAGAATACATAGGGTTATGAATGGAGCTTATGACCTGTTATAACAGCATCATCACCTAACAGAGTTAGAATAAGCAATGTTATATGAGGCTGGTGTTCACTGAGTTTGTGGCACATTTGTCGCCAAAATTTTCATGATCCAAGTTTCAGTAGAATATCAGTCCTTCACACCTGAAACATAATCAAACAAATAAAAACAAATAAACAAACAACAGTGACCCAGCAGGCTTTCTATAGAGCTAAGAGCAGCAGGGGCCATAAAATAGTGATATTTGGCAGGAATACTWGAAGTGGAAGGTTGCTACTTGCTAGCCTTGCATCAGTGTTAGGGATAGCAACTAGGTGGAGGTATACGCACTAGGCGAGAAAGAGTGAGAGAGTGAGAGAGAGAGAGAGGGTAAAGGGGGACAGTTGGCTGGACAGTGTGGAGGAGAAGCTCTGTTCACTCTTGCTTGGCAAAATAGAAACCCTGGAAACCCCCAGAGCTGCTTTTAGAGAACGATTATCTCTAACCCAACATTACTTTCCTGTAACAGGTTTTCTTAAGTACAGTATGACACCTATCCTCTTACAGGACAGGTTGTAGCCTACTCATTGTGTCCCCCCCCAAAATAGCGCCCTTTTCCCTATGTAGTGCATTATATAGCCAATAGGGTATCATTTGGAACACACCCATTGAAAGAGCAGAAGTATGTGTTGACTTCTGTGAGTGATCAGGATTGTCTTGTGCGTGATCAGCAAACTCGTGAATGACACGTACAGCAGCGTATTGGACTGATTTAGTTGTGTTGTGGATGACAATGGGGGCCAGACGATGCCACAGAGATCAGTGGCAGGAATTCCAGTGTGTTATAAATAGATCTGATCGCACACCTTGCCTGGTGCTAATAAAGGAACTAAAAGACAGCACCTCTAAAGGAATCTGTCATCTCAAACTGAAAAGGAAATGTTCAAAGATTATGATGATTTGATTGATAATACCGCAACATTGTGTGAAGCACAGGCATATGAATGAACTTAGTAACTAACCACTTAAGTAGTACAGCATTCTATTAATAAAATCTACTTGATATGGTAAGTGCCTTTGGAAGTGGGCGAGGAACGGTGCTGTGGAGTCTCCGAAGCCAACACGAGTTGTCTAATGACGCGCCTGTTGGCGTGGCATAAGGGGGCATAGGGGGTGGGCACGACACAGCTTTTAAAGCACATTAATATATCATTACTTTTTTTAGAAGCCCGGAGTGCTTAAAGAGTGGACTAATTGTGCCGTGCTCTTCTCGCTAATTGTTCTCCTCGTTCTTAATAAGGTGATTTATATTCACTTCGTAATAACAACTACCCCGTTTAGGGATTGTTACAGTCTGATACAGTTCTTCTCGCTGGTTTTTATCTGGGGTCGTTAAGGGGCGAGCCCATTGGCTGTGTGTCTGTTTGGGAGTGGGATGACGAGCCGCGACAGGTCTGGTCTGGATTGTGAGTGATGTGGTGGTGGTCTATAAGGAGCTCAGTGAGTGACGCTTTAGGGTCTGTATTCACAAAGCATCTCAGAGTGTCACACCCTGATCTGTTTCACCTGTCTTTGTGCTTGTCTCCACCCCCCACCAGGTGTCTCCCATCTCCCCTCATTATCCCCTGTGTATTTATAACTGTGTTCTCTATTTGTCTGTTGCCAGTTAGTTTTGTTCGTCAAGCCTACTAGCATTTTCCCCCTTGCTCCTGTCTGTTTCTAGTTTTCCCGGTTTTGACCATTCTGCTAGCCCTGACCCTGCCTGCCGTCCTGAACCTTGTCCCATCACACTGGATTATTTGACCTCTGCCTGCCCTGACCCTGAGGCTGCCTGCCGTTCTGTACCTTTTGGATTCTGATCTGGATTATTGACCTCTGCCTGCCCTTGACCTGTTGATTTGCCTGCCCCCTGTTCTAGTAATATACTTTTGTTACTTCGACACTGTCTGCATCTGGGTCTCTTACTTTGCACTTTATGAATACAAGTGAGATCCTTTGGGATCATGTATACTTTTGTATTGATGCTAGGAATTGAGCATGTCTTGGTAGATGTTATAAGCATGAGTGAGGAGTCAATGGGCAAAAAGGGTTGGTAATCAGGCAAAACTATTGTTAAAATGGTTTCCCAGGCCTTTTTGCCTTGTTCTGAACAAAGGTGTGTTGCTACAGGGCATTTTCCTGAGAGCCAACAGAAAATATTGGTAATTTGGTGTCTTAAAGATTTTGAATGAGGCCTTTTTGTGCTTCTCAATCCAACCATATTAGAGTTATATAGGCATAGCATTCAATGTATTTTATGCAGCTGACTGAATTGTCCAAGAATTTGGGATGACTGTCCCCCTCGCTGCTATCATCGTTTTACCCCCCCCCCCCCCCCTCCTCCCCATCCCTCTGGGTAACAGTTGCCCTTTTTAAAGGAACAGGTCTAATAATGTTTCCATACTGTTTTCACCCACTTTATATGTATAAACTGTATTCTAATCACAGCTCATTCTATATAACTACTGCTGTACACACCTTTTAGATTAATTTACTTTCCACACTGTCTATTCACCATATACAGTTGAGGTCGGAAGTTTACATACACCTTAGCCAAATACATTTAAACTCAGTTRTCACAATTTCTGACATTTAATCCGAGTAAAAATGCCCTGTCTTAGGTCAGTTAGGATCACCACTTTATTTTAAGAAAGTGAAATGTCAGAATAATAGCTGAGAGAATGATTTATTTCAGCTTTTATTTCTTTCATCACATTCCCAGTGGGTCAGAAAATTACATACACTCAATTAGTATTTGGTACCATTGCATTTAAATTGTTTAACTTGGGTCAAATGTTTCAGGTAGCCTTCCACAAGCTTCCCACAATAAGTTGAGTGAATTTTGGCCCATTCCTCCTGACAGAGCTGGTGTAACTGAGTCAGGTTTGTAGGCCTCCTTGCTCGCACACGCTTTTTCAGTTCTGCCCACAAATTTGCTATGGGATTGAGGTCAGGGCTTTGTGATGGCCACTCCAATAACTTGACTCTGTTGTCCTTTTGACATTTTGCCACAACTTTGGAAGTCTGCTTGGGGTCATTGTCCATTTGGAAGACCCATTTGTGACCAAGCTTTAACTTCCTGACTGATGTCTTAAGATGTTGCTTCAATATATCCAGATAATTTTCCATCCTCATGATGCCATCTACGTTGTGAAGTGCACCAGTCCCTCCTGCAGCAAAGCACCCCCACAACATGAAGCTGCCACCCCCATGCTTCACGGTTCGGATGGTGTTCTTCGGCTTGCAAGCGTCACCCCTTTTCCTCCAAACATAACGATGGTCATTATGGCCAAACAGTTCTATTTTTGTTTCATCAGAGGACATTTCTCCAAAAAGTACGATCTTTGTCCCCATGTGCAGTTGCAAACCGTAGTCTGGCTTTTTTTATGGCGGTTTGGAGCAGTGGCTTCTTCCTTGCTGAGCGGCCTTTCAGGTTATGTCCATATAGGACTTGTTTTACTGTGGATATAGATACTTGTGTACCTGTTTCCTCCAGCAACTTCACAAGGTTTCTTTGCTGTTGTTCTGGGATTGATTTGCACTTTTCACATCAAAGTACTTTCATCTCTAGGAGATGCGTCTCCTTCCTGAGCGGTATGACGGCTGCGTGGTCCCATGGTGTTTATACTTGGGTACTATTGTTTGTACAGATGAACGTGGTACCTTCAGGCYTTTGGAAATTGCTCCCAAGGATGAACCAMACTTGTGGAGGTCTACAATTTTTTTTCTGAGGTCTTGGCTGATTTCTTTWGATTTTCCCATGATGTCAAGCAAAGAGGCACTGAGTTTGAAGGTAGGCCTTGAAATACATCCACAGGTACACCTCCAATTGACTCAAATTATGTCAATTAGCCTATCAGAAGCTTCTAAAGCCATGACATCGATTTCTGGAATTTTCCAATCTGTTTAAAGGCACAGTCAACTTAGTGTATGTAAACTTCTGACCCACTGGAATTGTGATACAGTGAATTATAAGTGAAATAATCTGTCTGTAAACAATTGTTGGAAAAATGACTTGTGTCTTGCACAAAGTAGATGTTCTAACCAACTTGCCAAAACTGTAGTTTGTTAACAAGACATTTGCGGAGTGGTTGAAAAACTAGTTTTAATGACTCCAACCTAAGTGTATGTAAACTTCCGACTTCAACTGTATATACATATATTTTTATATTTCAGACTTTGCTCGTTCTGAAATGTCTTAATTTCTTGTTATTTTTTTAACTTCTGGATTATGTGTGTATTACTATTGTATTGCTAGAATTTGCTGCATTGTTGGAGCTAGAAACTTAAGCATTTCGCAGCACTTGCGACATCTGAACGTGAACGTGACCAATAAACTTTGATTTGAAATGAGGAACAGCCCACCCCTCCCCAAACCCTAACCTTAAAACTTGAGACTGAACTCAGACCAGTGTCAAGTGGTAACTTCTACTCCACTACCCCATCCAAGCGCCCTCCTCCCCAGCCAAAGTGCAGCAGCCTCCCCTAGGAATAAAAGCACAGAAGGGGGCAGAGAGGGGCTAAGGTTTCCAAAAAAACAGTTGGGCTGCATCCCCATTCTCCACCCTATTCAAGAAGTATGCACGTGTACACTCCTCGTCATTTATTTCAAAACACTGGATTGGTGTGGAAGCATTGACTGGAGGGAGAATGCTGAAGAATCGGGACGTAGCCTCAGAGGGAAAAACGCTTGAAGAAGGAAGAAGCAGGAAGCAAAGCATGCTGGGATGACTCACACATGGCCATACCAGACTGAGAATGTCTGCTCGAAGCCACCGTCGTAGCCTGCCTCCCACGACATGTTGACCCAGGTGGTGGAGACCGCTGCGTGGACGTTGGCCGGGGCGTGGGGGCTTGTGCCTGGGGAGGGGGAGGAGTCATGTGGGGAGTGGGGATAGTGAGGAGGGTGGGAGTGAAAGAGAGAGTAAAGCATGAAGCATAAACCACACACATACTTAAATCACACACACACACATCGGCCTGAAAGGAAGTCAGCTCTTGCTCATATGTGTAGGCTTTGTGTGGTTGTGTTAGGACTATACTAAGGCGGTTGGCCTGAGTTTCATTAGAGTGGTCTTCAATCTGTGTATCTATGTGCATTGAAATTATGGGTCACAGCAACTCTTGGCATGGTGTCTAAAGAACAAGCTTAGGCCTCTGAGCCAGCTGGACTAGACCTGATCAGAGCTACACTGTGTGTGTGTGTGAGAGTGTGGCCAACTTCTTTACAACTCCATATAGGTGACTCTGGGTGAGAACTTTTCTCTGATAAAGATTATAGCATTTGATAGTGAGACAACATCTTCTTAGAGTTAGGGTCTATTTTCCTGAATTTCTGCCTGACTGACGTTTCCAAAGTAGACTGCCTGTTACTCAGGCCCAGAAGCCAGGATATGCATATAATTGGTAGCATTGGATAGAAAACACTTTGAAGTTTGTAGACATGTTAAAATAATGTATGAGACTATAACACAATCGATATGGTAGGAGAAAATCCAAAGAAAAACCAACCTGAATCTTTTTTTRCCAGGCTCTTATAATGGAAAGCTATGGGTCCTATGCAATTCTAATGCTTCAGACTTGTTTCTTCCAAAACGAGTAATAAGTTGGAGTTTTGGTACAAAGAGTCCCAGTGGAAAATCAGTCTGTCGGCGCGCGACGAAGGCGCACCTGATAATTTTACTTTTCTATTAAACATACTTCTTTCCGTATGAAATATTAAAGTTTATTTACATTTTAGGATACCTGAGGATTTAATAGAAACATAGTTTGACTTGTTTGAACAAAGCTTAGTAGTAGCTTTTGGACTCCTTTGTCTGCATGTTGAACGAGTGGATTACTGATATCGATGGCGCCAACTAAACAGACTTTTCGAATATAAAAAAGGATTTTATCTAACAAAACGACCATTCATATTGTAGCTGGGACCCTTGGGATTGCAAACAGAGGAAGATTTTCAAAAGTAAGTGATTTATTTAATCGCGATTTGTGATTTTATGAAGCCTGTGCTGGTTGAAAAATATGTTGATGTGGGGCGCAGTCCTCAAACAATCGCATGGTATGCTTTCGCTATAAAGCCTATTGTAAATCGGAAAATGCAGTTAGATTAACAAGAATGTAAGCTTTTAAACAATATAAGAAACTTGTATGTTCATAAATGTTTAAAATTCCGATTATTTATTTCAATTGCGTGCCCTCCAATTTCACCGGATATTGTTGACAGGTGTCCCGCCAGTCCAGTCATGTAATATCTTCATTAGTTGACATAGTAACCGTAGAAGATCTCTAGTAGATGATTTGAGAAATCTCTGGTCAATTACAGTCTCCCCTACCAATTAAACACGAAAATGTGCTGAAATGTAAAGGATAGGAAAGATGTTGATTGTTGGACATATTCTGATCATCCACCAAATATACTGAACAAAAATGTCAAGTGTCAAATTTTCCATATGCACAAAAAGCTTATTTCTCTTAAATTTAGTGCACAAATTTGTTTGCATATCTGTTAGTGAGCATTTCTCCTTTGCCAAGATAATCCATCCACCTGACAGGTGTGGCATATCAAGAAGCTGATTAAACAGCATGATCATTACACAGGGGAACCTTGTGCTGGGGACAATAAAAGGCCACTAAAATGTGCAGTTTTGTCACACAACACAATATCACAGATGTCTCAAGTTGAGGGAGTGTGCAATTGGCATGCTGACTGCAGGAATGTCCACCAGAATGTTCAATTCTCTACCATAAGCCGCCTCCAACGTCATTTTAGAGAATTTGGTAGTATGTCCAACTGGCCTCACAACCGCAGACCACGTGTATCCACGCCAGCRTAGGACATCCATATCTGGCTTCTTCACCTGCGGGATCGTCTGAGATCAGCCACCCGGACAGCTGATGAAACTGAGGAGTATTTCTGTCTGTAATAAAGGCCTTTTGTGGGGAAAAACTAATTCTGATTGGCTGGATCTGGCTCCTCAGTGGGTCGCTGCGTCCCCGCCCAGTCATGTGAAATCCATAGATTAGGGCCTTAATACATTTATTTCAATTGACTGATTTCCTTATATGAACTGTAACTCAGTAGAACCATTAAAATTATTGCATGTTGCATTTATATGTTTGTTCAGTATAAATTAACACAATCATCCAATTGGATGTGAGAGAGAAATTCATTGGCAAATGGAACGCCTGCAAATTGGTCCTTCGACTGTTGAATGCCAGACAGAACGCCAAAGACACAGCTTAACAGTGTCCCGAATACCCCCGTCTGTGAATCTTGCCCCCACGCACAAAGACCTCCATACAGGCAATATCAGCAGACAGCTAACTGAAGACTAAGTGGTCTTTTTCCCTAGCCAGCTGTAGCTATGGACACTAAACACTACTCCAAAAAAGCATAATCGGAACTGGATGGCCTATACACAACAAGTGACAGTTTATCTATCGGTTGTCCTTATTTATCAAACAAACTAGAGGGTTGTGGCCAAAAGTTTTGAGAATGACACAAATATTAATTTTCACAAAATCTGCTGCCTCAGTTTGTATGATGGCAATTTGCATATACTCCAGAATGTTATGAAGAGTGATCAGACGAATTGCAATTAATTGCAAAGTCCTTCTTTGCCATGCAAATGAACTAAATCCCCCAAAAACATTTCCACTGCATTTCAGCCCTGCCACAAAAGGACCAGCTGACATCATGTCAGTGATTCTCTCATTAACACTATATGAGTGTTGACGAGGACAAGGCTGGAGATCACTCTGTCATGCTGATTGAGTTTGAATAACAGACTGGAAGCTTCAAAAGCAGGGTGGTGCTTGGAATCATTGTTCTTCCTCTGTCAACCATGGTTACCTGTAAGGAAACACGTGCTGTCATCATTGCTTTGCACAAAAAGGGCTTCACAGGCAAGGATTTTTCAGCCAGTAAGATTGCACCTAAATCAACCATTTATCGGATCATCAAGAACTTCAAGGAGAGCGGTCCAATTGTTTCGAAGAAGGCTTCTGGGCGCCCAAGAAAGTCCAGCAAGTGCCAGGACCATTTTCTAAAGTTGATTCAGCTGCGGGATCGGGGCACCACCAGTACAGAGCTTGCTCAGGAATGGCAGCAGGTGTGAGTGCATCTGCACGCACAGTYAGGCGAAGACTTTTGGAGGATGGCCTGGTGTCAAGAAGGGCAGCAAAGAAGCCACTTTTCTCCAGGAAAAACATCAGTGACAGACTGATATTCTGCAAAAGGTACAGGGATTGGACTGCTGAGGACTGGGGTAAAGTCATTTTCTCTGATGAATCCCCTTTCCGATTGTTTGGGGCATCTGGAAAAAAGCTTGTCCGGAGAAGACAAGGTGAGCGCTACCATCAGTCCTGTGTCATGCCAACAGTAAAGCATCCTGAGACCATTCATGTGTGAGACCATTCATGTGCTTCTCAGCCAAGGGAGTGGGCTCACTCAAAATGTTGCCTAAGAACACAGCCATGAATAAAGAACGGTACCAACACATCCTCCAAGAGCAACTTCTCCCAACCATCCAGGAACAGTTTGGTGACGAACAATGCCTTTTCCAGCATGATGGAGCACCTTGCCATAAGGTAAAAGTGATAACTAAGTGGTTCGGGGAACAAAACATCGATATTTTGGATCCATGGCCAGGAAACTCCCCAGACCTTAATCCCATTGAGAACTTGTGGTCAATCCTCAAGAGGCYGGTGGACAAACAAAAACACACAAATTCTGACAAACTCCAAGCATTGATTATGCAAGAATGGGCTGCCATCAGTCAGGATGTGGCCCAGAAGTTAATTGACAGCATGCCAGGTCGGATTGAAAAAGAAGGGTCAACACTGCAAATATTGACTCTTTGCATCAACTTCATGTAATTGTCAATAAAAGCCTTTGCCACTTATGAACTGCTTGTAATTATACTTCAGTATTCCATAGTAACATCTGACAAAAATATCTAAAAGACACTGAAGCAGCAAACTTTGTGGAAATTAATATTTGTATCATTCTCAAAACTTTTGGCCACGACTGTAGAGCTTTCATCAGTGGAAACAGTCTCTGTGTCTACCTCCCCAATGCTGCGAGCCCAGCCCAGTTCGCTCATCTGTGATTTGCGAAAGCTGGCGCGACTTCATTGACCTTGCAAAATGCTCATTGCACATGTCCCCCAGGTGCTTTGGCTGACGCGTCGAGCTTTGGCAAACTGTCAGCTGTTGACCCTGCTCTGCACAGCCCTGCCTCTCTTCACTATCCTTAGATCACACAAGGGTCCTATTCATTAAGGCATGCAACGGAAACCATTTTAAAACATTTTGCAACAGATCATGAAAATTCACATTTCTGATTGGGACAAGACCAGGTTGTCCCTCTCTCTTTCAGTCTGTTTTCCTCCGTTTGTCACATAATGAATACAACCCAGTACTACTCAGCTTCCTATTACTTGTATTTGATTACGTTTCCTTTGCGTGTGTGTATGTACCTGTTCCTGTGTGTGTTTGATGTGTGTGTGCATGAGTGTTTATGCCTCTTCCTGTGCATGTGTACGGCGGAGTGGCTTGTACCAAAAACTTGGAGGTGTGTGCTGGCAGTGATGCTCGTGGCAACGTTGGTGGCGACACACTCCCACTCCCCGTGGTCTTCCTTGCCCAGGGACTTGAACTGTAAGCTGCCGGTGGGAAGGACGTTGTGCTTGCTTTTACTGGGCTTCCCTACCTTAAAAAGAGAGAGGGGAAGAGAGAGGAGTCACATCTCACAGAACAGCACATACTGTATTGGTTCTGGCAAGGAAGGTAATTATCACCCACCCACATAGCCTCCAGACAGACAGTAGATTAGTACATAGACAGAGAACAGGACAGATAGACAAACTGGTAGACAAAAAGAAGGCAGACAGACAGAGACAGGTAGACAACAAGGAAGATAGACAAAAGGAAGGCAGACAGACAGAGACACACACAGACAGGTAGATTAGTAGACGGACAGACAGGAAAAACAGAAAGACTAACACTAAAGACTAAAACTTGTGCTTCCTCAGTCACTGTGGCTGTTGAAAGAGACTGTCCTTCCTCAGCTACTCATATAACAAAACATTTCGACATCGGCATCACGGCGACGGTAAAGGGAGACAAACAACTGCAAATCACATTGTTTTCATTGGGAGAGATTAAGAAGCTCCATAATCAAGAGACAATTGAAGGCTAACGCTAATGTGTTTGCCTTGATTGTTTCAACTGATAACGCCACCATTAAAATGKAATTAAAACATTGTGATTTCTAGGAGCCAGTTTGATTGCAACCTCATCTCATTCCTTGTGGCAAAGATGGAAAAGATGACTCCAATATCAACAATCACCATCGAACCACATTTGGCGGTGTCTGGTTTAGAAATGACATGGTAGTAATAACCACCCGTTATCACTTAACATTACATAATTTGGGGATTTACTAGCAGCGAGTAGCTTTGTCAAATAGACTGTGTGAGTGTCCAGCAACGTTCTACCTGATACCCATAACTTTAGAGTGAAAGGATGGAGAAGAGCTGTAGCTCTGTCCTATTATAAAGTAAAGACTGTCAGACCAGGCCACAGCATGAGTCCTTTGGATGGTGGGAGGGTCGCTTCACTTACCTTCCGCCATGTGATATTGGGATAGGGAAATTCTCTCTCAGCTGCACAGGGGATGACCAGCTCTCTCCCAGCCTCCTGCCTGTATTCCCCTCCGGGAACAATCGAGAACTTAGGGGGATCCTGCCCAGAGAGAGTGTTCCCCAATGGGGGTGAGATTAGAGTAACAGACCCGAGATGGGTGCAGCCGTTAGGCTAACTCGAAGCATGATAGTCTTTCCATAGAAAATGCCTAATGATTGATATATTAACTAGCACGTTACGCTAATTACTGTTAGTATCAGCCTGCGTACCTTTAGCACCAGAGGAGTGGGAGCGGACCATCCCTCGGAGCCCAGGGCATTGTAAGGCATGCAGGTGTAGGTGCCCAGAGAGTCCTCCGTCACCTCGGCCACGCGGATGCTCCCGTCCTCCATTTGGCTCCAACCAGGGTACTGTGGGAACAAAGAGGGGCTAACGCTATGACATCGCAATGTTTGTATGGTTGGGCTCACCAGTGACACAGCACTATCCCATCATCCTGCATAGAGCTGAGGAGACTGTGGCTTCAAGGAAGTGAGAGGTGCGATCAGTCCCCAATTGTTCTCAGTAGTTAAAAGTTCTGAATCAAAAGGGACTGAATGCAAGGGCAAAAAGTAGGGGAAGGAAACAGAAAGAACAGCTAGATTTTGTCTGGGATATACACAACAATTGCTCCACCCCTAAAAGCCTTAAACTAGGAAACTTAGCCACTAGGACGTCCTCTTTAATGCACATGTGAAGAGCTTAGTTCATCACCTTTGTCGCAGTTCCAAGCCTGAGGAGATTTCACAGTCTGTCATCCAAACTCAGGTAGAAATTGCCCTTCTAGGCACAGATCTACGATCAGCCTACCCCTTAGCCCTAAACTTAACCATTAGGGGGGAAAAACACAAAACTGACTTTAGATCAATGTCTAGGCGGGGCAACTTCACTCTACTCCACTAAGAATACAGTTCTGGGGGAAGATGTATACGAAAATATACGAAGACTAGTAAAGTCTCCACCCCCCTAAACGGAAGTTTCGGGCAAGTCTATGGGCTAAATGTCCCCTCCTCTTTCGAAATTCAAAAGATGCGAAATCGTGATTTGTCCAAATGATCATTGACGAAAAATCTGAGCGCAGAACAAAGTTCCTCGTTACACGTCGCATCCCACAATCTGTTGACAGATTCTACGATACCATCTTATGTTACGTGCATCTGTCCATGAGAGATTTTGGTTTCAGTGATGTCAAACGTTCTGAACATTGCGATAGAAATAGAACAAATAGAGGTGATACCATTCCCTATTCCTACCTAACAGACAATCATATCGGTTTTACACAATACATTTATCTCTGAACGTTATGGGTCATATTCATTAGGCATAAGAAAAGGGACTTAAACCGGGAGGGGCTTCCTGAGCGTGTCCAATAACAAAATGCACATTTTCGTTTTCCATTGCAAAACCTTTTGCTACAGTGTGTTCTAATGAATATGACCCTTGATTCACCTTCTCTATCCGGAGGGGGTTGCCATCTTTTGTCCACTTGACCAGCGTGACAGGCGGGTTGGCATCTACAGGGCAACGGATGAAGCCTGGCAGGCCAATGGCCACGTAGATGGCAGGTGGCATATCTTTGACACGGGCAGGGTCTGGGGCGAGAGAGAGAAATACAGTTCATTTGTATTGTATTTATTTCTGTATTTATTGGACAAAGGAGAGATGGTGGGAAAGGTAGAGAGTTCGTCACAAAGGCAGTGGGCTGGATTCGAAACCAAACCAACATGGGCAAATATACACTGAGTGTACAACACATTAGGAAKACCTTCCTAATATTGAGCTGCACCCGCTTTTGCCCTCAGAACAGKCTCAATTRGTCYGGYCATGGACTCTACAAGGTGTRSAAAGCGTTCCACAGGGTTGTTGGCCCATGTTGACTCCAATGCTTCCCACAGTTGTGTCAAGTTGGCTGGATGTCCTTTGGGTGGTGGACCATTCTTGTTACACACAGGAAACTGTTGAGTGTGGAAAACCCAGCAGCATTGCAGTTCTTGACACAAACCGGTGCACCTGGCACCTACTGCCAAACCCTGTTCAAAGACACTTAAATATTTTGTCTTGCCCATTCACCCTCTGTATGCCAAACACACAATCCATGTCTCAATTGTCTCTAGGCTTAAAAATCCTTCTTTAACCTGTCTCCTCCKCTTCATCTACACTGATTGAAGTGGATTTAACAGTTGACATCAATAAGGGATCATAGCTTTCACCTGGATTCATCTGGTCTATTATGGAAAAAGTTTTGTACAAGGTGTAGACAGCGGCACTAACCGCTAGCTAGATCGCCCAGGCCACAAGATAAATATCATAGTAAAACATTATCTTTATGGTGGAGTAACATTGGTAGTGATTATGGGACCAGTACTGCAGCAGGAGACAGGGGAAATAACAGGTTTTATGAGCACAGGATGTCGTTACATGATAAACTGTGCTTCGGTAGCAGCTGGTCTGAGAGCAGTAGCTGTGGAGGTTGTGTGTGTGTTTGGAGTGGATGGGTAAACACTGACTAGTAAACGGAGAAATACGTTTTGAGTATGTCAATTAATTTTCCAAGGAAGGAGAATCCTAGCCAAATATATAGAATGGTATTGTGTGGATTAAAATTAGTATAGAGCAGGATGACCTCTTCAGTATTCAGACAGAGGCTTCGATGGCTGAGTGGAGTCACGGCTGATATAACTTTATCTGGCAGAACGGATAGACGAGAGGAAAGAGGTGTTGGCACTAAAGTCAATGCCCTAGCCTATAACTTTGAACAAGCTCGGAAGCAGGAGAATAGTAGGGCTGCTTAGCGAAGTAAGGTCAAAGTAGGTTGTTTCAAAGAGGTGTTTGCGCGATGTCTTGCCAACCCGAAGAAAACTGTGCTGGCTTGCATATTTTTTGCCACATATTTTCACAAATTGGTGGATGTGTAAGCAGGTCAGCTCAGTCCAACTTGATTTGGCTCAGTAGTGTATTCTGTGAGAGTGTCCATGGTATCTTGTTTAGTGTCACTATGTGGCAGAGATGACAGATTTGCCACTAGACCTTACATTACAATGGCACAAACCAACAAACTTGTCTGCACTCCCCATTAATTTCCTCTGTGTTGTCTAACCTTTTAACCAGACAGGTCTCAGTGTGTCATGTCTGATGTGAATAATAAAGGACAGATTCAGACTTTGTTATCTAGTCAGAGCCAGGTGAAAATGGCTGCAAGAGACGGCCGGGGCTGCTTAGAAAGGAGCGGTTTGGAAAAAAATCCCTCTCAACATCTTAATCTTTGGCGAAGTGCCACAGTCTATTTATAGAAGGGGAGAGAGGAGGTGGGGTAGTGCCAGTCTCGCAATAGCTCGCATACACACTTTCTCTAACATGTACATATCCACACGTCTTTATTTTCATGTCTGGTCTCGCTTTACCACATGTACCAAAGCTGATTATTATGCGTAATTCACCAGTGAAAGGGAAGAAGAGAAGGGGACTGAAAATGAAATAGGAACAGTTGTACTGGCTTGGGCAGAGGTGTTCGCTTTCTCTCGCTCGCTCTCTCTCTCTCTCTCTCACACACACACTGCCTGAAATCTTGGCGTAGTGCTGCACTGCAATCAGTGGACTAGTGGGGCCGCTATCGCCCACGCTGCCTAGCCCATCGACCGTCTGTAGCTGACGTCACTGCAGAGGAAAGGGTTTCCACAGACAATGATGTCACCTCTCCCCCTCCTCCCTCTTTTGCGCTCCCTTTCCCTCACTTTTGCAGCGCCTGTCACACACGCTCACAGTACCGAAACAACCGGTCACGGTCGCGCCGATCTAATTTTGCGTGTGTTTGAGTGTGAGTGCGTGTGGTGGCATATAAGGGTTTGAGTGTGTGTGTGGCTGCTGTCCTGGGGCAGGTATGGAAGCATGGTAGCCTGCAGCCCAACCAACCCAGCCCAACCAACCCAGAGAGGGCACAGAGATGGGGGGACACACCTGAGAGAGGCGGAAGAAGAGAAAGGAAGAGGGAGGGGGAAGGGTGAGAACAGGAGCAATGGAAGGAGAGAGAGAGAAAGAGATGGAGTTGACAATTTGGCTTCAGAAAGGCATAAGATGATGAGATGATAGGAATAGACAGAAATAAATACGGAGAGAGAGGAGGAAGAGACAGAGAGTGAAAGAGTGTCCAGGTACCTCAGACAATGCAGTGCCTATGCAGTATACAGTGCATTCGGAAAGTATTCAGACACCTTGACTTTTTCCACATTTTGTTAGATTACAGCCTTATTCTAAAATTTATTAAATCGTTTCCCCCCCCTCATCAATCTACACACAACACCCCATATTGACAAAGCAAAAACAGGTTTTAGAAATTGTATTACATTTTTTTTTGAAATATCACATTTACATATGTATTCAGACCCTTTACTCAGTGCTTTGCTGAAGCAACTTTGGCATTGACTACAACCTCGAGTCTTCATGGGTATGATGTTACAAGCTTGGCACACCTGTATTTGGGGAGTTTTTCCCGTTCGTCTCTGCAGATCCTCTCAAGCTCTCTCAGGTTGGATAGGGAGCATCACTGCACAGCTATTTGCAGGTCTCTTCAGAGATGTTCGATCGGGTTCAAGTCCGGGATCTGGCTGGGCCACTCAAGGACATTCAGAGACTTGTCCCGAAGCCACTCCTGTGTTGTCTTGGCTGTGTGCTTAGGGTCGTTATCCTGTTGGAAGATGAACCTTCACCCCAGTCTGAGATCCTGAGCGCTCTGGAATAGGTTTTCATAGAGGATCTCTGTGCACGTTGCTCRGTTCATCTTTCCCTCGATCCTGACTAGTCTCCCTGCTGCAGAAAAACACCCCACAGCATGATTCTCCCACAACCACGCTTCACCGTATGGATGGTGCCAGGTTTCCTCCAGACGTGACGCTTGGCATTCAGGCCAAAGAGCTCAATCTTGGTTTCATCAGACCAGAGAATTTTGTTTCTCATGGTCTGAGAGTCCTTTAGGCGCCTTTAGGCAAACTCCAAGCAGTGTGTCATGTGCCTTTTACTGAGGAGTGGCCCTAAGGTTCTTCTCCCCCGATTTATCAGTTTGGCAGGGCGACCAGCTCTGAGAAGAGTCTTGGTGGTTCCAAACTACTTCCATTCAAGAATGATGGAGGTCACTGTGTTCTTGAGGACCTTCAATGCGGCAGACATTTTTGGGACCCTTCCCCAGATCTGTGCTTCGACACAATATTTTCTCAGAGCTCTACAGACAKMTCCTTCGACCTCATGGATTGGTTTTTGCTCTGACATGCACTGTCAACTGTGGGACCTTATATAGACAGGTGTGTGCCTTTCCAAATCATGTCCAATCAATTGAARTTACCACAGGTGGACTRRAATCAAGTTGTAGAAACATCTCAAGGATGGTCAATGGAAACAGGATGCACCTGAGCTKAATTTCGAGTCTCATAGCAAAGGGTCTGAGAATACTATTTCTGTTTTTTATTTGTAATACATTTGCAAAAATTTAGACAAACCTGTTTTCGCTTTGTCATTATGGGGTATTGTYTGTAGATTGATGAGGAAATTAATGTATGTAATACATTTTAGAGTAAAGCTGAAAGGTTCAGGGGTCTAAATACTTTCTGAATGCACTGTATCTTAATGTCTTTGACGTGTTGTCTTGCAGTATTACTTAACGGCCTTGCTGCAAACAGAATGGTTGATTTGGAGTGGATTCTTTTTAACACAGTGGATTCTTTAAATTTTGTCATGAAGGCCAGTAATGTGAAGTGCATGCAATGTTGTTGATCCCTTTGCAATTTCAAGTATTGTGGTGGCAGCATTATGTTATGGGTATGCTTGTCATCGGCAGGGAGTGGAGAGTTTGTTAGGATAAAAATGATATGAAAGTCTTCTGAAAACCTAAGCCTGGGATAGAGTTTTTTTTTCTGCAGGACAATAACATAAATMTCAATGCCAAAGACACACCAGAATGGCTTTCCAAGAGGTGTTAAGTGTTCCTGAATGGTCCAGTCTCAGTCCGGAATTAAATATGCTTGAAAATCAGAAACAAGGTATGAATACTGTCTATCAATGATTCCCAACCAAGTTTATTGAGCTTGAGGAATTTCGACAAAAACAATGGATATTTGTAGTCCTAAGAGTTGTGCAAAGTTGGTAGAATCTTGTTAAAAATTATTCACAGCTGTAATGGTTGTCAAAGGTACTTCCACCAAAAATGTTCTCTGGGGTGTGAAGACATATGCAATCTAGACATCGATGTTTTTTTAAATTGTTTAATCCCTTTTTAGATTTTAAGGCAGCCAAACGAGAAACCTGTGAAAGGGGTGTGTAGACTTTCACTAACGGCTGTACATCACCACGCCCCCAGAAACCAGAGAGCCACACTATACACCTACTATAATCACACTATACACCTACTATAATCACACTATACACCTACTACGCACCCCTAATTGTCAACAATCGCTCAGCAGTCCGTTAGCTGTCAAAGACCTCAGTGGCAGGCAGAAGACAAGAATATCATTCAAATTCTAAAAATAGAACAGCATTGGCTAGCTAGAAATGTCTCTGCCTCTCTGCATTCTGGCTCAGGCAGTGACTTGCTTTGGGAAATCGGTCGCTACTTGAGAGAAAAAAGCTCCCTCTCTCTCTGCAGCCTGTGTCAAAAAAGTGTCTGGTCTCTGAAAGCGATGATGTAATGCTCGCTACCCTCCCTCCTGACTGGTGCTGCCTGCCCCTCCTGCCCTTCCTCAGGCGCATGAGAAAATAAATATCCAATTTGGAGCCGGAGAGGAGGAGAGAGTGGGGGAATGCAAAATGTCTGTTGCCTTGGCTACCCAAACGAGTCATCACTACCCGCAGACGCGGGGCCACATTTCTCGCCGGTGGATGGATATTACTGGTGCTCAACGCTCATCCCTGCCTCCATTAATTTGGAATACAATATAGCTGATTTACCTCAGGGGAATGACTAGGCTGGCGTACTTGAAAGTCACGACTCATAAATGAAAGGCGGGCTGCGAATAATATCGATTAATCAATGCCAGTGTGACCGAAAACTAAATAGAGCGTATCATGCTAGGAGAATATTGCTGAATGTGAAAGTGACTCGAGTGACCTGGAAGAAGAGTGACTTCAAGGTCACAGTTTCAATTCTAACCCGCACGGCTCCCGGCATTGGTGTGCGTGTGTTGGGGTTAAGAGACACAGAGTGTGTGTAGTGGTTGGATGGGATCAGGGTTGGGGCTAATATGCCCGCTTGCCCGAGCTTGGGTGGGCTGGAATTGGCTTGGAGTCCAATGTAACCTCCAATCAATTACACAGTGCAGTGGATAGAGAGAGAGGGTTTCTATCTAACTTATTCTATACCACGGCCAGATATAGTGCCATATTTCCTGTATTCAGATTCAAAAGGCTTTAGCTTACATCAAATGTACATACAGTAAGATGGAAAATTGTCTTTGGCTTGTTGAGAGCTTGGGACTGACTATAAGGTTCTATCTGCAAAAAGATGATTCTGAGATAATTGGACTTAAAGTTCCAAACCCGTATTGGTTTGAATGGTATCAGCCAGCGGCATAACTTAAACTGGGGATAGGGGGGGAGCTGAGCATTAGGTCAGTGTGTATGAGTTGCGCTCTTTGTAAAAGCAAACAGAGCAGAAAATGGCTGATGTACAGTTGCAGTCGGAAGTTTACATACACTTAGGTTGGAGTCATTAAAACTCGTTCTTCAACCACTCCACCAATTTCTTGTTAGCAAACTACAGTTTTGGCAAGTCGGTAAGGACATCTACTTTGTGCATGACACAAGTAATATTTCCAACAGATTATTTCACTCATAATCCATTGTATCACAATTCCAGTGGGTCAGAAGTTTACATACACTAAGCTGACTGTGCCTTTCAACAGCTTGGAAAATTCCAGAAAATTATGTAATGGCTTTAGAAGCCTCTGATAGGCTAATTTACATCATTTGAGTCAATTGGAGATGTACCTGTGGATGTATTTCAAGGCCTACATTCAAACTCAGTGCCTCTTTGCTTGACATCATGGGAAAATCTAAAGAAATTGTATTCCTCCACAAGTCTGGTTCATCTTTGGGAGCAATTTCCAAACACCTGAAGGTACCACGTTCATCTGTACAAACAATAGTACGCAAGTATAAACACCATGGGACCACACAGCCGTCATACCTCTCAGGAAGGAGACGCGCTCTCTCTGCTAGAGATTAACGTACTTTGGTGTGAAAAGTGCAAATCAATCCGAGAACAACAGCAAAGGACCTTGTGAAGATGCTGCAGGAAACAGGTACAAAAGTATCTATTTCCACAGTAAAACGAGTCCTACATGGACATAACCTGAAAGGCCGCTCAGCAAGGAAGAAGCCACTGCTCCAAAACAGCCATAAAAAATCCAGACTATGGTTTGCAACTGCACATGGGGACAAAGATCATACTTTTTGGAGAAATGTCCTCTGATCTGATGAAACAAAAATAGAAGGTATTGTAGTGGCCATCACAAAGCCCTGACCTCAATCGCATAGAACATTTGTGGGCAGAAATGAAAAAGTGTGTGCGAGCAAGGAGGCCAACAAACCTGACTCAGTTACACCAGCTCTGTCAGGAGGAATGGGCCAAAATTCACCCAACTTATTGTGGGAAGCTTGTGGAAGGCTACCCGAAACGTTTCACCCAAGTTAAACAATTTAAAGGCAACGCTACCAAATACTAATTGAGTGTATGTAAACTTCTGAGCTGAAATAAATCAACAATTCTCTCTACTATTATTATGACATTTCACATTCTTAAAATAAAGTGGTGATCCTAACTGACCTAAGACAGGGCATTTTTACTCGGATTAAATGTCAGGAATTGTGAAAACTGAGTTTAAATGTATTTGGCTAAGGTGTATGTAAACTTCCGACTTCAACTGTATATCGGGTGGCTATGGAGAAAGATGATGGGGAGTAAAGTGAGAATGACATGGCTTGGGAACACCTCTTGGATCCTGTAGTCTGACGGGGAAGACTGGGTGAAAGCATGAGGAAGCTTTTTTTAGAGCATTCATTTTTGCCAACCAAAAGTATCCTGAAGACATAGTCAGGCTAAGACAGAGTGGGAATTGTCATGTTTTCAAACTTTGGGTTGTCATGCATATACAATTATGCATAGCTTATCACATTGTTAATACTGTTATGTTTTGTGTGTCTTTTTGTTGCTTTCCAAGTCTTATGCTATCACTCTTTTAGGAACCAGAAGGAGAAAGTGGAGAAACAAAAAGTGTTCCATCTGACATGGAACAAGACAGCAGATTCAGCTGGAATGGCATTTTGTTGTGTGATGAGAGATGGAAATAAAAGTGTGTATGATGTGATCATAGTACAGAGGCCATAAGTCTCTGAGTTTGTAAACCTCACGTTGAATGTTTGTTATCATTGTTTGTTCATTTATAAGCATTTGTTAGTTTTTTWAATTCATGTTTTATTATCATCGTTTGTCCATTTAGAAGTAATTTCCAAGTTCATATAAATTGAACATTAGYARGCTATTGTTCAAGAGGATGGACTGTTGGATTCAGGCTAAACTTCGAKCATTGAGATATTAAATACATGATTGGTCAGAAGCATAGAATATAAGGAGTGAAAAAYACTGGGTTTTAATGTCAGAAGTTAATGSTTTTCTGTGGAAAGCCAGATGGCTTAGGAATGTGTTGGGTGGAMATCTTGGAAACTAACAATGCCACTGAGGGAGACTGGGTAATGTATAACGTTTACAGTTTACATTGTCAGGATATGTTATTGTTAMCCATCAGGGATCCTCTGGGAGGAGAAGAGAGACAGTCTMGTATCAATAACCATGACAGCCTTGAGTTGGGGAYGAGTGAGCACTTTGGGGTACAGGTCAGGTTAGATGAAGTGAGGAAGAACAGATATCACTAAGGTTCTGTCTAGCAACAGAGATGCATTGGATGTTCAGTTCTGGAGGAGACTCAACCTAGGAGAAAAGGTTAAATATCAGTGCACGTGTGAATACATTTTTTTTTGTCTGAATTATAGCTGTAACGACCCTTTGGGAAGAATTAAACTTGGTTAAGCTTCTCTAGTGTTGGTGAGTTATATACTCTGAAAAATTAGAACCTAACAGGGCAACCCAGCTTTATTGTGTGCAAGTAAAAAGTGCTCCACAGTACCATTAGTCCTATGATATGAATTATAAGGAGGATTTGCTGTTTCTGTTTGTTAATGTATATTTGAGGTGTATGTGGTTTTTCTTTTGTTTTGTGTTTCCAAACCTTTCCCTTGTGAATGAAAATAAATAAATATGTGAACTGGGAAGGAAATTGTGTTAGGAGAGAGTTGAGTTATTGACTAGACTGGTGGGGGTCGGATATGCAGGCGGCTCGAGCTGGCTGAAATTTGATATAGAGGATGTCTTAATAAACAATCACAAGTCTTTGTATTTTTTCAAGAGTTCTTATTTTGTTAGGATATTGGTTAGGTGCAACAATATTTATTATTGAATTACCTTTGATCTAGTTCAGTCTTAATAATCACTTAAACATATTTAATAATGATCTCTTACCTAGCTTGATGACTTTGGGCATTTTTTGCTATCTTTTTGTTCTAAATTCGAGACGGCATATTGAATTATGTAAAAATGCAGGAAATTAGCTTTAGATGCCCAACCAGACCCCCGGCGGGTTATGCCCCCCCCCCACATCTAAACCCAAAATGATAAGCAATTTTTTTCTTGTATTATTTTGCACAGAACATGATTTGGGGTATTTAGACTACTATATAGGTAGAGAACATTGAACAGAACAAGGCTATGTCAATAACAACATTAGGGTGGTTAGGTAAAGTATAACACTCATTAAGTAGAGCAGGACAGCATCAGCAGGACTGAGTGTACTCAGTTGCAGTGGGACCGCTCTACAGCACAGCTGCAGGTTTAAGTTGCTATTATAGGTACAGATCTAGAATCAGTCAATGTCCTTTGTATGGCTGATGAGCAGAATTAGGTATGTTCGTTAGGATGGATCTTGCTGTAGTGTACACCCAGTAGCTCTGTGTATTCTAATGAACACAAGTACATAAGGGGTAGGGGTTGACTGTAGAGGATATGGCCAGACACTCACATTGCACTGTGAGCTGGGCCCAGGCGGACGGGGGCTGGCCCAGGCTGTTGCTGGGGCTGCAGGTGAATCTCCCAGCATCTTCAGGCTTCACGCCGCCGATGATGAGCGAGCCGTCCACCAAAATACTGACTCTGTCCCTCAGGCCACTGCAGAGGAGGGAGGGAAGAGCATCAATAGAGCCTGTAACCACTTCCACAAGTACAATTTTCACTTTATCATGCATTCACGGCAATGGGAGATTAGGTGAAAATTCKATTTAAGTGGAAGTTAAGATATACCCAAATAGCTAGGTTTCCATCCAATTGGCGACAGATTTAACCTGACTATTATAAAATATGCATAAAAACAATATGCACATTTTCCTACCAGAGGTGTGTTTCCATCAAACTGACTTGTTAGGGATATAAATGTGATGACTGGTGCACATAAAAAACACTTTTGCGCTTAATTCCCATGTACTGAATACAAAAAACAGAAGTTCAATGTGTTTGTGTTGCATTTTCATCTCTACAGATGGTTTTGTCATAAAACCGTTTTCTCTCTAGACAAGTGTTTGCTGATAAAGTTGACAGGGTAGGTTATACGATGAGATATGAATAAGAGCAAGATCATTTTACCTGATAATTGGCAGCCAAGCACCAATCATCATGTCACCAGCATTCAGGAAATTTGAATGATCATCGTGCACTTAACCACCATTTGAAGTTCATCATAACTTATTTAATCTACCCATAAACTCAATGCTTTTCCAAGTCATGATGGTAGTCCTACAACGTAACATCGCGCTACTCCACGTTTACTTCGATATGATGGTAATTATATCAATATTTGCACATTAAGGCGTTTCCACCAAAATTGTCGCATAATCAATTTCAAAGACAAAATAATTATCCACCCTTGCGTATTTTGTTTTGTCGAAATAAGGACATTTTACCAATAATTCCTGGTTTCCATCAGGCCTGTCGTGAATCTTTTCATGCGGCAGCCATCTGGTAAATTCATTAGCATGAAATGGTTGGATGGAAACCTGGCTAATGACTAAGACAGATGTGTGAAAAATAATTAAAAAAATAACACCGAACAGTGAGGATGAAATTATGTGKCTCCACTCACAATGCTTCATCAGTACAGTTCCCAGGTGGCATAGCTTGTTGAATCATTTTCAAATATCATTGCGCATTAATACTATTTTCTCAACTTCCCCGTGCTACAATAACAGAGAAACCGTCTCCTTATAGCCAACTGAGGGTTCTTCCATTGTCTCTCCTCGCTCCTCATCTCCCTTCCACTTAGGAAGTTCCTTCTCTGGGAGTGTGAGGGTTGAAAAAGCCCATAAGATCCTATTTTGTTCTATAGAGTGTACAGGCCACGCATGAGTGGATGTGGGATGGCTGGGGGCTCAGTAGGTGGCCCATAATCACAGCTAGTGGAGCGTGGAATGACACAAGCACTGTGTCACTAGATATTCCTGTCTCTCGGGACAAGAGGTGGTGGTGGTGAGGGGGGTCTTCTATCAAGTTGCAAGTTTTATTAGCCGTATCATATGTACAGGATACACATGGTATAAACTGTCCAACTAAATGCTTACTTGCAGGTTCCTTCTCGACAATGCAACAACAATAAGAAATAAMAAAAGATAAGAATACGAAAACATAGAGTAAATAGCTGAGTAGAATTGAATAAACATTTTAGCATCAGTGGAATACAGGAAGGCACAATATATATTCCAATATTTACACATGTATCAGGGAAGGTGGGATTGGGAGGGGAAGCGTTTAAATTGTGCAGTATTAGCAATAGCAAATAAGAGTCTGGTAGCAGCAGTTGTGATGTGTGTGGCATAAATGTTCAGTTCCTTCAGAAAGTATTCATAACCATTGACTTATTCCACATTTTGTTGTGTTACAGCCTGAACTCAAAATGGATTATAAAGAAATCTCACTTATCTACACACAATATCCCATAATGAAAGTGAAAACATGTTTTTAGACACTTGCAAATCACACCCGATTCAATACATGTTATAATCATTGTTGGCAGCGATTACKGCTGTGAGTTTTTCTGGGTAAGTCTCAAAGAGCTTTGCACACCTGGATTTTGATTTTTTTTTCAAGCTCTGTCAATATGGTTGTTAATCATTGCTAGACAGCCATTTTCAAGTCTTGCCATCGATTTTCAAGACGATTTTATTTCAAAACTGGAACTAGGCCACTCAGGAACATTCAATGTCGTATTGGTAAGCAACTCCAGTGTATATTTGTGTTTTAGGTTATTGTCCTGCTGAAAGGTGAATTCATCATTCCCAGTCTCTGATGGAAAGCAGACAACCAGGTTTTTCTCTAGGACTTTGCCTGTGCTTAGCGCCATTACGTAAAAAAAAWAAAATCCTTGACGACTACAAGCATACCAATAACATTATGCAGCCACCACTATGCTTGAAAATATGGATAGTGGCACTCAGTAATGTGTTGTATTGAATTTGCCCCAAACATAACACTTACGGACATAAAGTTAATTGCTTTGCCACAATGTTTGCAGTATTTCTTTAGTGCCTTGTTGCAAACAGGATTCATGTTTTGGAATATTTGTTATTCTGTACAGGCTTCCTTCTTTTCATTCTGTCATTTAGGTTAGTATTGTGGAGTAACTACAATGTTGTTGATCCATCCTCCGTTTTCTCCTATCACAGGCATTAAACTCTGTAACTTTTTAAAATTCACCATTGGCCTCATGGTGAAATCGCTGAGCGGTTTCCTTCCTTTCCGGCAACTGAGTTAGGAATGGTGCCTGTATCTTTGTAGTGACTGGGTGTATTGATACACCATCCAAAGTGTAATTAATGGTCAAAGGGATATTCAATGTCTGCTTCTTTTTTTACCCATCTACCAATAGGTGCTCTTCTTTGCGAGGCATTGGAAAACCTCCCGGGACTCTGTGGTTGAATCTGTGTTTGAAATTCACTGCTCGACAGAGGGACCTTACAGATAATTATATTTGTGGGGTCCAGAGATGAGGTAGTCATTCAAAAATTGTGTTAAACACTATTATTGCATGCTAGTTATTATGGGACATGTTAAGCAAATGTTTATTCCTGAACTTATTTAGGCTTGCAAGAACAAAGGGTTTGAATTCTTATTGAGTCAAGACAATTCAGTTTTTCATTAATTTGTAAAAATGTCTAAAAACAATATTATGGGGTATTGTGTGTAAGCCAGTGACAAACTCTAAAATGTAGAAAAAGTCAACGGGTGTGAATACTTTCTGAAGGCACTGTGTGTGTGTGTGTGTGTGTGTGTGTGTGTGTGTGTGTGTGTAGAGCCAGTATGTTGTTCTACTTTTTTCTATCTCCATCTTTATCTGCTCACTGTATTTCTGTCTACATTATGGTGACGCCGTCCAATCCTCTTCCACCTTCCCTGACAGAGAAAATAAGAGAGTCAATCTTCCTTCTCTTGTGTCGCTCTACCTCCTTCCTAGAGCTGGGCGATATAGACAGAAACAATTTAGCGATAAATTGACCCATTCTTCTGCGATAACGATAAATCAGCGCTAAATGACATGAAATACTTTTTTTCGCGAGGTGCTAGAGCTGAAAGTTACTTTACATTTTCAGCAGGGCTCTAGACAATCTTTTTCRAGTGCCAAGTAAAACAACTGAGATGGTAGCCTACGATTCAAAAAGTAAGCTATTTCATCAAACATATCCAGCAAATGCTTGATTGATATTTTGGTAGGCAACCTGTCAAAATAGGATGCAGAATGATCAGATTTCTTTTTGGCTCTTCAGAGAATTTGCACACATCTTTGTGCATAATGGCCTACAGGTTATATTATTCACCAGCTGAGGAAGTGAGAACTCAAAACACTAAGCTATGTTGCTAACTCTAAATATGATAGTGTTGTTAGATAGCCATGTAGGCAAATTGATTAATCTATCAGTAAATGTAGGCTAATGTCCTACAAAAACTTTCCAACACTAGGCCTAGGCTACTTGATATACTGTAGGCCTATTCACTACAAATGGCGCGCTCCGCTCGGCTCAAAACCATACTAACCACAGCCTACTCCGGTTGTAAAGTGGTGCATTGAACATGAGAAATACATGACATACTCACAGAAAGCTTTGACTCTCCTCTCTGTAACTAAAACAACAGTAGTTGCTTTAAAAAATTWAAAAAATCCCCGCAATAGCATTTTGAGCAACGGTCATATGCTTGAGCTCTCCCTCCTCCACGTGCACATTTGGAAGAGAGAGTGAGAGTCAGCAGCCCACAGCAAAACAGGGACAGGCAGATACTTTCGTAGCAGGAATCAACATAATGCATAGGCTATTACTATTGACCAAATAATGGTTTTAGAACAATCTACAGGAACGTTGTATAGCAAAATCACCGAAAATGACAGAAGTAAGCTAAATGCTTTGGTAAGAGGAAGGGAATGCTAGTGTCAGTACTTTTCAGTTTATCGTCCCATCTCTACTCCTTCCCGACCTCCCTCCACTTCAGTCTAACTAGTTTCCCTCTGACATTCTCCCCCCACTCCCTACTTTGCTTACATAAGCTACACTGGGCATGTCCCTCTTTACCTTTCTCTCTTTCAATATTTTTCAATACCTCTCTTCTCCCTAACACCCCCCCCCCATCCTTATTCCCTACCTACTAGATCAGGGGGTACCAGCGCTTAGGCTGTAAGGGGACACCCCACCCAGGAATTGATCTCTGATGTGGAGCAAAACAAATAACCTAGTCGAAACATTGGGTGTTTATGTGCTGGCTCCAAATAAATGAAAATTCGAAGCATATACCTTTTATATTCTGTGTGCGCTTTTCCCTGTGGATATATTTTTGCTAAGCGTCTGGGCCCATCCCCTAAGCATGGTGGATCTGAAGAAACTGAATGAAAGTGTTCCAGTGTATGCGCTATTGAAGACTACTACTTCTAGCCTTCTGTCCTAGCGAGAAGACACATTGAGCGAGGTGCATGTAGGGGAAACGGCATTATCAAGTATTGATGGCTAGCTTCCCTTGCATTTAAGCTTTTCTGTTCGACACTATTTCAGGCACTGCTGGTGTTATGCCACTGCATCATCACTTCATGTGAAGAGGAAGAAAAGCACAATAACGCGGGTAAGAACTCATAACACTTTCTCTGTGTAAGGGTCTCAAATGAGAGAACTTGAATGCGTTGCTCATTCTATATTTATTGTGTATGTGAGTTAGGGCAGGATTTTATTTCAGAGTACTTCAATGTCTCTCAAATGTTACTGCGTGCCTGCACAAGTAGGACAATGATGACCAAGCACACTAATGTATACATGGACCCATAAATGTAAGCTACTGTATTGGAGGATGTCCACATTGACATGACAACAACACATTTTGACATATCCTTATAGAGTTTTGAACGCAGTCCATGAATGGTTGCTGCTGTTCCTTGTTGTGCTAGCTATGGAACATGTTTAAAATAAACTGTCAACTACATTTTCTTTGTCTGAAGCACTTTGTGATAGACAATGAAGATGTCATGGCCTGTAGCAGGAGATGTGCCTATCCTGGAAGATCTTTTAGTGGAACACACACAAACACTGGAAGAACTTGTCCCGATTTATGTTTTTAAATCATTGATGAAAGATTTTGAGGCTGATTCCCTGACCTGTGAATGTTTTCAATTTGCTGTTTTATGATTTTGTTATACTCTTGTGAATTCTGTGTTTTTTTACTAGATTACCTGTAGTTTTTCATGTTGTCTGTCTGTAATTGTGTAATGACTAGGTGCTGTCTATCTTGGCCAGGACGCTCTTGTAAAAGAGATTTCAAATATCAATGAGCCCTTCCTGGTTAAATAAAGGTAAAAAATGTAAAACACACACACACACATCACTTGAATATGGTCAGACAGTGATGGGCCCAATCAGATTACAGGCTCTTGTTCAAGACCCTGTGCCCTGAGGTTCACGCATGCACGCTAAACGCATGCATGGATGCGTGCATGCACACACGCACACACACACACGCACACACACACACATTATATCCCTGACATAATCTCCTCAATATATTCTACATTAGACAAAATGCCACAAAATAGTCCACATTACAAACAATTATGAAAGTGGTGGGATGGTACAGAATATATTATGATAACACATTTCATAGCAACAATGCATCATAAAACTCAGACCATGTATAGTAGGGGTCTCAAACTACAGGCACGCGAGCCAAATGCTGCCCGGGAGCCTATTCAATGTGGCCAGCGGTTGTACAGTGTGTGGGGTGGTGGGGGATGAGGGATGGAACCGTAATGAACCCAATCATAACTTTACTTCTTGAAGAAGACGTTGTCATCCTCCCAGAACCAGGTGTATGTGAGGTTTCCGGGGTAGGCCTCAGCTAGGCAGTCCAGCTTGGCGTCTTGGGATATGTTCACCGTCAGGTTCTGGGGAGGGGACACAATGAACGGTGGCCCTGGGAGAACAGAAAGCAACAAAGAAAAAGGCAATTATTTACATTCACTTTATTTGCATGTACTCAAACACATTGACTTGATTTGATTTAAATAGGAGAAGATATGAGAAAAGAATTGACAGAATATAAGTAGACTACATCGGAAGTACATGCAAAAGTGTGAGGTGGAAAACCCAAAGCAGGCTTGTATGAAAGCCTCACCTGATTGGTAGGTAAATTCACTTTCAAATTTAAATTATGAACAAATTGTAAAAAATGTCCAATTAACATAATGGCCATTTCTTATTCAGCAGAAATAAGGTGACATGCTAGCTTGTGTTGTCAAGATAGCAGAATTTAGACTTCAATACCGTTACCAGGTTTAGTATCATGATACCATCACGATACTCGATACCAAAGCAAGACCATGGCAAAAAAAAGAAAAAAACGTATTAGCTAAAGTCACAGAATGGCACTTGATTCAGACAGATAAACTAAGCTACTGCTCTGTTCAATCGTTGCATTATTCAAGTGTGTTAACTTCTGTGCAGCATGAGTGGGGAGCAAGCTCTAGCAATGAGTAAGTGAAGCAGGCACAAAGTATGCACGTTGCGCTCAGCGAATAAAGGGGCCATCGGTTGAGTAGATAGACAGACGTGATCCTCAATCAGTATAAAACGTGAGACATATCGGACAGAAGTTCAGAGAGTAACAAAAATCTTAGAAACTAACAGTTTTTCATGTACTATTATCGAAAAAGTACAGAAGCTTTGGTATACCGTGCAACACTAGCTAATGCTAGCGCAATCTCTGTGTTAAGCTGGGGCACATTATGACATAAGATGATAACAGGGGGAGTGGGTCTGTGTGTGTGGTGTGTGTGTGTGTGTGTGTGTGTGTGTGTGTGTGTGTGTGTGTGTGTGTGTGTGTGTGTGTGTGTAAGAGACAGAAAGAGGAGGCTTCCCACAGATATCACAACTTCCGACCTGACCACGTCACATCATAATGGCACACAGGCTGTAGATGAGGAAGGATTACCCTGCCCATGGGGCCATGAGGAAAGTATACACATCGTGAACACACACACACAGTGAACGCGCACGCACACACAGTGAAGATAGACACAGTGGACACACACAGTGGTGATACACACAGATACAGTCTCACACACCACCACCACCACGCAAGGAGTTCATTAAGGCAGGTGGAGCAGAGATCATGTTGACACACATGATTCAGCTAATTAAGGTCCCGAGGAGCAGCTGACCAACAGAATCAGAGGTCTTAGAGCAGTGCTGGAGCAAAAGCCTGCACACACAGTAGCGCTAAAGCAGTGTACGCACATCCAGACCTACAGTATCAAAACGAAACTAATGAAGAATACCTGCACACTGATGAATGCTCTCGCAGTTTCATTTTATTGTGAAACCACAATATCTATTATTGACCCACAGTAGCTCTCCCGGTAGGGTTGACTGACCACCTGTCTTTATTTTCCCGTGAGGGAATTTGTCTGGTGTGGTTCAACAATAAAAAAAAACATTAAAACATTGTCCGAGAGGCTTCTAAACAGCTTCTACCCCCAAGCATTAAGACTCCTGAACAGCGAATCAAATGGCTACCCAGACTACTTGCATTGCCCCCCCCCCCCTTCTATGCTGCTGCTACTCTCTGTTATTATCTATGCATAGTCACTTTAATAACTCTACCTACATGTACATATTACCTCAATTACCTCGACACCGGTCCCCCTGCACATTGACTCTGTACCGGTACCCCTTGTATATAGCCCTGCTATTGTTATTTACTGCTGCTTTTAATGATTTGTTATTCTTATCTCTTACTTTTTTGTTGGTATTTTCTTAAAACGGCATTGTTGGTTAAGGGCTTGTAAGTAAGCATTTCACTGTAAGATCTACACCTGTTGTATTCGGTGCATGTGACAAATACATTCTTGCTTCCTACCCCGCCGAATATGGACATTTTGTTGTTATGCCCGCTTGGCAGCTGGTAGTTGTTGTCATTGCCCGTCTGCCCTCTTGATAGAAGTAGCTAACTAGCTGCTAGGCTCTCCATTCGGCTGGCTGGCAGTTGCAACCTAGGTCCCCATGGATACCAGCATAGTAGGGGTGCTGAGGGTTCTGCAGTACCTCCTGAAAATCTTAATTTAAAAAAMATATATAATAAAAATATTTATTTTTGGAAATAATTTGTTTTTCCTAAAAGTAGTGCACTGGGCCTTTACTAGTCCTGTATTAGGGGACAGATATAGCCGTCTGTAGAGTGGGTGCGGCCCCTCCAATTAGCTACATCATCCATTCGGATAGTCTCCATGCATTTCATCCATGAAATATGAAAAACATTACAAAAACATGTAAATAGACAAAACAGATGAGACGGAAGCGACACCACCCATCACGATTACAGTGCCAGTCCAGAAGAAAAACATTTTTAAAAATGCACAACGACGCAAAGTAAAAAAGTACAAGTCTGGGTCTGTGTGGATTACATAAGTGCAGATAATTGTATGCCTCAGTCTTCATTTCCTATTCTTTTCATGTCCCTCCAGTTCTTCTCCACAGCCTAATGTGCTTAACTGTTGCCTGCCATCCCCTGCAATGAGAGGAGGAGACTGCCGCTCCACTGTTAGCCCAACAGGAACATTCTGGGAACGCGTTTGTCTGTGAATCAGGCATGATAATGTGTCATAGAAACGTTCCGGGAACTTTGATGTCTGGGATAATAATAGGATAATGTTTCATGGACATGCCTAAGTATAGGGAGAGAGATGTGCTCTATGTCATTATGAGGAATACATGGGGTATGTACCTACAGGTAAGGACGCATGTATGTTAACATGTGTAAGCGGTTGGGAAGTGATTTAAGTGAGCTTTGGTGCAATAGTGGCGAGAAGGAAAGATGGGCCATCTTTCCCTTTTTCAGTCTATGACATTTTATCAGTCATATCAGCTCATTTAATCTGTCTGCACCAATGGTGGGAAATCCTCGGAAACACGTCATAACGTGCGCACACAAACACACTCACACATGTTAATCATTTAGCAGATGTGCACACACAATTTTGAGCTGATCGCATAACAGAAGCCACACAAACACACCCACCCACAGAGTCCATCCCCCTCCTTTAGCCAGCTTGGTGATATTGACTGGCAGTATGGTAGTTCTGATCCAGAGCCCAGGGCCTGAGCCTCTAACAGTAGGAGAGTTCTTATCTGGAAACCCAGTGTGTGTGTGGTGTGTGTGTGTCCGTGTGTCCGTGTGAGCGCGTGTGTAGCATTGGCACAGCTGGAAACATTGCCCGCTGCAGATTTACTTAGTTGATATAGTGACGATCGGATTCAGTGGCTTACCAACAGGGACACTGAATTACCATAATCCTTACCCCCAGCGTCATCTGCCAATCAAAAGCCACCACTTTTTAAACACGCACCAACAGAGAAACCGACAAAGGTCCAAATGGAAACAATGGTTGTCAAAGCTAAGAACATTAACAACTTCATAGTTAAGAACACTATAACAATATGGAACAAAATGAAACGTATTCTACAAGAACCAATATCACTCCCTAAAAACCATAGGGAACAATCTTTGGATAGACTTTCAGAATTCACCGATAAATTGATCACATGGAAAACTAAAGGCATGGAAACCGTAAATGACGTGGTAACAGGAAATAAATGTATTTCCATGACCAGTGGGATAAGTATCCAAWTGTCATACTTGAGTAAAAGTAAAGATAACTTAATAGAAAATGACTCAAGTGAAAGTCACCCAGTAAAATACTACTTGAGTAAAAGTCTAAAAGTAGTTGGTTTTAAATATACTTAAGTATCAAAAGTAAATGTAATTGCAAGTCAAAGTATAAGTATTTTTTAATTTACAGATAGCCAGGGACACACTCCAACACTCAGACATCCTTCACAAATGAAGCATTTGTGTTTACTGAGTCCGCCAGATCAGAGGCAGTAGGTTTGACCAGGGATGTTCTCCTGATAAGTGTGTGATTTTCCATTCTCCTGTCATGCTAAGCATTCAAAATGTAACAAGTACTTTTGGGTGTTGTGAAAAAAGTTGTCAAAAATATGAATAGTACCGTAAAGTACAGATACCCCCAAAAACGACTTAAGTAGTACTTTAAAGTATTTTTACTTAAGTACTTTACACCACTGTCCATTACATAATTAAAAAGCAATTTTAGACTGACCAATGTAGATATTTTCAAATACATGCAACTTAATTAAAAGAAACATATCACTAAATTTAGATTTGAAATATTTTGGACATCAGAACAACCTTGAGGGAATCTTATGCGAGTCAGAAAAGGATGTTCATATGATAGGTAAGATATACAAAACCTGCAAGAAAGCCTATCCAACTGACAATCTCTTTGAAAAAAATATCAACTACTGGAACCAAGCCTAAAAATAACTGATGTTGGCACAAGATGGAGGGAATGTTGGAACATCACTAACAAAATGACAGTTAATGAAAATGTACACTTAATCCAGCATAAACTAATGTATAGAATTTATTACACAACAGACAAAATTCACAAATTCTACAGCACAACGGCAAGTCATGTCTTAAGTGTAAAACTATAAATTACTCAATAATACATGCCTTGTGGGAATGCTATGAAGTCCAAAAGTTATGGGTGGAGTTAAAGTTGTCTGTCAGAATGTAATGTAAACTACAATGTAAACTTATTTTTAATCCGTCTGTCTGCCTATTTCAAGACATGGCATATGAGGGTGCAGTGAGATACCCAATGGACTAGATGGTACTTTTATCGTCAATCATCTTGAAAAAATGTATACTTAAAAACTGGAAATCAAACCAATCCTTGCTCTCTCTCAAACAACTCCTAGTCCATACTCTAGCTAGCATCGACTCCCGTGGTGTTTCCTGATAGATCTGAAGGGATTGGATAAGTGCAAGGCAATATGGTGATGGCTCAATCTATCATGAACAGAAAAATTAGGAAAGTCTGCACTCAGTATTTGCCGTGACAGAAAGGAAAATGTACTCCATCATTAGTGATGACTCCATCTAGCCTTCTAATGCGTCTAGGTGAGCTTCCACCCTGTTGCTCCAACCTACTCGGCTCCATTAGATCTACCAACACCAAAGGGGCTAGACTAGACAGAATGGATAAAGGGCAGTTTTTGGACCTGGCATGTCTGTCTATTATTGCCTGAATATTTTTCTATAGTAATAGACCTCATAGGCACACACACCCACACACACACCCACACCACACACACACACACACACACACACCCACACAACACACACACACACACACACACACACACCACACACACACACACACCACACACACACACACACACACACACACACACACACTCGCGCATACACACACACACATACTGTCACGCCATGACCTTAGAGATCCTTATTATTCTCTGTTTGGTTAGGTCAGGGTGTGACTCGGGTGGGAAAGTCTATGTTTTCTATTTCTTTGTTTTTGGCCGAGTGTGGTGCCCAATCAGAGGCAACTGTCTATCGTTGTCTCTGATTGGGGATCATATATAAGTTGTCATTTTCCTTTTGGGTTTTGTGGGATCTTGTTTTCTGTTTAGTGTCTGTGCCTGACAGAACTGTTCGCTTTCGCTTTTGTTATTTTGTTTGTGTTTTTTTAATAAAAGGAATCATGAACACTTTCCACGCTGCGCTTTGGTCAACTCTTCCTTCTACAAACGAGAGCCGTTACACATACAGTTGAAGTCGGAAGTTTACATACACCTTAGCCAAATACATTTAAACTTTTTCACAATTCCTGACATTTAATCAGAGTAAAAATAACCCTTAGGTCAGTTAGGATCACTATTTTATTTTAGGGAATTTCCTTTAAAAATGTTTAACTTGGGTCAAACGTTTTGGGTAGCCTTCCACAAGCTTCCCACAATAAGTTGGGTGAATTTTGGCCCATTCCTCCTGACAGAGCTGGTGTAACTGAGTCAGGTTTGTAGGCCTCCTTGCTCACACACACTTTATCAGTTCTGCCCACAAATTTTCTATGCAATTGAGGTCAGGGCTTTGTGATGGCCACTCCAATACCTTGACTTTGTTGTCCTTTAGCCATTTTGCCACAACTTTGGAAGTATGCTTGGGGTCATTGTCCGTTTGGAAGACCCATTTGCGAACAAGTTTTAACTTCCTGACTGATGTCTTGAGATGTTGCTTTAATAAATCCACATAATTTTCCTCTGTCATGATGCCATCTATTTTGTGAAGTGCACCAGTCCCTCCTGCAGCAAAGCACCCCCACAACATGATGCTGCCACCCCCGTGCTTCAAGGTTGGGATGGTGTTCTTCGGCTTGCAAGCCTCCCCCTTTTTCCTCCAAACATAACGATGGTCATTATGACCAAACAGTTCTATTTTTGTTTCAACAGACCAGAGGACATTTCTCCAAAAAGTATGATCTTTGTCCCCATGTGCAGTTGCAAACCATAGTCTATCTTTTTTTATGACGGTTTTGGAGCAGTGGCTTCTTCCTTGCTGAGCGGCCTTCCAGGTTATGTCCATATAGGACTCGTTTTACTGTGGATATAGATAATATTGTACCTGTTTCCTCCAGCATCTTCACAAGGTCCTTTGCTGTTGTTCTGGGATTGATTTGCACTTTTTACACCAAAGTACGTTCGTCTCTAGGAGACAGAACATGTCTCTTCCTGAGCGGTATGACGGCTCATGGTGTTTATACTTGCGTACTATTGTTTGTACAGATGGACGTGGTACCTTCAGGCGTTTGGAAATTGCCCCCAAGGATGAACCAGACTTGTGGAGGTCTACAATTTCTTTTTATTTTCCCATGATGTCAAGCAAAGAGGCACTGAGTTTGAAGGTAGGCCTTGAAATACATCCACATGTGCACCTCCAATTGACTCTTATGACGTCAATTAGCCTATCAGAAGCATCTAAAGCCATGATAGTATTTTCTGTAATTTACCAAGCTGTTTAAAGGCACAGTCAACTTAGTGTATGTAAACTTCTGCCCCACTGGAATTGTGATACAGTGAATTAGAAGTGAAATAATCTGTCTGTAAACAATTGTTGAAAAAATTACTTGTGTCATGCACAAAGTAGATGTCCTAACCGACTTGCCAAAACTATAGTTTGTTAACAAGAAATTTGTGGAGTGTTTGAAAAACGAGTATTAATGACTCCAACCTAAGTGTATATAAACTTCCGACTTCAACTGTATGTACACCTGCCTACTAAAACATTCACCCTGCAGAAAACGAACACAAAGACACACAACTCTACTGCTGCACACATGTACACATATACACATGCACTCACTCACTCACACAGATGTTGAGTTGTGACAGGGCTACCTTGGACAAGCAAGCGTGTGGTGTGAACCACCTCCCCCTGGATGCTGTAGGCTCGGCAGGTGTACGCCCCCCTGTCCTTGCGGCTGACCGACAGCACCGTCAGACTCCCATCAGACACCTGGGGAGGGAGAGGACACCATAGAAAAAGTGAGGGGGGAGTTCCGTTAAAACAATAAGAAAATTCATAATGTTCCATGTGAATTTACAATGCAGATGGTCTACATCTGAGAAAAACAATTGTTTAATTTATGCTACTGCTGCTTTTGCTTGTCACAGGAGTGGGGCGTGTAGCTTGTTGTTGACCAGGAATGTTCTCTTGATAAGTGCAAAATTTGACCATTTTCCTGTCCTGCTAAGCATTCGAAAAGTATTTTTGTAACTAGTACTTTTGTCTGTCAGGTAAAATGTATGGAGTAAAAAGTACATTATTTTCATTAGGAATGTAGTGACATAAAAGTAAAAAGTTATCCAAAATATGAATAGTAAAGTACAGATACCCCCCCAAAAATCTTAAGTACTTTACTCCAGTGCTTGTGACTCATCAGACCCACAGCCACTCCCCTGCTCCCTGCTTTACTTGGACTGAAATATGTTCCGGAACTCATTTTGGGTGCTGATACTGTTTATATTTAGGTGCAGGAACTCCACAATACTTTTGAGCTAATATTCTATAAGAGGAACAGGAGCTCAAGCAGTAGAACATTTGAGGTGTCGGTACTCAGGTCCGGTAAGCTCCTGCCCAAGTCAAGCACTGCTTCTTATCTGTTGCGCAAATAGCCTACAGCTGTGTGTCTCGAGCTCACTGGCGCGGGAAACTGCCCGGAATATTTTATTTAAATGTCGCAAATTCGCTAGCGCGAGCTTAGGGCCGGGCCTAAGTTAATAGTTGATACAATATTTCAAGTTCGTTGCAAACAGGCCATGTGTAGCCAATTTCTGGGATATTTATTTTTATCAGGATATTTTCTACCTGCAGGCCACAATGTTTCTATTTGTTGGCTTTATGTAGGCTATTTTTTACATAGTTGGCATGGCAATAGAAGTTACTTTTTAGGTTTATCATTTTCATTTAGATTTGGATCTAATTTTGATTAACCACATTACAATGATTTTGAGATACGAATAAGTATTAAATGAAACTGTTTCACGAAAATGTACATATGAAAACCATAACTGTCACGCAGAACGGTAGAAATGGTAAAATAAATTGACAATCCACGTGAAAAAGGTTGCCGAACCATCATGTAGCCTATTACCGGCATCTTCAGGAGCGTAATGGCAGAATATGCGAAAGTCAGCAGGAGCGGGAGGAGAATAGTTGGGTCAGGATAGGATTTTTTTTCTTCTGGTGATCTAGATCTCTGGTGCCCTCTTGAGTCATCTGTCTTATTTCATTAAACTGGACGCTTACTGCATATATAGTTGATTTTATTAAAACACATACGGTTGTGTCTATATATGGAAACATAGACGTGAATTTTTTTCGATAGGACAGATTACTTTCGTAATTTTTTTTTTGTCGGGGACAGCCCTACAACAGCACCTAAATGGGGGCTGGAATTCAGCAGAGCCAGAGGGCCGACCATGCCCCCTGTCCCTTTTTGATCCACACAGACGCACACAGGGGCAAGCACACGTGCACACAACATGTACACAAGCAGAAGTGTAGAGCTGCATCCTCTGCATACATCACATACTGAAAGCTACCAATTGATGTATTGAGCCGATGAAAGCTCTGTTTGACGTGCTGCATTTGAAATGTTCTATCTTGACAGCTGAGGCTTGTCACTTCGGCATATTATGATGTGCTTTGTCTTCAAGGCAACACCACAGTATGGAGACATCGACAGATGTCTTACAGGGACTATGGAAATATCCATATCTATTAATATTATAAACACACTGGTCTCTTTTCATGCTCAAAGGATATGAATAATACGAGTTTAAAGTGATGATATGAAGTGAATATACGACTTCATCATACGCAGTGAAGAAGTCTGACTCTAGGTGTTATCCATTTGGATGATGAACAGCACACACTGCAGGAGTAAATAGCGTGTAAAGGAAAACATTATGGCAATTAGCTCCAACTTTAAAGTTGCAATATGTACGTTTTTTGGGCGACCTGACCAAATTCACATAGAAATGTGTGTTATCGATTTATCATTCTCATTGAAAGCAAGTCTAAGAAAAGGTAGATCTGTTCTATTTGCGCTATTCCTATGCTTCCTGTTTTTAAGTTGAGTTTTTGTGTCTTCTACTTTCGTTTTTGTGCACCAGCTTGAAACAGCTGAAAAAACAATAATTTTGGTTATGGAAAAGATATTTCACAACAGTTAAGATGGCACAATGATTATCTACACTATACTTGCTTGTTTTGTCACATACAATGCTTTTGGAAAGTATTTAGACCCCTTGACTTTTTAAATATTTTGTTATGTTACCGCTTTATTCTAAAATGGATGAAATCGTTTTTTCCCCCTCATCAATCTACACACAATACCCCATAATGACAAAGCAAAAACACGTTTTTTGAAATGTTTGCGAATGGCCTCCCGAGTGGCGCAGTGGTCTGCTGTGCCACTCTGGAGAGATTTTCTCCAGAGATGTTATTTATTTAATACATTTTGGAATAAGGCTGTAACGTAACAAAATGTGGAAAAAGTCAAGGGGTCTGAATACTTTCCGAATGCACTGTAAACTGAAATAAAGCAAACTATTAGAATTTTAGCAACTAACTACAGAAGATGAGCTGGGGAAAAATGATGTTTCAACAGGACTTACTACAAGCAACCCATTCTAAGGTGTGCAGGGATTACACTGAGGGGTGTAAATCGAGATCTACCACTCAGATAAAAAAAAAAAAACATGAATTAAGAAACGTAAGCCGATGCAACATTAACCAATTAAAAACAGTTAAGCAGCAATGAGGCCCAATAGATTGAGAACTTGTTCTCAACTTGCCTACCTGGTTAAATAAAGGTGAAATAAATTAATAAAAACATTATCACTGCATATTGTCTATGCTTGAATTGCCCTGCATTTTGAAATATATATATATATATATATATTTTGTTGACATTTATTGGTATATGATCACACTGGTAATGGGTCATTTGTTGTATTACTTTATTCTTTTAAACTGGACRGATGACCTGCATCTGATGGTCAGTCTGAGGGGAGGGACGGAGCAGCGGTGAGGCTAGCCTCTCACCCAACTCCCAGTCCATCCGCCCACCTTCTCTCCACTAAGAAAAGAGGACAGTTTTCCAGCTGATGGCYAAACTCAAGTCACACTGCATTATTTCTGCCTCATGCACCAATTCATGTTGTTACTCCTATGCAATATTCCCTCAAAAAATGTTGGGCACTGAGCAAATTTCAGGTCTGCTGAGCGCAAACTTGACTTCCAGCGCGCATTTACTGTGAACACAGAGTCTGTATCTGTTTTAAGTTGCTGTTTTAACTGTGGTTATTTGATCATAATGTAGGCTAACCAGAGTGGTCTACCATCAAACACAATGGAGAAAATGCATCCCATAACATTCTAACATGGAAATAGCTATTCTCTCATTCAGCCTACAGTAGCAGTCAATGTGTGGTSTTCAATGTAGGCCTACATTCCATGAGACTTTTGAAAAAAACATGCAGAGCTTGACATTAACATGTTTATCCACTCAGACAAGGAGGTGACTGAAAATATTGTTGTGTTGTTTGATGCAAGAAACCACTTTACAAAATTAAATCACTTATTATTATTCCCATTCCATTATTACAGCAAATCAGACAAATTATGCTACCCTCTGCCTTTTGGCTACTTAGATTATTCAAGCCRGTCTCAAAATACAATACTTCCCCTTTAAGACAAAATAAAGCTCTTTACATGACTCGCTTTTCAAAGATGTCTAGAAATGTAAATGTTTTGTGCTCTTGTAGGAGGCAATCARTCCTCTATTGCTGACAACAAATTATTTATAACTGGACTAATAACTCACTAACTAGCAAAGGATATGAACAAAATGTACACACGTGGCTTTATGCAGCTCTTGCTTTGATCTCAAAACAAGCACATCTACTCACGACTGCTCATGCTGTAAACACAGTCCAGTTCAATGAAAACAGCACAGATCCATATATGGCAATGGTCTATTTGGTATATGCCTACTGCAGCTCTGCTTATGCCGCACTGGTCTGTGTAGAGTACGGGCTGATTCATGCARGTCAATGCAATAGAATCCTACTCCGARGCGTTCTACATACAACAAAATCTCTTGCATAGTTAGTTTTCTTTCGGTATTTTGCATCGAAAGTGTCTAATATTGTGTTGATTCACAATATTCGCCACAGTAAAGGGAAATGTTGWTATTGTTAACAGGGAAAACTCTTGAACAGTGGGTYACAACCTATTCTGAGTCAAGATCACTTTCTGAGTCAAAATGCAAGCCGCTCAGATATTTTTTTTTAACATGACTAAGAACGTAAGCCTATGCAACATTAGCCAATTAACAACTGTACTGTAGCAATGAGGTTTGTGCAGTAAGCTGTAGGTACAATACATTATCACCGCATATTGGCTTTGCTTGAATTGCCCTGCCAATGCATCGTTGTTCAGGCCATTATAAAAACATTTTTTAGGTAGGCTATGTGATCACACTAGTAATAGATCCGTTGTTGCATTAGTTGTGAGGCACAGCTGAGGTTGCATACATTTAAATAATTCGCTTTTTATTTTACTGGGCTAACCGTGCCTGCATCTGATGGTCAGTCTCAGCGAGGGAGAGAGCAGCAGACTGACCAAAAAGGACACCGTCTTCCAGCTGATGGTGAAACTTGAGTCGCACCGCATTAATTAATGTCGTTACCCCTATGAACAGAGAAAGTGAAATATTCCTCGATATTAAAAAAAGACCCAAGCTGATAATTATAACAACAACACAAGCCTATCGATACACATTCCTACTCATTCATTACTGCTGCAGTGCTTGTTGTAGCGCTGAGTGGAAATAGAAAGAATGAGCATTTTATGCCATATGAAAGTGTTGATAGTGCTGTATGACAACTTAAACAAGAACTTACACATAACAGTAGCTCTTTGCTGTATTTGTTGAGTCTCTCTCTAGTCTCACCTATAAATGGTTCCGGAGGGGATGGCTGCTGTTTTACGGGCTCCTTACCAACTGTGCTATTTTATTKGTTTTGTAACTCATTTTGTGCATAATGTTGCTGCTACTGTCTCTTATGACCGAAAATAGCATCTGTACATCAGAACAGCGATTACTCACTCAAGATTTCCGACTCGAAGGATATACTGCTTTATCGAGACACATCTCAAATCCCCATCATCCACGTGAAGAAAAGACGGAGAAAAAGGGGGAGGAGTGCGGGGTGCCTTGTAGGAATTTGCCGGCATGTAGGTAAACCACCACTACCCTCCGTATTACTGGCCAATGTGCAATCACTGGAAAACAAACTGGACGATCAAGACTATCCTACCAACAGAATATTGAAAACTGTAACATCTTATGTTTCACCGAGACGTGGCTGAACGACGACACGGATAATATAGAGCTGGCTGGGTTTTCTGTGCATCGGCAGGACAGAGCAACTACGTCTGGTAAGACGAGGGGCGGGGGTGTGTGTCTATTTGTCAATAACTGCTGGTGTGCGATGTCTAATATTAAAGAAGTCTCGAGGTATTGCTCGCCTGAGGTAGAATACCTCATGATAAGCTGTAGACCATACTATCTACAGAGAGAGTTCTCAGCTGTATTATTCGTAGCTGTCTATTTACCACCACAAACCGATGCTGGCATTAAGACTGCACTCAACGAGCTGTATAAGGCCATGAGCAAACAAGAAAATTCTCATCCATAAGCGGCGCTCATAGTGGTCAGATGATGCGGATGCTACGCTACAAGACTGTTTTGCTAGCACAGACTGGAATATGAGGATTCATCCAATGGCATTGAGGAGTATACCACCTCAGTCACCGGCTTCATCAATAAGTGCATTGATGACGTCGTCCCTACAGTGACTGTACGTACATATCCCAACCAGAAGCCATGGATGACAGGCAACATCAGCACCGAGATAAAGGCTAGAGCTGACACTTTCAAGGAAAGGGACACTAATCCGGATGCTTATAAAAAAAAATCCCTCTATGCCCTCAGACAAACCATCAAACAGGCAAAGGGTCAATACAGGACTACGATTGAATCCTACTACACTGATTCTGACGCTCGTCGGATGTGGCAGGGCTTGAAAACTATTACAGACTATAAAGGGAAACCGAGCCGCGAGCTGCCCAGTGACGCGAGAGTGGAAGGGAGGATGAAATGAAAAAAGGATGAAAGAGTGGAAAGGGAGGATGGCTACGTAGCCCTGAGGGGAGAAGGAGGACAAACAAGGTAGTAAGCTGTCTCTTCTCTTGCAACGGATCACGGTAGAGGAAAGTGGCAGCTGATTTGCACTGATATGGAAAAAAACAGGACGTGTGCAAGCAATAGARGTGCTACAGATGACAAACAATCTGTTTGCCTTCCATTTGGGACTTATATTAGCCTACTGATCAACAACATTTGCATAGAAGCATCACTCCAGCATGTCACGCCTGTATGGAAAAACATCATATAGGCACTGCTGTTAGTTTGAGAATATAAAATAACACATATTCAATGCAAATGGGTCCAACGTAACGTCATGATTTGTGATCATGGATCCTTACAAAACTAGAATTGGTAGTCATTTTCTGTGGTCGGGAAAAAAATACATTCAGTTGACTAAACAATTCCGCTGCCATGATAACATTTTAAATAACTCAATAGGCTAGTTCAGCTATCTGTCAAGAAATGMGCGGGTTGTGACTTGATCCTACTGCTAGGAATGGATAGAGTGAAGCACCACCACACAGCACCCCCCACCAACACACTCACACACCGCACCCCCACCAAACACACTCACACACCACCCCCACCAAACACACACACACAGCACCCCCACCAACACACAGCACCCCCCCCACCAACACACTCACAACAGCACCCCACCAGTCACACACAGCACCCCCACCAACAACTCATGCACAGAACCCCCACCAACACACTCACGCACAGCACCCCCGCCAACAACACTCACGCACAGCACCCCCGCAAACACACTCCACGCCACAGCACCCCCACCAACACACTCACGCACAGAACCCCCACCAACACACTCACGCACAGCACCCCCACCATCACACAGCCTAACACAGACAGACACTTTTCAGCATCCCAACACAGCACCCTCACACACACAGCCTAACACAGACACACACTTCTCGATAATTCTTAACTGTAACACAGACCGATACTATTCTAACAACATAGATTACTTCTAAGGTAGGCCTACACGTGAGATGGGTTATATTGTAATGTTATTTTTTAGTTACTCTGGTGATGGGAATATAACCTGCAGCAAATAATTAGTCTAGGAGAGTGACCTGCCTGTTAGCCAGTTGCACAGAAAGATTGATGGGACACATGTTCAATTCACTGGTATTTAGCTATGTTTTTATTGATTGTAGGGCTGTAGCCACTGAATTCTGGTAGTTTTCACTTGAAAGAATAAAACCATCAATCACAAAATTTGCTGCTGGCGCAATACAGCCAATGCCGCGCAGCACTGCCTCTCACCCGGCTCAGCGAACGGAGTCAGGCACTCCCACACAGCTAGCAAGCTAGCACTCGTCATGGAAATGGGGGTGGTGAAACGTGAATCCCTGACAACCCATACATCAAAACGTAGCTAAGAAGCCCTACTTTGTAACATGCTATGTTTTCTGGTGTCTCGGAAAACATCTGAATGACAGAAGCGAAGGAAAAACGTTTGACGTTATATTTAAGACAGAAGACCTCCGATAACCGTGAAACACACTCATGATTACCCCATACTTTTTGGCAATACAATGTCACATTGATCTTACTCTGATAGGTTGAGGAATACCCATCGCAAAGAGCAAATATGAACACAGCTATTTTGCGGGTTTCACAAAAAGGGCTGTCCCATAGATTTGAACGTTCTTAGCACGGCACTTGCTTTACATTTGGGCTCATATCGTGTAAATATCATAACGTACAGTCTTTTTAGACATGGGTAACAACTGCCACAATAATGTTTTCAAATGATTTAATATGTATTCTCACAAAAACATTATTGATATTTAGTGAAAACAGATTTGTTTACTGCATTTTTTTTGTAGAATTCTCTTATAGTGTCCATTGTTTGTCGCGTAACCTAACACCCTACTCTTGGTGCTGGCATCAGCTGTAACTGAGCTAAATCGAACTCTTTGTTTCAAATCCTCTTTGCTATATTCCGGCTGAAACATGCATGGTTGAATGTCACCATCTAGCTAGTAGAACATCAAAAAATGCTCCATCGTTGAATTCGTGTTGAATCACTTGAAGCTACTGCGGTCTGATCAGTTCTTTCTGTTTTGCCAAGAGTATTTTGTGTTGTGTCCACCTCCCTTTCAAAAAAGCCCATCTTGGGGAAGGGACGGGGCCAGAGCAGGAAGCACCGCCGTTGTAGACTTTCAGAGACTGGAAAAAATGTGTCTCCTTGTATATTTAGCAATGAATCCGCAGATAGGAACATCGCTGAAAGACGCCCGTTGGCTCTATCAAACAAGGACAACCATATCTACAAAATGTATAGTGTGATCGGTATAACATAGACGGCTTCGCTAAATGCCTCAAAGCAGGACTACATTTATTTTCAGATCTCGTACCCCCCCCCCCCAATACACCGTAAGTCGCAATAGGGTGTATCGTTCGGCACGCGAAGCCCAGTCCTGCCCTTTTCGTGGCCAATTATGTGTGAAACATCTCACTGACCTGGGAATCCCTCGGACATGATCAAAACAAACCCAGGGTCCCCCAGGGTGAAATTCTCCTTTAAAGTTGGAAATGGAATGGGATAGAACGTCTCCAGATAACGAGCAGACTATGCAATCCCATGAATAGAGCCATAGACTAGACAACAGATGGGGCAGGTCAAATGTTTACCAGTAATGTTTACCAGTAATCTATCTTCTAACATTATCCCCACATATAATGTGAACCGCTCCTGGACTTGCTCAACAGTTTGCATGATATAGCCAATGTTGTCCTTTCTAGCATGGCCATCCCCACTGTGCTTAGTATAACTACTTGGACTTCATTGGGCCATTATCGCGAATACCAAGTGGGTGGGGCAAACACAGGAAATGGTGATGCGGGGGTCTACCTTGTACTTGTCGCTGTCCTCCACAGGCTCGCCCTCCCGGATCCAGCTGACGGAAGGTTTGGGGTTGCCGGACGCCACACAGCTCAGGGTGATGCTTCCGCCTTCCTTGGCCTCAACATACTGCGGTGGCGTGTCTGTGAAATTGGGGGGAGCTGTGAAAAGGACGATGAAAAGAAATGGTGAGTAAAATGTATTTGTCAAATGTCAAAAGGGAACTCATTGATGCAATATCTCTAATGTTCCAATGTCTGTGCTTTTGTGTGATATTTGCATTTATATGTCTGTCTATCTAACATTGTGTGAAGCTGTTATGTGGACAAAGTTTGTCCTATTCTGTTTAATATCAATGAATCCTGGGATCCACTACTACACGTTCTAGCTAGAAAAAACGAGATGTGTCGCTGGGAAAGGTGCATAGTCAAGTGAATGTTTATGAACTTTGCTTGGACGATGTATCCATTACCACACACAAGTAATGTGTTTTCTGTTAATGTTACTCTGTATGTGCTGTAGTATATGTGAGAGAGCTCCAACAAAGAAGTTCAATGCATTTATTACCTTTAATATCTGCAAATAGCAAATAAACTACTTCAACTTGAAGCTTATACCAAAATATGGCCAAACCAGGGTATCACTTTATATTAACATTCAGTAATAATAAACCAATTGTAAGGTATTAAAAAACAGTTTGCTCACCATTTAATCATTACTCCCATTATTTGTAAAGGTTAGAAGATAGTTATTCACACATTTTTATAAATTATATTAAACATCTTGTGTTGTGTGGTTATTATGTTACCACTGATATGTTTTTATCTAGGTCATTTTGAGAACTTAACACTTGAACCACCGGGCCTTTCAGCCTAGAAGTATCCACTAGAGATCGTTGTCGAACGGCCCCATTAGCATACGGCTGGCCTCGATGTAACTCCCCTTCTAGCCAATGACAGGTCAACATTCTAACAGTCGAATAAATACATTTCATATATGCTATCTGAAGAATAATCATTTGGTTGTGTTTATGAAGGTCTTAGGTAGTAACTTTAGAATATATATTTTTTTACTTTAAAGAACATAATAGCATTTTTATTTGTTTATGTTACTCTAGGCCAGGGATGGGCAACTTTGATGAGGGTGTGGGCAACAAAAAATCTGAACGCATCATGAGGGGCCGAAGTTAGCTCACGGGTCTGTGTACCCACATCCATCTCCCCAACATTGCGAGCCAAAAAATGTGTGGCCCTCCACTTGACAYCAATTAATTTTAGAGTTAATTCGTGCAATTCTATACATTGGGGTGAAAATACAATTTTACAGTTTAAAAGCTAATTTGCTGCAATTCTACACATTTTGCCATAGGTGTCACGACGGGCGGCGTTCGGCGATCGACGTCACCGACTTTCTAGACATCACRGCTCCATTTTTCATATATCCATTTGTCTTGTCTTGTTTCCATACACACCTGGTTTTCATTTCCCCAATCAATCTACTTGTATTTAACCCTCTGTTTCTCATCATGTTTTGTGCGTAATTGTTTTCATGTTATGTGGTGTTAGGTTATGCGCTTTACTTTTATGTTCCGTTTTTTGAGCGCGTTTGATTTATGTAGTGCTCTCGTTTTTTTGGAACTATAATAAAAGTGCGCCTGTTCATTATAATCTGCTCTCCTGCACCTGACTTCGCCTCCAATTCACCATTGACAATAGGGTGGAAAGACATTTTTGCAGTTTTTAATATGATATCTGGGTGAGACCGACTAAAAAAATCAATAGGGGCCCGACAAACGGTCATTTGACCATGATAACAAGTTTAGTTAACTGGCCGCTAAACTAACTTAGCAATCTAAAAACATTTAGCTGACATTGGCTAATTGACTGACTATCAGTGACTGACATAACAAGAGTAAAAATTGCTGATGCACAAGCAAATTTCTACTGTTGACTAATTTATACTCYCCTTTATGTTTGACACATGTGCGCTAGCCTATTAGTCATGTTATGACTGACTGGTGATCATTGCCCCTGCTGTGTTGACATTCCCTGCCTAAGTTACAGTCATTGAAACAGTTCATCCCAAAGTGGCGGAGGCAGCAAACAATGTACCATGCCAGCTGTGATTTACAACTTGATAGRAATATTTTTTTTGACTACCAAAAAATGTATTGGTGAATTATATGAATCATGCATTGAACTGCATCCATCTATTCTGCCAACAATGCGTTACTGTACGTCATGAGTAAAATATAAACCTCTTATAAAGTTGGTTTTGAAGCATACACTGGCAACTTGATATTTTTGACTGATATTATTCTGTTTGTTTCATATCTGTAAAGTAGTTAAAACGCAGTCAGTTCCACCTTAAGGAGCATCATGTACTGCTGGAATCTATGGCAGTTGTGCTTAGTTACATGGTGCCAAAGAGCCACTCATTCAATCATCAATGAATCCTCTGTGTACACCATCTCCAGGCATTTATAGCCTCTAAGTGTACTGCATATGAGCCGCTGCCGCTAGCCACTTCCACTCACTTTCCCCATCCTCCACTCCTCTGGGCCGTTTTAAGTGTGAATAATTGATCTCCCTCTTTCCTCACTCCTCTCTACTCCTCTCTACTCCTCTCTACTCCTCTCTACTCCTCTCTACTCCTCTCTACTCCTCTCTACTCCTCTCTGCATTTCTCCAGGGCCTACTCCTTGCTTCTGATTTAGGACCAACACCGTGGCCTAGACGAAACCCAAATCTCCCACCGGCTCATTTCTTTTGTGATCATTTATGGAATGAGAAGTCGGTTACGCCCTAGTTATAACGTTAATATTGTCACTATGGAGGTGGGTTTATATTCTGGGCTTATATTATATTCAGGGCTTATATTCTGCTTTTGTCACTACTATGGTATTGGGATATAACACTTTCTCATAGGTTTTCATTAGTTTTATGGGTTAGCTGCTGCCCCCCTCTTCAACTCTCTCAAAGTGATTGTACAAGTTGCCTTAATTTGCTGAGAGAGAGAGGGAGAGAGAGYGAGAGGAAAGAGAGAAAGAAAGATAAATAAAGAGAGAGAGCGAGAAAGAGAGAGTAGACTCCTAGGAAATCAATTACAGTGCTGTGAAAAAGTATTTGCCCCCTTTGTAATTTAATCTCCTTTTGCATATCTTTGATAATGAATGTTATCAGATCCCTCCCCTAATCCGGACGATGCTGGGCCAATAGTTTTTAATTATTTCACCTTTATTTAACCAGGTAGGCTAGTTGAGAACAAGTTCTCATTTACAACTGCATAAACATACAGTCAATAATACAGTAGAAAAAGTATATATACAGTGTGTGCAAATGAGGTAAGATAAGGGAGGTAAGGCAATAAATAGGCCATGGTGGCGAAGTAATTACAATATACCAATTAAACACTGGAGTGATAGATGTGCAGAAGATGAATGTGCAAGTAGAGATACTGGGGTGCAAAGGAGCAAGATAAATAAACAAATACAGTATGGGGATGAAGTAGATTGGATGGGCTATTTACAGATGGGCTATGTACAGGTGCAGTGATCTGTTCTGACAGCTGGTGCTTAAAGCTAGTGAGGGAGATATGAGTCTCCAGCTTCAGTGATTTTTGCAGTTTGTTCCAGTCATTGGCAGCAGAGAACTGGAAGGAAAGACAGCCAAAGGAGGAAATGGCTTTGGGGGTGACCAGTGAGATATACCTGCTGGAGCGCGTGCTACGGGTGGGTGCTGCTATGGTGACCAGTGAGCTGAGATAAGGCGGGTCTTTACCTAGCAGAGACTTATAGATGACCTGGAGCCAGTGGGTTTGGCGAAGTGTATGAAGCGAGGGGCAGTCAACGAGAACGTGCAGGTCGCAGTGGTGGGTAGTATATGGGGCTTGGGTGACAAAACGGATGGCACTGTGATAGACTGCATCCAATTTGTTGAGTAGAGTGTTGGAGGCTATTTTGTAAATGACATCGCCAAAGTCGAGGATCAGTAGGATGGTCAGTTTCACGAGGGTATGTTTGGCAATATGGGTGAAGGATGCTTTCTTGCGAAATAGGAAGCATATTCTAGATTTAARTTTGGATTGGAGATGRTTAATGTGAGTTCTGGAAGGAGAGTTTAGTCTAGCCAGACACCTAGGTATTTGTAGTTGTCCACATATTGTAAGTCAGAACCGTCCAGAGTAGTGATGCTGGACAGGCGGGCAGTGATCGGTTGAAGAGCATGCATTTAGTTTTACTTGCATTTAAGAGCAGTTGGAGGCCACGGAAGGAGAGTTGTATGGCATTGAAGCTCGTRTGGAGGTTAGTTAACACAGTGTCCAAAGAAGGGCCAGAAGTATACAGAATGGTGTCGTCTGCGTAGAGGTGGATCAGAGAATCACCAGCAGCAAGAGCGACATCATTGATGTATACAGAGAAGAGAGTCGGTCCGAGAATTGAACCCTGTGGCACCCCCATAGAGACTGCCAGAGGTCCGGACAACAGGCCCTCCGATTTGACACACTGAACTCTATTTGAGAAGTAGTTGGTGAACCAGGTGAGGCAGTCATTTGAGAAACCAAGGCTGTTGAGTCGATAAGCCGATAAGAATGTGGTGATTGACAGAGTCGAAAGCCTTGGCCAGGTTGATGAATACGGCTGCACAGTAATGTCTCCTGTCGATGGCGGTAATGATATCATTTTTGACCTTGAGTYTGGCTGAGGTTCACCCATGACCAGCTTGGAAACCAGATTGCATAGCGGAGAAGGTATGGAGGGATTCAAAATGGTCGGTAATCTGTTTGTTAACTTGGCTTTCGAAGACCTTAGAAAGGCAGGGTAGGATAGATATAGGTCTGTAGCAGTTTGTATCTAGAGTGACTCCACCTTTGAAGAAGGGGATGATCGCGGCAGCTTTCCAATCTTTGGAAATCTCAGATGATACAAAAGAGAGGTTGAACAGGCTAGTAATAGGGGTTGCAACAATTTCGGCAGATCATTTTAGAAAGAGTGGGTCGAGATTGTCTAGCCCGGCTGATTTGTAGGGGTCCAGATTTTGTAGCTCTTTCAGAACATCAGCTATCTAGATTTGTGTGAAAGAGAAATGGGGGAGGCTTGGGCGAGTTGCTGTGGGGGGTGCAGGGCAGTTGACTGGGGTAGGGGTAGCCAGGAGGATAGCATGGCCAGCCGTAGAAAAATGCTTATTGAAATTCTCAATTATAGTGGATTTATCGGTGGTGACAGTGTTTCCTAGCCTCAGTGCATTGGGCAGCTGGGAGGAGGTGCTCTTATTCTCCATGGACTTTACAGTGTCCCAGAACTTTTTTGATTTTGTGCTACAGGATGCAATTTTCTGTTTGAAAAAGCTATGCTTTCCTAACTGCCTGTGTTTATTGGTTCCTAACTTCCCTGAAAAGTTGCATATCACGGGGGCTATTCGATGCTAATGCAGTACACCACAGGATGTTTTTGTGCTGGTCAAGGGCAGTCAGGTCTGGAGTGAACCAAGGGCTATATCTGTTTTTGGTTCTACATTTTTTGAATGGGGCATGCTTATTTAAGATGGTGAGGAAGGCACTTTTAAAGAATAACCAGGCATCCTCTACTGACGGGATGAGTTCAATATCTCTCCAGGATACCCGGGCCAGGTCGATTAGAAAGGCCTGCTCGCTGAAGTTTTTTTGGGAGCGTTTGACAGTGATGAGAGGTGGTCGTTTGACTGCAGACCCATTACCATGCAGGCAATGAGGCAGTGATTGCTGAGATCTTGGTTGAAAACAGTAGAGGTGTATTTGGAGGGCAAGTTAGTTAGCATGATATCTATGAGGGTGCCCGTGTTTACGGATTTGGGGTTGTACCTGGTAGGTTCATTGATCATTTGGTGCGCCACCTCATGGGTCTCCTGATCACAGCCGGCTGTGACACAGCCTGGGATCGAACCCGGGTCTGTAGTGACGCCTCAAGCATTGCGATGCAGTCCCTTAGAGCGGTGCGCCACTCGGGAGTCTATTTAGCCATTTTCATGTAGATTTGATTGTGGGTTTTGGATCGTCTTGCGGCATGACCCAGGTGCACTTCAGCTTTAGCCAGCTCACAGACAGATGGCCTGACATTCTCCGGTAGAATTCTCTGATACAGAGCAGAATTCATGGTTCCTTCTTTTAAGGCATGTCGTCCGGGTCCTGAGGCAGCAAAGCATCCCCAAACCATCACCACCACCACCATGCTTGACCGTTGTTCTTAATGTGGAATGCAGTGTTTAGTTTTTGCCAGGAATAATGGGACCCATGTTGTCCAAAAAGTTATACTTTTGACTCATCTGTCCATAAAACATTATTCCAAGAGTCTTGATGATCATCCAGGAGTTTCCAGGTGCTTTTTGGCAAACTTGAGTCAACTTTTTGGATGAGATGGTTCAGTTTCCTGTGCTGCAGCTTCAAACATAAATTGTTAATTGGACTAGCAACTACAGCATTGAGCATTATTTGGCACAGGGTTTCTCTGGTACCCAATAACAGGCGAACTGAGGATGGAAACGCATAACATTGTGTGAAAAGCTKAATTTCAATTACACCATGGCAATGACTAGAATTAGCATCTTTACTGTGTATTTTAGTGGTCAACACAATTCTGTTCAAAATATTTCATGGTTGAAATTAGATCATTTCCAGGCCAAAGTCTTAAACATGCACAACATTTTTGGAGGAATGCTTCATCCACTGACATTTCGGAAAAGCCCAACTTCATTGTGTATTTGAAAGATTTATATTGCACYAAAAAAGTCTTCCTGATGTTGGCTAAGTAACAAATACCTAAAAAGCACAGTCGATGAAAACGGGACAGGGGAAGGAAATATCTGGGGCCTCAACATAGTTAAATATTTACAGAAAAACAGTCAAAGTGCAATGCACTCTCCTACAGAAAGACTGCAGTCTTCATTAGACGAGAGGCCAGTGCGCTCGAGGAAAAACAGTTGTCAGTGTACCTCTATGGGATCGGACGTAGTGTACTTCAGGGCCTGACACTAGTCAAAACCTTAGTTCAATAATGCATTTGTTGAAACRTTCATCTGACCTTGACTCTACTGCTCGCGAACACTTGTGACAGTTTCTCCCAGTGGCCACACTTTTAGATGTACCATGAGGTAACTCTCAGGTTTACGGGTATCAGAGCCAAAATGGATGCCATGTGGGTCAACAAAAGGACAGAAAGGCATAGGAAGATGGAGTCTTAATCAAGCTTAAGGGGGSCTATGAGCTGTCCGCTATACAGCAGGCTACTGCCCATATATCTCAATATTGTGTTGTAATCATACCATTTCGCCGATGACAACACAGCTTTAGACACGTTACACATCTGTGAATGACTAACTTTAGGCAGTCCACATCACAGGTACTGTAGCTGTAGTATCACAGCTTTTAGCTATATTATTATTCAGACAGAGCTCAATTCCATTACATAATTTGGATCCCACTGTCCCTGCAGGACTTGTGCCTCATGTTCTAATACAACCAACAGCACCTGGCCCTGCGCTATCAAAGCAGGTAATTAAGAACGCTCAGCATCTGTCCATCCACTGCATCTCCACTAGCCTGCTGCATACGGAGAGTTTGGAACAATACCATGGCTTTACCACTTTACCCCTACAACTGGTTTTATAGTGAGCAACTCCGGTCCTGGAGGACTACGGTGCATGCAGGTTTTTGTTCCAGCCCAGTACTAACTAGCCTGATTTAAGTCTAAATTGAATGAGTAGTTGATTAGTTGGATCCCCAAAATGGTTTTAAATGGGACTCTAAAGGCTAGCTTTATGGTCTGGTCTGTAGCAGGATAACGGCGAGCTTTATAGTCTGGCCCACAGCAGGCCTTACCATCTACTCTCTCTGTCAGCGTTCAGACTTGGAACACCTGGCATGGCTGCAGGAGGTAAGGGGAACATCACTGGCTCATCTTCCCACTTGACGAGCCCGGGCAGTGGGTAGGAATCAAAGCCCCCTTTGTGGAGGGAGGTTCTTGGAGCTCAGGGAGCCTGGTATGTGTTCCAAGGAGCCTGGTATGTGTGTGTTTGATAGTGCGCCCTGGCTAGGCATAGGGGCCCCACAGTGCAACGGGAGCTTCTAGGGGCCCTACACTGCACCGGGAGCTAGGAGTCTTTCTGATAGGGGAGTTAAGGCCTGATCCCAGCACAGCAAGGGGCTTTCTAAGAGCTCTGACCTCATTTTACCATCACTCGCTTTCTCGCTCTCCCTCTTCTTCTCTAAAGCTACATATGAAAAATATGCACTCACTACTGTAAGTTGCTCTGGATAAGAGTGTCTGCTAAATGACTAAAATGTAAATGTAAAATGTACATTTGAAAACTAGGGACACACACACACACACACACTTTAATGAAAATAGGCATGTGTTTTAAAGAGCAGCTTCACACACTTGCCCTATATCAATGCTGCATGAGGATTGTCACAGCAATTTCAATGGCAGCAGGGAGGAATGACACCATCTTTGTGCGAGAAGAAGAACAAGTGTGACAGAGAAAGGGTGTGTGTGTGTGTGTGTCTGTGTGTGAGGGAGTGATAAAATAGCAAGCTTGTGTCGCAGGGTTGGATTAATAAACAGCATGAGAGGAGGCATGCTATAACACGCCTTTGTAGCTGTGAGCCCTGCAAAGTGTGTGCAGATGTTCACACACACACAGGTGAGATCTAATTTGGCAGGAATACTGTGGAGAGTCAATGCTTGGCAGAGAGCCCTTGGTCCTACAGCGCCCACACACACACACACACACACACACACACACACACACACACACACACACACACACACACACACACACACACACACACAGTCCGGTTTCAATCCCCAGTTCTGTTCTGGAGAATCTAACTAACGCTGCCAGGTAAAATATAGCACAGCTAACTGTAGCAGAATTGAGGCAAACACAGTCCAGTACATAAACCCAGCACAGTCAAAGCTATGACAGTTTAGCAGCTGACATACCAGCCCACTATCACTTTGACTTACTAGTCTTACTAGCCCATTTAAAGTTAGCCTAGTTAGCCTGTGATTGAGTTAGCCGAGCTAGCCTGTCTTGAGTTAGCATAGCCTATGGGTGGCAGGTAGCCTAGCGGCTAGAGCGTTGAGCCAATAGCCAATGAGGTGAAAAATATGTTGATGTGTCCTTGAGCAAGGCATTTAACCTTAATTTGCTCTAGGGAGCCTGGAACAGGCAGCAGATACTGTTCCTGAGTACATCCGTTTTCCCAAAAAGAAAGTCAACATCTTCCCCAATAATAAACCGTGGGTAACTCGGGAATTAAAAGAGCTCCTCAACCAGAKAAAACAAGTGTTTAAATCAGGTGGCAGTAAAATTTCAGAGGACTCAAAAGCAAAATCAAGTAGTGCAAGGCAGCATACAAAGACAAGGACAGTAGGAAAGGCTGGCAAGGGCTACAAACCATCACGGGCTACAAACCAAAGAGACATTGTATGACCGTCGAAATGACCTTGCTTTTGCAAATGATTTGAACAGTTTCATTGTCAATATGACGTGTGATTTTAAATCGCCGCAGAAAGTGGCCTTGGACAGTATAGACAGCATACCAGCTGTTGATATACAGATCTCTGTGAATGACGTCAAGCAATACTTTCAACGTGTCAACCCACGAAAATCATATGGTCCAGAAGGAGTCAGCAGCAAGGCAGTTCAGACATGCACAGACCAGCTCGCATTACCGTTCCAGAAGCTGTTCCAGCCGTCACTGGACAGTGGGATAATTCTACTTATGGAAGAAGTCGCTGATTGTCCCAGTACATACAAACAACAGGCCAAAAGAAAATAACGATTTACGCGCTGTAGCCTTGACTTCTGTACATATTCAATGGTTTGAAAAAATGATTCAAAAACAAATTCTCTCTGGTCTCTCATCCCAATTAGATCCTTTCCAATTCACCCACCGTGCCTCCAGGAGTGTTGATGATGCATTACTGATCATGTTGAACAATATCTCCAAACATTTAGAAAAGGCAAATAACCTAGTGAAAATTCTAGTCATGGACTTCAGTAGTGCGTTTAACACCCTCCAATCCCACCTGCTGGTGGATAAGCTGGTGAATATGGGTGTCAACTCTATACTGATCAAGTGGATTAATAGTTTCCTTGTGAACCATACTCAACAAGTGAAGTTTAACTCTGCCATCCCTACATCTAGAATGGTGAACACAGAGCCCCTCAAGGTTTCGCACTTTCACCGGTACTGTACACAAACAATTGTCAAGCCTCTGACTCAGCCCATAAATTCTTTAAGTATGCAGATGACACCTCTGTTGTGGGTTTCCTCCACCCAGACCGAGCCTCTTTTCAAGGTTTTGACAGAGAAACTGCGAAATTCGTCTAGTGGTGCGCAGATAACTGTCTTGAAATAAACATTAAGAAAACAAACAAAATGGAAATTGATTTCAGAAGGAACAAAAATCCATCACCCGCTACGAAGATCAATTGGGAATCAGTCGATAGAGTGACCACATAATACCTAGGAATCGAAATAAACAAACTGAAATTCAATGACTGTGCCTTTGCAAAGAGAAAGAAATTGCAACAGAGAATGTTTCTTTTACGCAAATGTATTTTTTTCTTCGACCACCATATCTTACAAATCTGTCCTGCAGAGTGTCTTTTCCTTTGGTCTGAAAGAGTGTGTGGAAACACGCAAGTGCAAAACCCAGTCAAGATTCAGCGCTTGATTAAGACGGTTGGAAGGATAATTGGTATAGATCAAGAATCAGACACCAACTGTACACAAAACGTATCCTCCTAAAACTTGAAAGCATTTTACATGACAGTACTCATCCCCTTTACTCAAAACTCAGTCACAACAGTAGGGGAAATAGACTTATTCAAAAGAAAATCAAAACAGATAGATATGGGGACTCTTTTATTCCAACAGCAATAAGGCTGTGTAATAGATAGTCTGTTGGTCCCTCGACTACACAGCATATTGACCTTTCACTTTCAATGTGTAGCTATAGCACTTTGAATGAATTACATTGTGTAGTTTCTGTGTTTCCATGTTTTATGTACTGTGTTTTTAAGCACATGACCAAATGAATTTCCCCCTGGTGGCAAAATAAAGTTGATCTGAATCTGAACAAATATGCGTGACCCTGTAAAACAACCCATTTCACTGCACCTATCCAGTGTACATAACAATAGAAACATCAAGATAGGCTAGCTAGCCTATCTTGGTCCAGTCCAGCTAGTTCCTGGCTCCTGATGTCAAGCTGCTGTACAGCCCTGGTGGAGTTGCCTTTCGGTTAGCAATAGAAGCGCCGCACGCCAACGGCCACTGATGTTTGATTTTGTCCATTAAAAAAAAATCTGCAAAAAGAAAAGCTATGTCCTGCTCCTTCCCTGACTCTTTCTAAATGTTTGTATTTTACACTGATCAGACATTTGAAATCACAAACAAAAAAGTTGAGCCTTTTTACCTCTTTTACGTTTTACTTTGTAAAAAGAAGCTGTTATGGGACTGTTTTACTTACTGTAACTATTTTACTAATCAAATGTATTGTAATGGAAACTAAAACATGCTACGTGTTGCAGTAGGCTTTTAGAATAATACAAAACATATCCTTTACTCTATCCAGGTTGATGAGCGGGAAACAAACGGTGCCAGTCAGCCTGCARAGCCGGCCRATCGAAACTACACCTACACCAAAACMAATTTCACACATAAAAGTAAGCCTGGAGACKAGATTAAATTGACAATCTGATGAGTGACAATATTAGGCCTATAAATTGTCAAATTGTACATGAAGAGATGGGGACATCTTGTAATTGACAGATGCAGGGAAAGGAGAATCACTTTATCAAATATTCCTTCAGAGTCACATTTTATTTCTATATAGTATCAGAAAAAGCATATTCTGCAGCTTCTATGACACCTTTTATGACAGCTTCCAATTGGCTAATTTATCCCCCCTCCTCTCCCCTGAAGCTATTCCCCAGATTGTTGCTGTAAATGTGAATGTGTTCTCAGTCAACTTACCTGGTAAAATAAGGGTAAAAAAAATAATCCTTTGTCAAATAACTCTCAAAATTCAAGAGGTGCAGCTCTATTTACAAATGGCACTTTTTCCAAGAATATCTCTGCTGTCCATGCATTCAGCATATGACCACTCYCATGGCAGCATTGCTCTGGCTACAAAGCAAAAACTTGTAACATAATGAACTTAAAACAAAAATATGCTATTCTGTCGCCAATGGTAGAATGGGCGATAGAAATCAGATAAACATATTASCAGTTTCTATGACGAGTTTATGTAAAATGCAGACGTTGCAGCACATCAGAGATTGTACTGTTGCTCATGCACACAGAAAAGGAAACAGTACGTGGGACATGTCTAAGGATGAAATCAAAGAATTTATTGKACTTTTTGCATGMCCGCGGGGCATACGGCAGAAAGAGTATGGATGTGGAGTCATTTTGGTTTGATAGGTATGGGGTGGACTTGTTCGCAGAGACCATGCCACGCGATCGCTTCAGAGGGATTTTTACAACAACAGCGGCAGGTGCACACAAAACAAGACCCTTGAAAACTGTGTGCAAACGATTTGTTTGAGGGACTCACACAAAACTCAGAAGCTGTGTGCTGACTGTGGACCCGAATCATAAAGAGAAGACAAGATTGAGTCATGCATAAAGGCACACGTATAAGGACACAACACAGTGTCCGAATCAACAAATATATTTACACTACTGGTCAAAGGTTTTAGAACACCGACTCATTCAAGGGTTTTTCTTCATTTTACTATTTTCTACATTGTAGAATAATAGTGAAGATATCAAAACTAMGAAATAACACATATGGAATCATGTAGTAACCAAAAAAGTGTTAAACAAATCTAAATATATTTTATATTTGAAATTTTGCAAATAGCCACCCTTTGCCTGGATGACAGCTTTGCACACTCTTGGCATTTTCTCAACCAGCCTCATGAGGTAGTCCGGGCTCTTCACTGGCCATGGCAGAACACTGACATTCCTGTCTTGCAGGAAAACATGCACAGAACGAGCAGTATGGCTGGTGGCATTGTCATGCTGGAGAGTCATGTCAGGATGAGCCTGCAGGAAGGGTACCACATGAGGGAGGAGAATGTCTTCCCTGTAATGCACAGCGTTGAGATTGCCTGCAGTGACAACAAGCTCAGTCCAATGATGCTGTGACACACCGCCCCAGACCATGACGGACCCTCCAACTCCAAATCGATCCTGCTCCAGAGTACAGGCCTCGGTGTAATGCGCTCATTCCTTCGACGATCCGACCATCACCCCTGGTGAGACAAAACCGCGACTCGTCAGTGAAGAGCACTTTTTGCCAGTCCTGTCTGGTCCAGCGACGGTGGGCTTGTGCCCATAGGCGACATTGTTGCCGGTGATGTCTAGTGAGGACCTGCCATACAACAGGCCTACAAGCCCTCAGTCCAGCCTCTCTCAGCCTATTGCGGACAGTCTGAGCACTGATGGAGGGATTGTGCGTTCCTGGTGTAACTCGGGCAGTTGTTGTTGCCATCCTGTACCTGTCCTGCAGGTGTGATGTTCAGATGTACCGATCCTGTGCAGGTGTTGTTACACGTGGTCTGTCACTGCGAGGACAATCAGCTGTCCATGCTGTCTCCCTGTAGCGCTGTATTAGGCGTCTCACTGTACGGACATTGCAATTTATGGCCCTGGCCACGTCTGCAGTCCTCATGCCTCCTTGCAGCATGCCTAAGGCACGTTCACGCAGATGAGCAGGGACCCTGGGCATCTTTCTTTAGTGTCCTAAGTTTTCATAACTGTGACCTTAATTTACTACCGTCTGTAAGCTGTTAGTGTCTTAACGACCGTTCCACAGGTGCATGTTCATTAATTGTTTATGGTTCATTGAACAAGCATGGGAAACAGTGTTAAAACCATTTACAATTAATATCTGTGAAGTTATTTGGATTGTTACAAATTATCTTTGAAAGACAGGGTCCTGAAAAAGGGACGTTCCATTTTTTGCTGAGTTTATATAGAAAAATATATGTACTGTATATACAGCACATTCGGAAAGTATTCAGACCTCTCGACTTTCTCTACATTTTGTTACATTACAGACTTATTCTAAAATTGATTAAATCTTTTTTTAAATCTAATTAATCTACACACAATACACCATAATGACAAAACATCCTGTTTCCATTGCTCATCCTTGAGATGTTTCTACAATTTGATTGGAGTGATTTGATTGGAGAAATTCAATTGATCGGACATGATGTAAAGGCACACACCTGTCTATATAAGGTCCCATAGTTGACAGTGCATGAAAGAAAAACCAAGCCATCAGGTCWAAGGAATTGTCRSTAGAGCTCCAAGACAGGATTGTGTCGAAGCACAGATCTAGGAAAGGGTCCCAAAACATGTATGCWGCATTGAAGGTCCAAAAGAACACTGTGGCCTCCATCATTCTTAAATGGGTGTTTGGAACCACCAAGACCCTTCCTAGAGCTGGCCAACTGGCCTAACTGAGCAATTGGGGGAGAAGGGCCTTGGTCAGGGAGGTGACCAAGAACCCGATGGTCTCTCTGACAGAGTTCCAGAGTTCCTCTGTGGAYATGGGAGAACCTTCCAGAAGGACAACCATCTCTGCAGCACTCCACCATCAGGCCTTTATGGTAGAGTGGCCAGACCGGAAGCCACTCCTCAGTAAAAAGCACATCACAGCCTGCTTGGAGTTTGCCAAAAGGCATCTAAAGGACTCTCAGACCATAGGAAACAAGATTCTCTGGTCTGATGAAACCAAGATTGAACTCTTTGGCCTTACAGTGAAGCATGMTGGTGGCAGCATAATACTGTGGGGATGTTTTTAGCGGCAGGGACTGGGAMASTAGTCAGGATCGAGGCAAAGATGAACGGAGCAAAGTACAGAGAGATCCTTGAGGAAAACTTGCTCCAGAGCGCTCAGGACCTCAGACTGGGGTGAAGGTTCACCTTCCAACAGGATAACAACCCTAAGCACACAGCCAAGACAACGCAGGAGTGTCTTGGCTGTCTCTGAATGTCTCTGAATGTCCTTGAGTGGCCCAGCCAGAGCCCGGACTTGAACCCCGATCGAACATCTCTGGATAGACCTAAAAATAGCTGTGCAGCGATGCTCCCCATCCAACCTGACAGAGCTTGAGAGGATCTGCAGAGAACAATGGGAGAAACTCCCCAAATACAGGTGTGCCAAGCTTGTAGCGTCATACCCATGAAGACTAGAGGCTGTAATCGCTGCCAAAGGTGCTTCAACAAAGTACTGAGTAAAGGGTCTGAATACTTATGTAAATGCAATATATATGCAATTTCTAAAAACCTATTTTTGCTTTGTCATTATGGGGTATTGTGTGTAGATTGATGAGGGGAAAACAAGGGATCTGAATACTTTCCTGAAGGCACTGTAAATGGGCCGCATTTGTCTATTTCCTTTTCAATCAATTTGCAAAAATGTATAAAAACATGTTTATACCAAGAGATTATGGGGTATTGTGTGTAAATGGGTGAGAAAAATATTTAACAAATTTTGAATTCAGGCTAACAACAAAATGTGGAACAAGTCAAGGGGTATGAATACTTCACTGTCACCCTCAGCCTTAGTTTGAATGATCAGTAAGTCACTGCATTAGAAATGGATCTTGTGGCCTCTACCCCCCCTCCATACTAACACACAAGCACACCAAAGTCCTTCCGTTTAATCTATAATAATGCTTACCACTGCTTAAAAGTCTCTCCAACCTATAGCAGTGTTTCRCCTATATTCATTTAGCAGTGGCGGGCCACCACTCCAAAAAATATGATTGAARTAAAATGACAACATTATTATAATTATGCTTTTTTAAAATAATGTCCGGGATGGTAAAAGGTTTTTAGTGTAAACTTAAATAACTAAAAGCTGATTWWAAGTATGTAGAAAAGATAATGGAGCTATATATTTTTTAATAAGATCATCTTTGAGAATTAACAAACTAGACAGTCAGGGAGAATCTAAAATTTAAAAAATGGCATGGCATGGGGTCCCTATTGATTTCGTTATAATGTTTGAGTAACTCAGATAGCATAAGAACACAGCATAATCTATGGCAAAATGTGTAGAATTGCAGAAAATGTGCTTTAAAACTGCACATTTTCTCTCTGACCCATGGCAAAACGTGTAGAATTGCAGCAGGAAATTATCTTTAAAACAGCAACGTTTTGACTCTGCGGCCAAGAGGAGGGCCTCTAAAATCTTAAGTCGAGGACCGTGCCATTGGCCATGCCCACAACCATGCACCCGCCCCAATGTCACTTTGCCACCGCTTCTGGAGAAAAAAAAAATCCTGGGGAAACACTGCGATAGGGTTGTGTTGCAGAGTCTTTCCAACCAATCGGGTTGTGCATTTAGCTATCCTTCAGTTGCTGGCTAATGATGAAGTCTGTGCTACTGTGTGCTTCTGAAGTCCCTGTTTTTCCAGCACCAACACCAGCAGAGCGAGAGTTGGTTAGAGCCATGGACAGCTCCTGTGCTGCATGCACCACCGCTCACTGCTGCTATACCATGGCACACTGTGTCCATCTGAAAACACACACTAACCTTTAGGGCAACACTCGAAAACAACTGCATCCAATACATTAGGAATGTCTCTATGCCTTACATATGAGCTCTAATAAGTGCTTATAGCAAGCCTTGAAATGCACTATACTAAAACAATTATGTCATCCTCAAGAACGTCACAGCCTCCCCATGATGTGCTAAAAAAGGTTCTTCATTTTACCTGACATCCCAACAACACCGTCTCTAATATGCCCTCAGCAGTCTACCATTCATTTAGCACCTCTCTGCCCTAACAATGACATCACATAGTGAGGCTAGAGTGCTCAGGGAGAAAGAATGCTACAATTCATGTTTGAGTGTCATCCCATTGTGCTAATCTGGTGGGATCGTTAGGATTAGCATGGCAGGCCATAAACATCAAAATGTCTTAACCATGTTTGACTTTGTCTTTGGTAGTTCTGGTTCTACGCCAAACATAACTTGACAATAAGTATGATGCTGCCCTTAAAACATATATGAGTGGATATCATTCCCCTGTCTTGTGGCATTTTACCCCCATTGCACTTCGCTCACAGAGATGTGTCCGTTATTTGATGGAAATGGTTTGCCTGGCTGCCAGTCTGTTTCTGCTTTCTTGACAAATCCTTATGGAATTGTCATGTCTGCTGTGTCAATGAGTGATAAGGAGTTGGCAAGAGCAAAAACAGATCTGAGACCAGGCTAGAAAATGGTCTCTTCCACTTTCTATCTGTGTCTAGTCCCTAGACTACAGCGACATCACAACAGCAGCATCAAATCTAGTGGTTTCCCTGACAAGCACTTTTGTCCTGGCTTACAGTCCTGGGTAAATCATTTAACTGTGATCTGGATCTCTCTGACACAGGATCTGGGGAGAAAAGTGAGAATTGGGGCTGCGAAAACTGTTCACTTGACGACAACCTTTTACCTCGGCTGACATGTGACGCGTCCTTTATATTTGTAGCCAGCAATTGAGGCAGTGTGACTGAACCGATGGTCAAACTAAATAGTGAGGAGAAACGCTATTGATCAGATTAGGTGTGTGTGAAGTCGACATGGTTAGGCGACAAGTGGCGTTCCTCTATCTGGAAACTGCCAACTTGTACGTTCACTTCATACGCAGAAGACTCTAGATTATTCCACACTGCCACTTTGTCAAGCGTTGGCGTATTGCAAAGGAATAACAGTGGGCAGCTGCTAACAGCGAAAGAGAGAAAGACAACATGTAACAATTCATATTGGAAATGATTAACATACACTGGAAATTCCTGGAAGTCCAAGTCTTTTCAGTGCTTGGGCATTATTATTACAGTTGAAGTCGGAAGTCATTAAAACTCGTTTTTCAACCACTCCATAAATGTCTTGTTAACAAACTATCGTTTTGGTAAGTCGGTGAGGACATCTACTTTGTGCATGACACATGTAATTTTTCCAACAATTGTTTACAGACAGATTATTTCACTTCTAATTCACTGCATCACAATCAAGGGGTCAGAAGTTTACATACACTAAGTTGACTGTGCCTTTAAACAGCTTGGAAAATTCAAAAAGCTTCTGATAGGCTAATTGACATAAATGGAGTCAATTGGAGGCGTACCTGTGGATGTATTTCAAGGCCTAACTTCAAACCCAGTGCCACTTTGCTTGACATCATGGGAAAATCAAAAGAAATTAGCCAAGACCTCAGAAAAAAAATTGTAGACCTCCATAAGTCTGGATCATCCTTGGGAGCAATTTCCAAACGCCTGAAGGTACCACGGTCACCTGTACAAACAATAGTACGCAAGTATAAACACCATGGGACCACACAGCCGTCATACCGCTCAGGAAGGAGACGAGTTCTGTCTCCTAGAGATAACGTACTTTGGTGCGAAAAGTGCAAATCAATCCCAGAACAACAGCAATGAACCTTGTGAAGATGCTGGAAGAAACAGGTACAAAAGTATCTATATTCACATAAACTGAAAGGCCGCTCAGCAAGGAAGAAGCCACTGCTCCAAAACCGCCAAAAAAAGCCAGACTATGGTTTGCAACTGCACATGGGGACAAAGATCATACTTTTTGGAGAAATATCCTCTGGTCTGATGAAACAAAAATAGAACTGTTTGGCCATAATGACCATCGTTATGTTTGGAGGAAAAAGGGGGAGGCTTGCAAGTCGAAGAACACCATCGCAACCGTGAAGCACGGGGGTGGCAGCATCATGTTGTGAGGGTGCTTTGCTGCAGGAGGGACTGGTGCACTTCACAAAATAGATGGCATCATGAGGAGAGACAATTATGTGGATATATTGAAGCAACATCTCAAGACATCAGTCAGGAAGTTAAAGCTTGGTCGCAAGTGGGTTCTTCCAAATGGACAAGACCCCAAGCAGACTTCCAAAGTTGTGGCAAAATGGCTAAGACACAAAGTCAAGGTATTGGAGTGGCCATCACAAAGCCCTGACCTCAATCCCATAGAACATTTGTGGGCAGAACTAAAAAAGTGTGTGCGAGCAAGGAGGCCAACAAACCTGACTCAGTTACACCAGCTCTGTCAGGAGGAATGGGCCAAAATTCACCCAACTTATTGTGGGAAGCTTGTGGAAGGCTACCCGAAACGTTTGACCCAAGTTAAACAATTTAAAGGCAATGCTACCAAACACTAATTGAGTGTATGTAAACTTCTGACCCACTGGAAATGTGATGAAAGAAATAAAAGCTGAAGGAAATAATTAAATAATTATTTAATAATTAATTAAAATAAAGTGGTGATCCTAACTGACCTAAGACAGGGAATTTTTACTCAGATTAAATGTCAGGAATTTTGAAAAACTGAGTTTAAATGTTTTTGGCTAAAGTGTATGTCAACTTCCAACTTCAACTGTATACAAAAGTATGTAGACACCCCTTCAAATGAGTGGATACAGCAATTTCAGCCATACCCGTTGCTGACAGGTGTATAACATCAAGCACACCGCCATGCAATCTCCACAGACAAACATTGGCAGTAGAATGGCCTTACTGAAGAGCTCAGTGGCTTTCAACGTGGCACCGTCATAGGATGCCACCTTTACAACAAGTCAGTTCGTCAAATTTATACCCTGCTGGAGCTGCCCCTGTCAATTCAAGCGCTGTTATTATGAAGTGGAAACGTCTAGGAACACTCGGTATTGGTACCCCATATATTTATTATTACTTTTCTATTATTTCTCTATTTTCTTTCTCTCTGCATTGTTGGTAAGGGCCCGTAAGTAAGGATATCACTGTTAGTTCACACTTTACAAAGCATGTGACGAATAAAATGTGTTTTGATTGTGGTACTCAATGCTCTGAATGACTGTATCACATTGAAAACCACAACGGCACAATTAAGAGGGATTCAAACACGGGCGTCATGCACCCTCAAGTTCTGAGGGGGCACAAAGTAGATGAAGATGGCTGTTGGGTGGTCCGGAGGGGCTCCCCATCCTTAAGTTGTAGAATTTTATATTTTTCAAACACCTGAACGTTTTTTCTGCAATCTAGAGTCATAATCATTATGCCTAATTATACGTAAAAGCTGTCTGTATCCTCCTGACTGGTGGTTCTTTTTTTAAAGAAACTAAATATGCTTTTCCGCATCTCTGCTAAAATCTGGGTAAAATATTGAAAGGAATGTGAGTCTTATTCAGTACATTTAGTTATTGATTGCTTTTCTAAGGTCTACCAACCTTGCCAGCAGGCATGCCAGTTGAGATAGTTAGACAAGCTGGCTAATCTGATTTGATTGCTACTCTAGCCTGAAATGGGTTCTTGGTAGCTAGTTATAAGGTTGGGAGATTGAGAACCTATCTGCGTTACCTAAAGTCAACTTCATAAAATAATTGTTTGATTTATTTTCTTAACACAAAAAATCACGTGCCCCCTATGGGCATGACGCCTCTGGATTCAAATAGCCTTGTGGAGAAAAAGAGCACTCTCAAGTGGACTCTGGCCGATAAAAGTCTGCACAGGAAGAATCAAGTACCATCACAAACATCATTGAAAAAAGCTCTACTACAATATGATAGGCTATGATAGGTAACCGAGAAACACAAGTGTAGAATATAGTAGGAAAAACAGTTTTGATACACTAGAATTCCACTGTTGGTTCTCAATGTTTGCTAGAAGCATAAAAATAACTACTAGAGGAGCTATACATGAAGGATGTCCTCCTGGAACAGAACAGCCAGTTCCTTATTTCCTAGTATGGAAGGGGTGCAACCAAAGAAAAGGGGAAGAAGCTTGGCAAGTTAGCTCTACGAGATCAAACCCGGAAATATTTTTCATTCATTGTACAGCACAGACATGACATATTTCACTGTTCCTTTGCCGCATATGCATGACTGAACTTCTAGTCTAATGCGGAGGCACAGAACTCCTCTATTTGCCCGAGAAACCCCCAAAAAGTGTACGCTCTCAGATCTAGTCCCAGATCTCTCAATTGAAAGGATAGTTAACCAAATACAATAGAAAAATCGGACAAATTTTGATTTTGGGTGAACTACCCCTTTAAGAGGTAGTTTGAGGGTGGTACAGTCTCGAAGTGTGCTGCTGTAATGCTTTCATAATTAAGCTGCAGAGGAGGAAGGAAGGAACCATTTGTTAGGATGAGAGGGGTAGTTTGTTGAGTGTGCCTGGGGAACTGATGCAAGTGGGTTGTTGTGAGTAATGGTCCCTTCCACTTTGAAGCATGACAGTAATGAAAAACCTCCCACTCTGTGCGAGGCATCATGTTCTGATGTGGCAGCACTGCTCCAAGCCCACTCCAATACCTGTTACTTTTCATTCCTCCTCTTTCTTTTCATCCTTCCTTTCAAGTTGTTCCACACATTTGAAAAGTAATGTTTTTGTTGTGCAGTTGGTCCATTTTCATTGTAAAAGCTCCTCACATGTCTCTTGTACCAAAGTGAATACGTCTCCTCTAGTATAGGACGAGTGCTACTGAAATAAAGTAGGTTATTATCATCATTTTGGATTCCTCAGTCTTCATTCTTTGCATCAAAGTTGCAAGGAACATTATGCAGATTATTGGGCCCTTGCTCCTCCAGTCTGGGTTGTTTATTTAATCCTATATGGATCAACAGTGGCTAGGGGTCATGTGTAAATCTGTTTTCAGAGCACGGGTGGAGAATTTTTTTTAACATTTCATCCCCTTTTCCTTTTTTCTAGAGTGCTGTGTGAGAGTGTGTGTGAGAGAGAACTAGAGATAAAGTGAACACAACAGAGAGAGAAATAGAGTGAGAGAGCGAGAAAGAGAAAGCGAGCAATGGAGCGATGGTGCGATGGAGAGAGACAAGATATAGAGAAGCTGTGCAGCTTATATGCACTGCAGATCTCTGCTGCAAAGGAGGGATGGAGGGATGAGAGCTATTTTAGGGGGTGTAGGGACCAAGCCTTGGGGATTTGAACCAGAGAGAATCACCTAAAGGGCATAGGAGGCTGCACTGTCAGAGAAAGAGAGGCACCGGTGGAGCTTCAGATCACTGAACAGCACTGTAGGGTTATGCACATCCTGTATCAGACCCAATGTGACTGAAGTGAAGCCTATGTCCTTCAAGTCCACTCATGTCCCCCATGTATGCGCACAGCAAGCACAGTTCTAGGATCAGCTTATCTGGATCCTAAAATCCTAAACTCTACACAGAGAAGCTAGCCATGACATCATTCCCACGAACCACTCTCCCCTTCCCTCATATGTCACGTGGCTCACACCTTGGTTGACAGGGTGCGGGAGGGGCGAGGAATATCACAGGAACTTGAACAGCAGCGTCTACKTCAGCATCACAACAGACTCAACCATTGCCCAACCAATTGTAACTCACTCCCTCAACGCTACTGAAGCTAACTGCTAATTAACAACGTTCCCCAAATAGCGTCCTGACAACCGAGACGAACAGGGCACAACAAGCAAAGGTTGCTGCTTTATCCATCATCATTATGCGCCTGGCCCAAACCCTGAGAGAGTTCTGGCAGCACGAGGCGCCATAAATATATTCATGGCATTACATAAGGCATTTTGCTGTGTTATTTGAAGGCAAGAGGCAGGCAGGAGGCAGGCAGGCAGGAGGCAGGAGGCAGGCAGTCACAATGTTGGAAGGGATGGTAATGAGTTCTTTGAGTGGCATCTCATAAAAAATTCTAAAAACACAGGGCCGATTGAAGGGCTTGGAGTTGATTCCGTTTACCTACTTGAAGATTGACATCTCTGTCTAGTCCCAATGATATCAAACGTGGGACTCGACAATGCTGCTCGATTACACGACTCCTTTGGGTTGGTTAGTTTTTCATACCGTATCTTCTTTGAGGATTTTGCATATGAAACACGTGGTATCTAATGAAATGCTAATTGCACTTCAAGAAACGGAAAATGCATTTGAAAGTGATATAAAGTCACGCCCTGACCYTAGTTTGCTTTGTATGTTTCTATGTTTTGTTTGGTCAGGGTGTGATCTGAGTGGGCATTCTATGTTGTTTGTCTAGTTTGTCTATTTCTATGTGTTTGGCCTGATATGGTTCTCAATCAGAGGCAGGTGTTTGTCGTTGTCTCTGATTGGGAGCCATATTTAGGTAGCCTGTTTTGTATTGTGGGTTGTGGGTGATTGGGACTTTACGGGACTGTTTCGTCTTCGTTCGTTTATTCGTTATTTTGTTTGTTTCAAGTATTCATATTAAAATGGATACTCACCACGCTGCGTATTGGTCCGATATCTCCTACTCCTCCTCAGACGAGGAGGACGAAGAACGTTACATATACATTATCCACTGACAGGTTAGCCAACTAGTTGGACCAACTACCAGATTTCACATTAACTTCACCAGCGTGGGTTAGCGTTAGCATAAAGTTGCAGAGGTGTGACGTCGGCTTAACCAATCGACACCTTCTCACTCTTAATAAGGTGAGGCGCTCTAAACCTGCTGCCAGGGCTAAACAGAGCCCCTGCTATCAGTGCCTAGTCAAAAGGGACTCAGCTGGTAAACTGACCTGGCAACAATCCACTATGTCTATGCTAAGCAGACAGATTTAAGAGTAGCCTCCGCGTACACAAATAGGCACAGGCACGTGCGTACACATACAGTACATGCCCAGACAAACACACACACACACAGTGGCTGGCTACAGTTGCGGTTAGGGCAGTGTCCACATTTAATCCATTGATTCGATCTTGGAACTAATCTTACTGATCAGGGTCAAGAGGAGTTTATGCTCAGGTAAGTTTTGCTTTAGACAAACACAGAATTCAAGGACAGCCACAATAGTCAAGGGCTCTCTTCTATCAAAGCTGGTTTCCTGGATCAGTTAAAAATACCATTCCTCCAGCACACAAAGGAGGCATGATTGAACTGACAGTTTATTTTTTGTTTCACACACTTTKTTGAGCACACAAATCCTCAACGTGCATTCTGGTGGACAACAATGTTTTTACTTATCTCAGCAACCCAGCTACCATGTATGACTACGTAGGACTCCTAAAGCTATCACATGTCAGACATATTACCAAGTCGAATACTGTCACGTTCCTGACCTGTTTTCCTTTGTCTTGTATTTATTTTAGTTGGTCAGGGCGTGAGTTGGGTGGGTTGTTCTATGGTTGATTTTCTATGTTGGGATTTGGTGTTCGGCCTGGTATGATTCTCAATCAGAGAAAGCTGTCAATCGTTGTCCCTGATTGAGAATCATACTTAGGCAGCCTGGGTTTCACTTGTGTTTTGTGGGTGTTTGTTCCTGTGACTGTGTTTGGGCCACACAGGACTGTTTCGGGTTTGTCACGTTTGTTGGTTTTGTATTTTGAAGTGTTTTGTTGATTTTTTCATTAAATAATGAACACTAACAACTCTGCATCTTGGTCCGATCCATGCTCCTCCTCGTCTGAGGAGGAGAACGACTACGACAGCCGTTACAAATACGTATTGCAAATATTACATGTACTTGAGGTGGACTTGAAGCAATGGAGTCCAAAAAGTGCAACTCTGCAGGCCAGGCAAACTAACTCAAGTGCCCCTCAACTTTCTCAAATAATACTTGGAATAAGTATACAACCCAAGCCTGTCCCACACAAAACATCCACCACAAGAGAGTAAATCTACTCTGTAGACAAAACAGCCCATGACTGAATCCATTGTACCGAATGAAACCACTCTCTCCAAAAAAACAGAATCAGCTGCATCAAAGACCCATTAACGAAGCCAAACTGACTTGCTATGTTGATAACTACAGTCTCATTATACGACATTCATCCCAACCAAAGCAGTCAGGGCTGGGGTGTCCAGCCAGTCCAACAGCTGCTGCAGTGAATCCATTTTGGTTAGTCTAGCAGAGGCGTGACAGCGGCAAAGCAGAGGGGCCCGGGGCCTAAATGACTGGCACCTCTCCAGAGCTCCGGGTAAGTCATACAGCACTGATGACACTGAGCTAATGTGCTGTGACCAGGGACCGGGGGAGGCCGTGTGTCTGTCTGTGGTGTCTGTTGCCACAGCAACAGGTGTCTGCATGTGGGGGGGTTGCATGTGTGTGTATGAGAGAGTGATGGAGTGTGTGTACGAGTGAATGATGGAGAGAGACAAAGAGAAAGAGTGTGTGTGTGTGTGTGTGTGTGCATGCAAGTGTGAGTGTGTGACATCCACCTAACTCACCGTTGACTGTGAGGTGCACCCAGCTGCCGTTGTGAAAGGTGTGGTACTGCTGCTCCAGCATCAGGACCTTACACTCATACCAGCCCTGGTCGTCTGAACGCACCTTCTCAATCCGCAGAGAAGATTTGCCGTGCAGACTGGCTCTGCCTGGGGGAAGGACGGAAGGAGAGATTAATAAGAGGGTCAAACCAGGAAACATAGCTAGTATACAGTACCATTTTTTACCGGGCCACTGGGCTTGGCATAAAAATAAATATTTTGTATTTTTCCTAGCGCAAGGATGAGTAATCAATTTACTCAGCGCAGCCAGTAGGGCATCTCTTACTCACTGAAGCATTTTTGTGAAAAAAGTACCACACTGGATGGACTGCATGGGCATCTCTGATATGACAGTAGCCACAAACGTTTCAATGCCAGTCCGAGAGCACCCTATGTAGTTACAGTAGCAAGCGTACATGGACATGATATGCAATAATAACAGCCATTTTAGCACACGGACTAACCCCGATTTACATGAGAAGTTTGAACAGAAGTGAAGTGAGTAAATAGCCTTTGGTGAAATAACTAGGCTAATAATAAAAGCCCCTCATTATTCAGCCAGCTAGCATCAGGCATAGCTCCCAGGGTTCCAAGATTGGCCAGATGAAATGGTTTTAGTATTCTCCCAAGTGAAGTTTGCCTGCTAGATAGCAATTAGGTTTACATGCCAGATGAAAAGAAGTGACCCGGTAAATACCGTTTTGGTCGATAAAAGCAGAAGGAATGCCGTTAGATGGACTTGTTTTATTTTGGGTCGCGCGAGCAGGGTGCAGTTCCGAACCCCAACACCCTACCAGACCCATAGAAACAGAGCACAGAGCCACGAGAGCCTGCCACATCTGAATCCATCATAACACTAAGGGGTCAGACACACYAGAAATCTGACTGCCAATAGGTACTTAGCAAAGTAGGAGCAGGGCAAGCATTATGGGTCAGCTTTAGGGGGCCTGGCCCGCCCTACCGTACCTCCTTACCCATCCAACAAAAATATTTTAATATTGATCATTTATTTGACCGAGACGCCCGCTGACAGAAAGACGCATCAATCTCAGATAAAACATCAGAGCGAGCTAAACAGCGCCACTCTGTCTCAGTATATGTAGCCCATGTATCTGATGCTGTCTGTCCAAAAAGAGGAAGCATTTTTGYCCAGACAGCATCAAATACATGTGATACATATAGTAAGACAGAGGGGCGCTGTTTCGCTCACTCGGATGCTTTCTCCGGTGTGTTTCAGCCACTTGCGAATTAAAGGAAAGTCAGCGGGGGCACAGTTTGTTTGGATGGTCGATTTTTTGGGAGGAACATGTGAAGGTAACCAACATCTTGTGATTTGTTTGACAATCAGATGAAAACATCATGATTGGTTGTGTTAATGCCACATTTAAAGGTAATACATTTTTTACAGTTAAATGACATGTGCTTTCTATAAAAGCCATTAAAAAAACACAAACGTTTAAGAAACGTGCCCCTCTATGGTAATCAAATGCCCATCCAACTGATTTGTTCTGGCATCGGCCCTGAGTAGAAGGCCGTTCCTTCTCTTGCTAGAACAAAAGATGCACATGCTGTGTACCGACCTGGTACCGACAAACCTGGGGGAGCTGACAAGAGTGACAAGGAAAAAGCAAGTCCCCGCAGCAATGTCCCAACATCTAGTGGAAAGCCTTCCCAGAAGAGTGGAAACTGTTATAGCAGCAAAAGGGGGACCAACTCCAAAAAAAAYAAAGAAAGTGTACACATACTGTAGTGTAGTTGTGGCCATCTGGCTAGAATCAACAAGGGCTTGGTACACATTCTAGTTCACTAGAAACAACATTAGTGCAGCTTGCTAGTTAGCTAGCATTAGCTATCTACAGCAGGTACAAGCCAAACAAATCGGTAGCTTAAAGCTACTGCCACCTTGTGGTCTGGAGTATTTTAACGAGGCTGATCGGTGGGCAATCTGTGCTATGTGAACAACAAAAAGTTGACTGCCGACACTCTAGGCAGAGGTGCCAAGTACCTCTTGGCAGTCAGTATCCTTTGTGGGTCCAAGCCTTAAGACTACGGGAGTTGAGTAGCAGCCCAGAGTGTCACAGCAGCTTTCACTCTTTACGGGTCAAGCAGTGAAAGGGAGGGGGGAGGGGGATTTATGATTTTGCTCTCGGCAATCTGGCAACCGCTCATAACAGATGGCGGCCGACGATATGGGCAAAACAAAGGGCTTTGAGGGCACAACGGCCCACAACAGCAACATTATCAAAGCCCTCCACGGCTCACTACGCGGTCCCCAGAGTCAATGTTTTTGAGTGACATCCATTTGGGCCGACTATATCCCCTGTATGCAACACACCAGGTTATATCAAGTGAAGTAAAATGGGAAACAGGGTGAATAGGAAATAATTATTAATAGAACCACTGAATTTTTTCCTAGCCGGTGTGCAAGTATGCAGTGTCTATCCATCAGTTTTTGTCATCATAATACCATGTATCCATCTGTACTCATGTCTGTTTATCAGTGTCTGTACATGCATATGTTTATATCTGTATCTACCGTTTGTCTAAACGTATATATCGGTTTATCTTTATTTAACTGTGTGTGTGTACAAGTAGGGCAGCATCATGAAGCCTCAGGTCTAGAATAGCACTCAAGAGGGCCCTCTTCTCTGAGCTAATGATGACAAGTCCAGCTGTTACACCCACATTACCCGCTTCTCTCCTCTCATTACCTCACATCTGTCAGTGCATGGCAGTCTGACACACCTAGTGATTGTCATACGGGGTGATATCGTGAAAGGAGCCATCTATGATTCACACTAGCTCCAATGACTCCTAACATGTTCTGCTAAATACCTTTTTAWTTTTTTTTATTTTTTATATTTAAACTTTTGACCCATTTTTCTCCCCAATTTTGTGATATTCAATTGGTAGTTACAGTCTTGTCCCATCGCTGGTACTTTCATACGGATTCGGGAGAGTCGAAGGTTGGGAGCCATGCATCCTCCGAAACACGACCCTGCCGAGCCGCACTGCTTCTTGACACACTCCTCACTTAACCCGGAAGCCAGCCGCACCAATGTGTCGGAGGAAACACCATCCAACTGGTGACCGTGTCAGCATGCATGCGCCCGGCTCACCACAGGAGTTGCTAGAGCGGACATGGACATCCCGGCCGGCCAAACCCTCCATTAACCCAGGCGACGCTGGGCCAATTGTGCCCCACCTCATTGGTCTCCCGGTCACTGCAGGCTGCGACAGCCCAGGATTGAACTTGGATCTGTAGTGACCCCTCTAGCACTGTGATGATGCGCCTTAAACCGCTGCGCCACTCGGGAGGCCTCTCTGCTAAAGAACTTTGACGGAAGAGGGGCAATGCGGATGGATGCCACTTTTTTTTGGCCTAACTTGGAGATTCTCCTCGTAGATAAGGGAGCGTGGCTGTGGTTGCGGGTTGTCTCTCTCCTCTGAGCAAAGTAGCAAATATTTGTTCAGTGTTGGAGATCGATACTGCAGAACGAGAACTGGGCCACAGCCTGCCGGGCCATTAGAAAGGAAGGAGAGCTTTAAAATTCAGCTGTACTTTTATCTGGGTGATAAAGGGGGGAAGGGAGAGAGGGGAAACTACACAGACATTTAGGTTAAAGATAGTAACAAGTTTGGGGGACATGCTGGAAGAGTAGGTACAGGTAAATACAGCCCTCTGCTCGGTGGACTGCCTTGGTTCTTTTCTACAGTAAATGTAACCGTTACTGTGGCTCTTTTTGGTTGAAACAAGAGTAACACAATCTTTTGGATTCAGCAAAAGACGCCTGATCCAAAAATGAGAGTTTCTTTTCACAGAAACACAGAGTCTAGGGAGAGATATCAGTACTACGGGGTTTGGCTTGGTATTAGGGCAAGTGTAAGGAAAGTCATCAGTTTGGGGTTCCCATTGATATTCTGATAGACCAGGGTCAATATTTTTCTAAGGTTACCATGTGCAATCTTCGACAGCAAAGTTCTCAGGAATTGCAAGGGGATGAAGGTTGGAATATTCCATATGTTGGGTTATTTTGGGGGATCCGTTTTTTTCTGCTACATTAACCATCAGCAACGACAAAGTACCTTTCAGAAGCAATCTTAATCCATTTGCAGTCAAAGGCAGGCAGTGTATCACATTGTTTATGAAGACAGTCAAATGCAGACATGACCCAAGTCGATGGTGTTTGAATTGAGGTCTCATTTAGGCCCAGAGTACGGCATGTGACAAACAGACTCTGTAGCTCCTAATGGGACAAGCCAAACACCAGTGATTAATGTTCCACTCTCGGACAAAGTGGAAATGCCATGCTGCCAGTACACACACCCTTTTCATTGGCTTCGGGTGGCTAAACGACACGACCCCGAAACAAAGACACACTCTGTTGGCACGACAGATGGAGGGCAGTCTCTCAACCAGAGGAAGCAGTGCCCCCTCAGTGCTCACTGTGGCAAAAAAAGCACCAGCCCAATCTACAACGGGCACAACTCAGGCCACTGTGTGAATAAGAAATGGTATTGAACCCTAGCCTTGACACTGACCATCAATCTGTTCTGGCTGTTCCATCCTCACTGTGGGGGGCGGCCGTCAGTTAGCGAGCGACGACTAGAGCTTCGCAGTAGCACAAATTGAAAAAGGCCCCTGTTCTGTAGCTACTGTAGCGCAGCAGGGAGAAATTGGCGGAAGTGAGGACTGTCAAATGTAATTTGTACCAGGGTACGAGGAGCAGTCTAAAAACAGCACCAGGGAAGATTTTAAAGGAGCAGCATATATCCCTTGAAAGGTATTCCAAACAAAAAAGACACCTACCATCTAGAGATAAAGGCTGGAAGCTATTTTAGAAGATTGAAAATGGTTCTACCACCTGCAATTCTTTGTCCCTTGGCGCAGTAAAACACTGTCCATATGATTGGCATCTTTGATCGGGTAAAATGCTTTTAATAACAACCACATTCGAACGGAGAAACAGGGGAGAGGGTCAAGAGCTTCAAGTTCTTCAGTGTCCACATCACTGAGGACTTAACATGGTCTTCTCACGCCAGCATAGTCGTGAAGAAGGCTGAAACAACTTGGCACCGCCCCTCAGATCCTTAGGAACTTTTACAGCTGCACCATCGAGAGCATCCTGACTGGTTGTATCACCGTCTGGTATGGCAACTGCACAGCCCTCGACCGGAATGTCCTACAGAGGGTGGTGGGGACAGCTCAGGGCATCACTGGGGGTGAGCTGCCAGCCATCCAGGACGTACATACTAGGCAGTGTCTCAGAAAGGCATAAAAAATTGCCAAAGACTTCAGCCACCCGAGACATGGACTGTTCTCCATGCTCCCATCTGGCAGGCAGTACCGGTGCATCAAGGCTCAGACCAACAGACTCTTAAAAAGCTTCAATCCCCTGGCCATAAGACTGTTAATTGGCTAACAACTGCTGCCCCCCCTCACACCTACGCTGCTGCTAAAATGATTATTGATTCCCATTACCATTAGTATCCATCCATTTATCCTGCTACATTATTACTCCTGTTTATTAGTATATTACCATAAGCATTTATATATTCCTGCTACCAGTCAACTTTCAGCCCTGTCTACATGTATATCCAACTATCACGCCTACACTTACACTGTTGCACACACACAAACTCACCACAATGCACACATCCACACACCACTTATGCTGCTGCCATACTGTTTACTGTTATTATATTTATCCTGCTACCAGTCACTTTCTCCTAATCCCTGCCTACATGCCTTATTTCTTGTGTAAAAAAAAAAATACAATCAATGTATTTTTTATATTGAATAATACAATGTTCGGTAGGGCTTGCAAGTTAAGCATTTCACTGTACTTGTGCATGTGACAAATACAACTTTAAACTTGATAAAACTTGAAACAATCCCTTGGGGAATGAATTACCCATATAATAATACTTTTGTTGATTATGATTCTCTAAACGGGGATTTAGTTTGCAGCTTCAACCTAATAAAATAAGGAGCAATACATATGATCCATGCTGTGTCTCCAGAGTGCGGTGTACCCTGTTGTACAGTAGATGCTGATGTAACCTAACCGACAGAACTGCTCTGACTTTGGCCAGATGTAGAAATCCTCAGCCGCTCTCTAATTAACATTCACTGTCAGGACCGACCATAAAAATGGCATATCCTGCCCCTGGCGACGTCTGATACATTTTTAGGGTTTCTTTTTGTTTTTTAAAACTGACATGCTCAGTAAAATGACCACATCCCCTTTCTGTCTCAGCTCCGTATCGATGCTGTAATGTTCCAGATTTAGAAGGGGGGAAAAAGTCCAAAGCACCTTTGACCCGTCACCTCTACCGATACACACCTTTGGTCTGGAGGATGCCTTTCCGCTTCTGTTTGAAGTGCAATGGCATAACACCTGGGTGGGTATTCTCCCACAACTGATTGTCCACAGCTTATTCAAGTCAGCACAGCTATTCTGAGAGATTGTCTGTTCTTTTCCCAAAGGCCAGTGATTGTCTGAAGGCTATTGATGAGTTTCAATGGCTTAATACAAATAAATAAAATTAGTTCAACAGAATATTTTTCTTATATACATGATTCAGACAAATAAAAAAATCGCCTTTGAGGGAACACGTTTCTCGCTTGTTTCTCATGATTATATATTCCTTTCCTCTGCTCTTGTTCCCTGTCATTATAAAGAGTCCCGATTCACAGACACCACACCCAAGTGACTAGCTACTTGGCTGCTCAGTTAGCTATTCGGCTATAGTATTCCCCATTCTGCTACATAGCTGGATTATCGGTCATAATCATCTGTTTATAATACATTATAAAGAGGACATTCATAGCAACTGCCTCCGACTCCAAATCCGAAAGCTTTTGCTGTGGGAGCCCGGCTCTGCATTGTAAAGACGCTTCAACAGGAACCTCTTTATCTGATGCAGACTGCAGCTAATCTATTGACCAAATAGGGATTAGTGCGCTAATTATATATGGCATATTAACAGTATAATGCATCTAATGGGAGTGATGTCATTTCTACAGGATATAACTCAAAGGGAAGCGGATTGTTTTCTGATCCACTGTGAACATGTACTGTGATCATTCCAGGATACTTTTTTTTATAGTTAAAGAGGTCACCTAGAGTTGTTTATTATCCCGTTTTAAAGGAAGACACCCTTATTTCTTTACCATCATGATACATCAATCCATTTTATCAACAGGAATTTAAACATATTTAATTCCCATTCATTATATCTATTTACACCTGTCAAAAAACAACTTTATTATGTCATCCATTACTGTTAGTGTGCTTGTTCGCATAGTTAAAGCTCCTGTGGCAGTCAGTAAAGTGTTTCACAAGCAGCATCACACTTCTCGCACCTGAAGGCATATTTCTTACCAAACATTTGTTTCCCACTGTGGGTGTTAGGGGAGACAACCTCCCCTGGACTGCAGTGAAAATCCCAAACGTGCTCCCTCCTTACACACACTTGACCTTGTGAATCTGAAAGAACATTGGTCTCCCAACTTCATATGTCAATTTTTATTGACATACGAATGATAAGGGAGGGAAATGCAGAGTAGCGGCGGCCGGGATTTATTGTGCATTTGGAAAGTATTCAGACCCCTTCACCTTTTCCACATTTTACAGCCTTATTTTAAACTGGATTAAATTGTTTTTCCCCTCATCAATTTACACACAATACCCCATAACGACAAAGCAAAAGCAGTAAAAAAAAAAAAAGAATTGGCAAAAAACATCAACTGAAAGATCACATTTACACAAGTATTCAGACCCTTTACTCAGCACTTTGTTGAAGCACCTTTGGCAGCGATTAGAGCCTCGAGTCTTRTTGGGTATAACGCTACAAGCTTGGCACCCCTGTATTTGGGGAGTTTTCCCCCATCCTCTCAAGCTCTGTCAGGTTGGATGGGGAGCGTCGCTGCACAGCTATTTTCAGTTCTCTCCAGAGATGTTCAACTGGGTTCAAGTCCGGGCTCTGGCTGGGCCACTCAAGGACAGTCAGAGACTTGTCCCGAAGCCTCTCCTGCGTTAGCTTGGCTGTGTGCTTAGGGTCGTTGTCCTGTTGGAAGGTGAACCTTCGATCCAGTCTGAGGTCGTGAGTGCTCTAGAGCAGTTTTTCATCAAGGATGTCTGTGCTTTGCTCCGTTCATCTTTCCCTCGATCCTGACTAGTCTKCCAMTACCTGCCGCTGAAAAACATCCCCACAGCAATATGCTGCTACCACCATGCTTCACGGTAGGGAGGGTGCCAGGTATCCTCCAGACATGATTCTTGACATTCAGGCCAAAGAGTTCAATCTTGGTTTCATCAGACCAGAGAATCTTGTTCCTCATGGTCAGAGTCCTTTACGTGCCTTTTGGAAAACTCCAAGCAGGCTGTCATGTGCCTTTTACTGGTGAGTGGCTTCCGTCTTCACTCTACCATAAAGGTCTGATTCGTGGAGTGCTGCAGAGATTGTTGTCCTTCTGGAAGGTTCTCCCATTTCCACAGAGGAACTCTGGAGCTCAGTCAGAGTGACCATTGGGTTCTTAGTCACCTCCCTGACCAAGGCCCTTCTCCCCCGATTGCTCAGTTTGGCCAGGCAGACTCTAAGAAGAGTCTTGGTGGTTCCAAACTTCTTCCATTTAAGAATGGGGGTGGCAGGTAGCCTAGCGGTTAGAGTGTTGGGCCAGTAACCGAAATGTTGCTGGATCGAAACCACGAGCTGACAAGGTAAAAATCTGTAGTTATGGCCCTGAACAAGGCAGTTAATGCACTCTTCCCCAGTAGGTTGTCATTGTAAATAATAATTTGTTCTTAACTGACTTGCCTAGTTAAATAAAGGTTAAATAAAATAAAAAAGGTCACTGTGTTCTTGGGGACGTTCAATGATGGAGACATTTTTGGTGCCCTTCCCCAGATCTGTGCCTCGACACAATCCTGTCTCGGAGCTCTACGGACAATTCCTTTAACCTCARGGCATAGTTTTTACTTTGACATGCACTGTCAACCTTGGAACTCTATATAGACAGGTGTGTGCCTTTCCAAATCATGTCCAATCAATTGAATTTATCACAGGTGGACTCCAATCAAGTTGTAGAAACATCTCAAGGTTGATCAATGGAAACAGGATGCACCTGAGCTAAATTTCYAGTCTCATAGCAAAGGCTCTGAATACTTACATAAATAAGGTATTTATGTTTTATAATTTTAATTAATCTGCAAACATTTCCCCAAAACAATTTTTACTTCGTCATTATGGGGTATTGTGTGTAGATTGATAAGGAAAAACATGTATTTAATACATTTTTAGAATAGGCCATTATGGTCAAATAAAAGTCAAAGGGTCTGAATACTGCAGGTGTTGCAGGTGGAGGCGTTACCTGCTAGACCAGCCTTGGGCAGAAATTCAGAGTAAATATTTTAGACAATTACTACTGTAAGTAAATAGGCTACATACAGTTGAAGTCGGAAGTTTACATACACCTTAGCCAAATACATTTAAACTCAGGTTTCACAATTCCTGACATTTAATCAGAGTAAAAATTCCCTGTCTTAGGTAAGTTAGGATCGCCACTTTATTTTAAGAATGTGAAATGTCAGAATAATAGTAGAGAGAATTATTTATTTCAGCTTCTATTTCTTTCATCACATTCTCAGTGGGTCAGAAGTTTACATACACTCAATTAGAATTTGGTAGCATTGCCTTTAAATTGTTTAACTTGGGTCAAACGTTTTGCGTAGCCTTCCACAAGCTTCCCACAATAAGTTGGGTGAATTTTGGCCCATTCCTCCTGACAGAGCTGGTGTAACTGAGTCAGGTTTGTAGGCCTCCTTGCTCGCACACCCTTTTTCAGTTCTGCCCACAAATTTTCTATAGGATTGAGGTCAGGGCTTTGTGATGGCCACTCCAATACCTTGACTTTGTTGTCCTTACAGCATTTGCACACAACTTTGGAAGTTGTCTCTGGCGGTCCATTATCCATTTGGAGAACCACATTTGCGACCAAGCTTTCATTCCTGATGATGTCTTGCAGATTAGCTGCTTCATATATCCACATCTTTTCTCCCTCATTCCTCCTCAACCATCTATTTTGTGAAGTGCACCAGTCTCTCCTGCAGCAAAGCACCCCCACAAAATGATTCTGCCACCCGCTTGTCCAGGTTGGGATGTTTCTTCGGCTTGCAACGCTCCCTTTTCCTCCAAACATAACATGGTATTATGGCCAAAAAGTTCTTTTTTTTTTCATCAGACCAGTGGACATTTCTCCAAAAAGTATGATCTTTGTCCCCATGTGCAGTTGCAAACAGTAGTCGGCTTTTTAATGGCGGTTTTGGAGCAGTGGCTTCTTCCTTGCTGAGGCCTTTCAGGTTATGTCCATATAGGACACGTTTTACTGTGGATATAGATACTTTTTACCTGTTTCTTCAGCATCTTCACAAGGTCTTTTGCTGTTGTTCTGGGTTGATTTGCACTTTTTGCCACACAGTATTCATCTCTAGGAGACAGACGTGTCTCTTCCTGAGCGTGTGTGGCTGGTGTTCCCATGGTGTTTATACTTGCTTACTATTTTTGTACAGATGAACGTGGTACCATCAGGCGTTTGGAAATTGCTCCCAAGGATGAACCAGACTTGGAGGTCTACAATTTGTTTTCTGAGGTCTTGGCTGATTTTGATTTTCCCATGATCAAGCAAAGAGGCACAGAGTTTAAGGTAGGCCTTGAAATTCATCACAGGTACACCTCCAAAGACTCAAATGTATAATTAGCCTATCAGAAGCTTCTAGCCTATAATCAAATTTTTCAAGCTGTTTAAAGGCACAGCAACTTAGTGTATGTAAACTTCTGACCACTGGAATTGTGAACAGTGAATTATAAGTGAAATAATCTGTCTGAAACAATTGTTGGAATTATTTGTGTCATGCAAAGTAGATGTCTAACGCGTTGCCCAAAACTATATAGTTTGTTAAAAGAAATTTGTGGAGTGGTTGAAAAACGTATTTTAATGATCCAACCTAAGTGTATGTAAACTTCCGACTGTCCACACGCTAAGGTAGTATCTCATGAAGGCAATGAAGAATTTAATATGAAAAGTGGTGGTTCGAGCACTGAATGTTATTGTGAAAGCCGGGTATATCAGACGTATACCACAGGTAGACGAAATAGCATTGTTTACTGCTCTAATATAATAGTAACCGAGTTTATAATAGCAATAAGCACCTTGGGTTGTGGATATCTAATTTACCACAGACTAAGGTGTATCCAGGCACACGTGTTGGATCCGCAAAAGAGCAGGCCCACGTATATGGCATTATACACACCCCTCGGTCGGGCTGATTGCTTAATCTTCTAGTGCCTTGTTGCAGATGTCACAATTACGATGCATCTTAATTAAATCTGATCTTAACTCTGATGCGTTCGTGTTTCTGATCCATACACACATACCTGTCCATTATAACATGTGGTTGTTTCAATAGCACCCACCCAGCCCCTATATAGTGCACTAGTGACCAGGCCTGTGGTCCCTTCAGGCTCTTTTATGCGGTTTTGGAGCAGTTTCTTCCTTGCTGAGCGTCCTTTCAGGTTTTCCATATAGGACACGTTTACTGTGGATATAGATACTTTTGTACCTGTTTTCTCCGCATCTTCACAACGGCTTTTGCTGTTGTTCTGGGATTGATTTGCACTTTTCGACACCAGTAGTGTCATCTCTAGGAGACAGAACGCGTCTCTTCCTGAGCGGTATGACGGCTGCGTGGTCCCATGGTGTTTATACTTGCTTACTATTGTTTGTACAGATGAACGTTGGTACCATCAGGCGTTTTGGAAATTGCTCCAAGGATGAACCAGACTTATGGAGGTCTACAATTTGTTTTTCGAGTCTTGGCTGATTCTTTTGAATTTTCCCATGAAGTCAAGCAAAGAGGCACAGAGTATTTAAGGTAGCCCTTGAAACATTCCACAGGTACACCCCAATGACTCAAATTATGTAAATTAGCCTATCAGAAGCTTCTATAGCCATGACAAATTTTCTAAAGCTGTTTAAAGGCACAGCAACTTAGTGTATGTAAACTTCTGACCCACTGGAATTGTGATACAGTGAATTATAAGTGAAATAATCTGTCTGTAAACAATTGTTGGAAAAATTACTTGTGTCATGCACAAAGTAGATGTCCTAACCGACTTGCCAAAACTATAGTTTGTTAATAAGAAATTTGTGGAGTGGTTGAAAATCTAGTTTTAATGACTCCAACCTAAGTGTATGTAAACTTCCGACCTTAACTGTAGGTGTACAAAATTACATTGGTTTTGTCAATGCCAAAATGACTTTGACACCCATGGTTTGGGCTAATAAAGAGGGAGAGGTGTCCTATTACCGGCATACTCCGGGCCCACATGAGGCGGGTAGAAGCGGAAGTTAATGAAGAAGGGGATGGGCACGCCGAACTTGAACCACTCCACCACGTAGGGCTGGCCATTCAGCGGGTAGGCCACATCGCATCCCAGGATGACATTCTCTCCAGCGCGCACCGTCACAAACTGGGGCTCCTCTCGCACGCCGTGGGCACCTGTGAAACGGAGAGGGGGAGTGAATTGTGAGTATCTAGTAAACAGCTAGGGACGTTACTTAATTGTGGTGAAATAACCAACCGAAAGCAACCTAGAAGCAAGAGAGTCATCTTTCATTAGCAGATCATCTACATTGTGTCTTAGCTTGCCAGCATCAACCACAAACATGTTGTTTGTTTTTCACATCGAGAAATGTAAATTAGAAAGCCTTCTTGAAAAATGTTAATGAAGTACAATAATCACAAAACAAAACATGATATACACAGTGGTACATCTTTAAAAAAAAAAAGAGGACCCAACCTAAACAACACTGAAAGGATTATGGAACCGTATTCAACCATGGCTTCTTTTCAGTTGGAATATCATCCATTTTAGTAGCGTCTTCCACTTCCACCAACCTGGTTTACTTTTCTCTCACATAGAGCAGCCTGTTTTTGATGACAAAGAATCATGAACTATGGGTGTCATTATTCAAGGTGGCGACAACAAATTCTATCCTGAGCCAAGACCAATAGTACGAGGAATGAAAGATAAAGGTCATAACTCTGTGAGTGGAAAGCAAACAAAAACAGTGCACTTTGTCTTGACACTATATTCCCTAGCTGCCGTTACATGAGGCTTACTACGAGTCAGACAGTCTGTACGTTTATTTACTGCACTTTCATTACATGTCCTAGACTTTGATGGAACATATCTCAACTGCCTTATTGACAATACATAATTCTGCAGACACAGACTGAGGACTTGATGTTGTTGGTTTACTACGATGAAGCTGTGTCCACATGTTGACCACAGGGCTATCCGTTCTACCAGAGCATTGATCCTCTACTAATTCACGCACGGCTTGGCTTTACAACCGGAAGAGAAGTGTGCTTTCATTTTACCAGTCAATACAGCTAATTAAATGGTGCTCTGCTCACCCCCGTGGCCCATAGGGATGCTGGGGARTATTGGGTTTGTCTTTATGAGGATGACCCACTGCTAGTGTACTGCTATAGGAATGTGCTACGTCCATGGTGCCCTCCAGCCGTTGTATGCTGGTTTTTGTTTCGCCCTGATACTTGATCATTGATCAGTTATTGTAACTTAATGACCAATGTCTCACCAACTCTTCATTTCCGCTACTGGGAGGGGGGAAATGAACTGCCTGGCTAGAGTAGGTACGCCTATAGTCAGGGGCCTAGCAAGAACCTCTGTGAATAGGACAAATCAAAGACAAAGATTGTGGATAAATGAAGATAGTTCACTCAGTCAGGCCTTTTACAGTTGACAAAAGGTGGAGTGTCTCGCTTCCTCTTCCATCTCTGTCAGCGAGCAGCAGAGACAGTGATGCTTGTAAACCTTCACACATCACATTCTGCACTACTGCATGCAAACAGTAGGGTGAAAGAATCCCAGCAACCAGGAAAACTAAGTGAAGGACACTTGTTGAGAAATCAATCCTAACACCAGATATATTATATATACAGTACCTTCAGAAAGTATTCATCCCCCTTGACTTATTCCACTTTGTTGTGTTAGTCTTTAAGAGCTTTGCARACCTGAATTGTACAATATTTGCACATTATTATTTTTTWAATTCTTTAAGCTCTATCAAATTGGTTGTAGATCAATGCTAGACCACCATTTTCAAGTCATGCCATAGATTTTCAAACAGATTTAAGTCAAAATTGTAACTCGACCACTCAGGAATATGTACTCAAAAGATATACGTTACAATTACTTAACTCACGTTTACAGCAAGAGGCGCAATTTCATGGGTGTGAACCAAAGGAAAACTGCACAAGCTTTTCAAGTGCATATTAAGCCCCTATTCAGACTCATGAAAAGCTTCAACAGTCACCTTGGCTGGAGGTCAACATTAAATAATAGCTTAATTGGCTTAATTACCTCACTTTGCACTCAACAGAGGATGGTTATCATATAATTACGTTGCATTCGTCTAATTCTACATTGAAAGCAAAACAACTTCATTTCGGGCAGTCGGAGGATGTTCAAAACCCTGTACTACAGTACAGAGAAATCAGGCACTTACATTGAACACCATTAACATTACAACAGTCATATTTACAGTTACCAAAACATTGCTGTAATGTTGGATGGTGGTTTGCTATATGGATCTGTGTGTGTGTATTCTTCATTGCTTGGCGCCGGAAGAGGCAGATAATAATGGGGGCTGAGGGAAAGCACTGCTCCCAGCAGTGTGTCCCCACACATATACCCAGGGCCTAGAAAGAGACTCTCCCTGCCTCCTCTACCTAGCCCAGCGCTATGTGTTGATTGGCTGCTGGTGACATCACCAGAGAGCGAAAACAGGCCCCTGGAAGGTATGACTTCACTGTTTATACTGATTAGAGGGAGGGAGAGAGGGAGGAAAACGAGAGGTAATCATCTCCTCAGTAAGCAAAATCTCCAGGATTTTTACAAAGAATGACACAGTGGAATGGTCAAATGCTTTAATCTCTGAGCTGCAGGAGGGGAGAGTACTGCATATCCTTCCAAAGATGTTCACAGACCGCATATAGAGGGGGGCTCTAATGTTTGAGCACGGTGCGGTCTGTCTGTCAAGAAGATTCACCGATCGGAGAGAACAGATGAGACAGTCCTGCAATCATCCATTTAAAGCTGCAAAGAATTCATGCACATCATCAGTGACTTTAGCACACAAATTCAAGGAATACCACTAAAATTACTAATCTAACTGACAAGCCACTCATTTTTGTTACTCCAACATTCTATCACTCTCGGCTGTAAGGTCGACATTTGGACAGCGGTCACTCAACGGTGTTTCTGTTTGAAGTCAATGAGCCAACCCAAATGTTCTTTATCAGTCTCTAACCATTTTTTGAGTACATTATGTCATTATATCAATAACTATTTATCCAGCACACCATTCATTTCTGAACAGAGCATGTGAGCGGAGTGTGCCCAATTTGACTGGAGCGTGGAGCGAGAATCCCAAAGGCTGGAGTGTCGGCCTTCTCGCCCACTCCAATTTCGCTCCAGTAGCACTCACTTCACGAGCTCAGGGCATGCCCCTGCTGTAGGCTATACCTCAGTAAGCAGTAAGAACTCTACAAATGAATTCAAAAGTCACTAACAAGTAATGTTTTGTTTAATGTGTATTTAATTCAAAGTCACAGCCTATATGCGCYATTTATAAACTATAACGATTAAATACAATGAAAATGTTTAAATGCTGAGCACTTTGTCCCTACCAGCTTATTGTGTCGCATTCGCAAATGCTTCACAATGCATTTCGTTTTAGGCTATAGCCTTGAAATAATTGAAATAATATACTCTGACCTATTTAGAGTGCTTATATGTTGTTTAATATGAGATGTAGCCTATTTGAAATGATGTTTGCTTCTTACATTCACATTTTCATGTTTATTCAAATACTTTTCATTCAAATCCYTATGGTTTTGTTTCAATACTTAAAAACCAATTGGTAGTTCCAGGTAGTCACAAAAATAGATGGGTGTTGGTTAAATTGTGATTTTAATTAATGGAGCAAATTTGCAGTGGGAGTTTTTTTTCCTGTGATTGCAGAGCGGTAGGAAAGGACATGGAGCACCGGAACACTCCATGAGAGATGGGCGGGATTTCCAACCGCTCAACTCACATGCTCTGCTTCTGAACTGTCACTGAACTGTGCCTGAAGTTTTAAGCACCCTCAATCACACTCCTCGAGAGATTAGAAGTATATATTAAATATGCAGCAAGTGTAACAGGGTCAGGATTGCCCTGTTACAAGAAGTAAGTCATTTTAAGTGTTGCTACTGTGTTGAATGTGCTCTGGGACTGATGTTTGTCTGGTTATTTTCAGGTTAACAAGCTGATTGAGCACACCTGTGCCCATCCCTTTAATCCTGACCTTGTTATGCAAGACTTTCCAAACTCACTGAGCGGTACCATAGTCGAATACTAAAGTCCATTAGCTAGCTTGCACTGAATATAAAGAATGATTCATTTCAGGAAGCAGAAATAAATCGTAGATTGCAGAGAAGTTGAGCTGAAATGTAAACTCTACAATCTACAGAAAATACTTTGGTTTGGATGTTTCAAAAAGAAAGAAAATTAAGTATGTATTAACGTAAAAATGTTCAACCAATTTGATGATGGAGCACAGTCAAAATCTATTCATCTAGAATACCCCAAAGGGAAGTAAAACTTATTAAAAATGGCTTCCTTATTACCGAACCCAAAACTGCCAGAGGAGTCGTGCCAGCCAATAGAGTTACTTTTTACAGGCTGAGCACTTGAATATCAAATAAAGCACGAAGCAGTTTTAGCTCAATAAAGGGAAAATGTGCAAAACCACGCACACTGGATTCATTGTGCCTGACTGTCCGATTATCACTTGCAGGGAGAAGGAATCCAGTGGGACACGCCATGAAAGGGAATCAGATGTGAAACAGTCCGTTTGCGGTGTTGAACTTGTCCAGTTCATCAAATGGGAAGGAAACTGGGCAATTTAATATGCAATTGCTTCGCCTTGGCAGCTCATCTGTCTTTGTCAAATTGAAGGCTCTGCCTGGTCAARCCGTACAGCCTTTACTGTGATGCAGCCTCCACAGATGTCAGGGATTTCGTACTTCTTGCGCTTAGCGGAGCAGAGCTATTGTGAAGYAAGTTGTCAAGGAAGTGAGTTTGTTTATACAGGACGTACTGCCCCCACCTACCGTGACAATCATGTCAATTCGGAGTTATACGGAGCCCTCCGTAATGTTACAAAATTTGTGAGGTGCATGGSGATGCGGCACGGAGCTCGATTTGGCCTCTGCATGCCTCCGTAGGCAACGCAATTACGTCACACCCTCCATACGAAGCCCCTGAACACATTTTTGGATCAAGCATAAATTGGCTTTTACAAGATCACTATCAAAAACCCAAATATCATGGTGGCTTGAGAAAKTAATGAAGCGTAGCGGGAAGGGCAGGATTTGATCTACTTCGGCTCACATGCCCTCCAACGAGTATCACTCACTAATTTTCAATTCAAAGGAGACCCTGCCGGGATGCACAGAGAGCATCTAATCCCTCCACCATTACTGCTGCAGTGTAGTCATGGCCATATTATCATGCTATGCATTTATGTCTATCCAAGTCTACATAGCAAAAGAAAACGGTAATGTGCTGCTTGTAACATCACAGTGAGTTATGATACCTGTGAGATACATTCACAGGGCCAAGTGAGAGATTGTTCTTTGAGTTACGGTTTGATAGTACCTTAGAGGAAACCTTGAGTTGAGTCTGTCTTGTGTACACGGCTTGCTAGCAGTCGGTCTCTCTGCAGAGCTTCACCCCTGCTACACTGGCTTTGCCCCGTTGCCAACTACCCCAGAATGGATAGCCCTAGTTCATACAGTTGAAGTCAGAAGATTACATATACTTAGGTTGGAGTCATTAAAACTTGTTTTTCAACCACCGGCAGGATAGAACAGCGGCATCTGGTAAGACAAGGGGCGGCGGTCTACGTATTTTTGTACACAACAGTTGGTGCACGATATCTAAGGAAGTCTCGAGCTTTTGCTCGAGGGTAGGGTAGGGTTTCTCATGATAAGCTGCAGACCACATTATCTACCGAGAGACTTTCATCTATATTCGTTGTAGCTGTTTACATACCACCACAGTATTCTACCATAAGCAAACAAGAAAACGCTCACCCAGAGGTGGCGCTCCTAGTGGCCGGGGACTTTAATGCAGGGAAACTTAAATCAGTTTTACCAAATTTCTATCATCATGTTAAATGTGCAACCAATGGGAAAWGAACTCTGGACCACCTATACTCCACACACAGAGATACATACAAAGCTCTCCCTCACCCMCCATTCGGCAAATCTGACCATAATTCCATCCTCCTGATTCCTGSTTACAAGCWAAKATTTAAGCAGGAAGCACCAGTGACTATATCAATAAAAAAGTGGTCAGATGAAGCAGATGCTAAACTACAGGACTGTTTCACTAGCACCGACTGGAATATGTTCCGGGAATCCTTGAATGGCATTGAGGAGTACACCACATCTGTCACTGGCTTCATCAATAAGTGCATCGATGACATCGTCCCCACAGTGACCGTACGTACATACCCCAACCAGAAGCCATGGATTACAGGCAGCATCCGCACTYAGCTGAAGGCTAGAGCTGCCGCTTTCAAGGAGCGGGACTCTAACCCGGAAGCTTATAAGAAATCCCGCTATGCCCTCAGATGAACCATCAAACAGGCAAAGCGTCAATACAGGACTAAGATCGAGTCGTACTACACCGGCTCTTACGTTCGTCGGATGTGCCAGGGCCTGCAAACCATTACAGAATACAAAGGGATCCACAGCCGAGAGCTGCGCAGTGACACAAGCCTACCAGATGAGCTAAACTACTTCAATGCTCGCTTCGAGGCAAGTAACACTGAAACATGCATGAGAGCACCAGCTGTACCGGAAGACTGTGTGATCACGCTCTCCGCACCCAATGTGAGTAAGACCTTTAGACAGATCAACATTCACAAGGCCGCAGGGCCAGACGGATTACCAGCACGTGTACTGCAAGTATGCGCTGACCAACTAGCAAGTGTCTTCACTGACATTTTCAACCTCTCCCTGTCTGAGTCTGTAATACCAACATGTTTTAAGCAGACCAGCATAGTGCCTGTGTCCAAGAACACTAAGGTAACCAGCCTAAATGACTACCGACCCGTAGCACTCACATCTATAGTCATGAAGTGCTTTGAAAGGCTGGTCATGGCTCACATCAACACCATCATCCCAGAAACCCTAGACCCTCTCCAATTTGCCTACCACCCCAACAGATCCACAGATGATGCAGTCTCTAGTGTACTCCACACTGCCCTTTCCCACCTGGACAAAAGGAACACCTATGTGAGAATGCTATTCATTGACTACAGCTCAGCGTTTAACACCACAGTGCCCTCAAAGCTCATCAATAAGCAAAGGACCCGGGGACTAAACACCTCCCTCTGCAACTGGATCCTGGACTTCCTGACGGGCCGCCCCCATGTGGTAAGGGTAGGTAACAACACATCCGCCCCGCTGATCCTCAACACAGGGGCCCCTCAGGGGTGCGTGCTCAGCCCCTCCTGTACTCCCTGTTCACTCATGACTGCACGGCCAGGCACGACTCCAACACCATCATTACATTTTCAGATGACACAACAGTGGTAGYCCTGATCACCGACAACAACGAGACAGCCTATAGGGAGTAGGTCAGAGACCTGGCCGTGTGGTGCCAGGACAACAACCTCTCCCTCAACGTGATCAAGACAAAGGAGATGATTGTGGACTACAGGAAAAAGAGGGCCGAGCACGCCGCCATTCTCATCAACGGGGCTGAAGTGGAGCAGGTTGAGAGCTTCAAGTTCCTTGGTSTCCACATCACTAACAAACTATCATGGTCCAAGCACACCATGACAGTCGTGAAGCAGGCACGACAAAGCCTATTCCCCCTCAGGAAACTAAAAAGATTTGGCATGGGTCCTCAGATTCTCAAAAGGTTCTACAGCTGCACTATCGAGAGCATCCTGACTGGTTGCATCACAGCCTGGTATGGCAACTGCTCGGCCTCCGACTGCAAGGCACTACAGAGGGTAGTGCGAACGGCCCAGTACATCACTGGGCCAAGCTTCCTGCCATCCAGGACCGCTACACCAGGCGGTGCCAGAGGAAGGCCCTAAAAWTMTTCAAAGYCTCCAGCCACCCTAGTCATAGACTGTTCTATGACTAGGGTGGTATTGATGGTATTGATGCTCATTATCTCTGCCCTAACAACTTCGCTAATAAAAATTGACACTCTTTTTCAGTGCTCCTTTGCTCTTCGAATGTGGACAGATCGTATCTCACATAAGCGCCTATAAATAACCATAGTAATAACCGCAGAGTAGCATGTTAGCGTTGATGGACCTCAAATTACGAAGGAGAGGAGGAAGCACAACTCAGCCACTCAGCGTCGATTAGCATTTTAGTGCCCAATGAGCGGCTGCTCGTTTGTGCGGCTTGATTGCTTCACCTTAACCAGTTCACCGCTTCTGCAGGGGCATCCTTTATGATGGATATTGCTTCTGACAGCTCTGTTAATGCTATCTCCTTGGCCCTCTTCCCTCCACTTCGCCCCTGCCATCTCATTCCACTATAATGCTTTTATATGGTGTGCATGACTTTGCAGTTGCCCTGTTGATTCATGGTGGCTTACAATTCTCGGAGGACCTTGGTCACTCTGTTGATACTGAGTAAAACAAACTATGTTATTGGACTAAGGTCAGACAAAGGGGTTGTTAATAGTTCAGGAAAGGGTGCTTGTGCTGGTTTCTAAGCTTTACTGACCATCTGAAACTTTACAGTAAAGTCAGCAGGTCAGAAAACACTGCAGCAAAGGAGAATTGAATTGAGATAAACAGTATGTTGAAAAAGTTTGACAGTAAAATAGTAATCTTACTCCCCACTCGAATTTGCATCCAGTGCTATTTATCACAATCAAGCTTTGGGAATCGCAGGCTGTGAACAGTATACCATAAACTGCAGATGAATGTTAAGGCTTGGGATAGTTGAGACGGCATGCACAATACCAAAGCATCGTTGAAAACATGTTTTTATAAATGTTAGCAAATTGATTGAAAATGAAATACATAAATATCTAAATTACATAAGCATTCACACCCGAGTCAATACTTTGTAGAGCACATTTGGCAGCGATTTACAGCTGTGAGTATGTAATCGCTGTTGGCTGTTGATCATTGCTAGACATCCGTTTCCAAGTCTTGCCATAGATTTTCAAGCCAATTTAAGTCAAAACTGTAACTAGGCCTTGTGTTTTAGGTTATTGTCCTGATTCACAATTCAAAAAGGCAATCGCACATTTGAGCAATRTTTTTTGCAGGTGCATAGTAACAGTTGGACAAGATGAGGGAAAAAGGAAACCGCACACTGTCCTTGATAGTATCACTGATCTATAATAAGCTTACGTATCAGCCTCACGGCTTCATCAGAGCTTTTGTGAGTTTTTTTAAAATTAGCACCCTTATGTAGACCTAGCTCCACTCACATCCGTTCCACACATCGAAAGGGGTTGGAGGAGAAGAAAAAACAAATAGGTACTACTAAATATATCAATATGCATTTCATAAATATTCGAAAAAAGTGTGTAAATAAGACGTATTAAACACGTCTGTAAAACCACAATGAGGACATAGACCTACCGAGCAAGTTTTCATAAATCATTGGGTACAATGTAAGCAAAACAGAGTCATCTGAAATAGGGGCATAATTCATGTTCAAATTTAAAACATAACATTCATAGGCATTTCATCATTAAGACCTTTAGGAAATAATGTCTGGAGGGTGAAAATCGCAGTATTGTTAATATCACCTCCCCTGTCTGATATCTTAACTTTCTCTATGCCACAAAATCTAAAAAAGGTAGAAATGTCATGTTTTAGGTCATTAAAATGTACTGCGACTGGATAATCCCTGTTGTTTCTCCTGATTGAACTTTTATGTTCACTGATTCTCTGTTTGAGAGAACGAGAGGTTTTACTTACATAGCACATGGACATTAAATAATGTAAATAACATTTACATACTTTATTCGAATATTTATGAAATGCATATTGTTATATTTAGTAGCACCTATTTGTTTTTTCTTTGCCTCCAACCCCTTTCGATGCGTGGAACGGGTGCAAAAAWWWWWTMTATCACAAAAGCTCTGATGAAGGCTGTGAGGCCGATACGTAAGCTTATTACTGGTTGATGTTTGTATCAAGAGGAAATTATTGATTCTTCAAGAGCAGTGTGCGGTTTCCTTTTCCCCTCAGGTTATTGTCCTGATGAAAGGGGAATTAATCTCCCAGTGTCTGGTAGAAAACAGACTGAACCAGGTTTTCCTCTAGCATTTGCCTGTGCTTAGCCCCATTATGTTTCTTTATCCTGAAAAACTCCCCAGTCCTTAATGATTACAAGCATAGCCATAACACATTGCAGCCACTACTATGCTTGAAAATATGAAAATGATCATCAGTAATGTGTTGTATTGGATTTGCCCCAAACATAACACTTTGTATTGAGGACAAAAAGTGAATTGCTTTGCAACATTGTTTTTGCAATATTATACTGAACAAAAATATYAACACAACATGGAACAATTTCAAATATTTGACTGAGTTACAGTTCATATAAGGAAATCAGTAAATTTAAATGAATTCACGAGGACCTAATCTATGGATTTCACATGACTGTGAATACAGATATGCATCTGTTGGTCACAGGTACCTTAAAAAAAGGTAGGGGCATGGATCAGAAAACCAATCAGTATCTAGTGTGACCACCATTTGCCTCATGCAGCATGATATATCTCCTTCACAGAAAGTTGACCAGGCTATTGATTGTGGCCTGTGGAATGTTATCCCACTCCTCATCAATGGCTGTGCAAAGTTGCTGGATATTGGCAGAAACTGGAACACCCTGTCATACAAGCCAATCCAGAGCATCCCAAACTTGCTCAATCGGTGACATGTCTGGTGAGTATGCAGGTCATGGAAGAACTGGGACATTTACAGCTTCCAGGAATTGTGTACAGATCCTTGCAACATAGGGCCGTGCATTACAATGCTGAAACATGAGGTGATGGCGGCGGATGAATGGCACGACAATGGTCCTCAGGATATCTCTGTGCATTAAAATTGCCATAGATAAAATTGTGTTCATTGTCCGTAGCTTATGCCTGCCCTTACCATAACCCCACCGCCACCATGGGGCACTCTGCTCACAACATTGACATCAGCAAACCACTCGCCCACACGATGCCATACACGTGGTCTGCGGTTGTGAGGCCGGTTGGACGTARTGCCAAATTCTCTAAAACGACGTGGGGGGCAACTTATGGTAGAGAAATGAACATTAAATTGTCTGACAACAGCTCTGGTGGACATTCCTGCAGCCAGCATGCCAATTGCACGCTCCCTCAAAACTTGAGACATCTGTGGCATTGTGTGACAAAACTGCACATTTTAGAGTGGCCTTCTATTGTCCKCAGCACGAGGTGCACCTGTGTAATGATCATGCTGTTTAATCAGCTTCTTGGTTTGGCAAATCTGTCAGATGGATGGATTGTCTTGGCAAAGGAGAAATGCTCACTAACAGAGATATAAACAAATTTGTGCACAAAATTTGAGAGAAATAATKTTTTTGTGTGTATGGAACATTTCTGGGATATTTTATTTCAGCTCATGAAACATGGGACTAAAACATGTTGTGTTTATATTTTTGTTCAGGCTTCCTTCTTTTCACTCTGTCAATTATGTTAGTAGCCTAGTGGTTAGAGCATTGGGCCAGAAACTGAAAGGTTGCTGGATCTAATCCCTGAGATGATAAGGTAAAAATCTGTTATTCTGAGCAAGGCAGTTAACCCACTGTTCCCCGGGAGCTGAAGAWGTGGATGTTGATTATGACAGCCCCCTGCAGCTCTCTGATTCAGAGGGGTTGGGTTAAATGCGGAAGACATTTTTCAGTTGAATGCATTCACTTGTACAACTGACTAGGTATCCCCCTTTCTTAACTACAATGTTGTTGATCCATCATCAGTTATCGCCTMTCTCAGCCATTAAACTCTGTAACTGTTTTAAAGTCACCACCGGCCTCATGGTGAAATCCCTAAGCGCTTTCCATCCTTTCCGGCAACTGAGTTTGGAAGGACGCCTGTATCTTTGTAGTGACTGGGTTTATTGATACACCATCCAAAGTGTAATTAATAACTTCATCATGCTCAAAGCGATATCCAATGTCTGCTTTTTTGGTTTGTTTTACCAATCTACCAATAGGTGTGCTCTTCTTTGCAGGSGATTGGAAAACCTCCCTGGTCATTGTGGTTGAATCTGAGGGACCTTACAGATAATTGTATGTGTTGTATGTGTGGGGTACAGCGATGAGGTAAGCTTAGACCTAAACATTTTTTTTTAACACTATTATTATTGTTATTATCACTCTAACTTATGTGACTTGTTAAGCAGATGTTTACTCCTGAACTTTTTTAGGCTTGCCATAACAAAGAGGAGATTGACATCTCAGCATTTCATTTTTAAATTAATTTGTAAAATATTTGAAAAACACATTTCCATTTTTGGGGTATTGTGTGTATGCCAGTGACCAAAAAATCTTAATGTAATCCATTTTAAATTGAGGCTGTAACACAACAAAATGTGGGGGAAAATCTAATGGTGTGAATACTTTCTGTAGGCACTGTATCTAAAATACASTTGTCAGGAGTCAACTGTATTCATGAGGCAACAGGGAACTTGCTTGCAGAGATTTTGGAGAAAGTAGTATTTGAACTTGTTGCCAGCTTCCATTTAAGATCCCACCATGGAATGTCTTTGAAGAGGTCAAAGAAACTGGGTCTGATTTTGAGCCTCTTACCCCCTGGTGTCTGGCCAGAATTAAGGGCAGATGGCGGAGGGTGGATCAGCAGGCCTCTACTCCACTAAGGTTGGACACTCACAGGACAGTGGCTAAGTCCCGATTCTCCACCATAAGTCCCGATTCTCCACCATTCTCCCGAAGTGTGCACTCAAACTTTCTTGCATGGCTTTTTACAAAAATGCTTACACAATTCCTATGCTTTTAAATCCATGATGAGTGTGCAAGTGGACACTTCTGAAAAATGGTGGAGAACCAGCACAGTCAGAGCAACTCCATGGCCAAACAGAAACTATATCTGCATATGCTCTCTTCAAAGACAACACAGCAGAGGGTTTAGGGTGAGTACAGCTAATCCAGATGGTTTGTTGGTATTTGAGGTTTAATGAAAAACGTAATCCGCAAACGTACGAAAATAGGTGGCGAGGAATCTCTTGCTTCACCGAAAACAGTGATACTATCTACTACATTCAATTCAATCATGCAGAGGTAAAAACCTGTATGTTATGTCTGGAAATATGTCTGAGGGAGTACTAGGCTTGTGATGGTTATTGTTAGGCTTCTGTCTCTACATTCAAATGGACCTGTGATTTTTGGCACAGGATTGCGACTGGTAGACTGGTGGGCACAGTTAGCGTCTGTGTCTACCACTTAAAGCCGCTTTATTATGRGGGGGACTTAATCCACTTTATTTGATTAAGCATGCACACTTTTCGGACTGAAAGAGAACAGATGCAATCAATCGCATGCTTTGGAAAATCCTTGAAAATGTACCAGAGTTCAGTTGACTAGAGTACTCTATTTTCTGAAGAAGCTAGCTTAGCATATTAGCATTCAACAACAAAATGTTAGCCTAATCTGGACCAAAATCTGTGAGGACAAACATTGAATCCTAAACTGTAACTAACAACAAAGAGATGGCTTCAAATATAATGAACAGATCTACTGTCTCACTGAAGTATTAGGCTTGGAACACAAGGCATGAGAGAAATGTTGACCTAACTGCCTACTGTTCTATAWCAATGACTAAGAGTGCAATTACGAAGTGTATTTGGGTTAACTGTCCTTTCGTATTCTCCTTGACATGTCTAGGACTGACATCCTGGGTTATATTTACTTAACTCTTACAAAGGCAAACTYCTGCTTTTCTTGATCATTACATGCTAACAACAAACACTAAAGACCTAGCACCCAAAGTATAATGAGAGGAAATTACTTAATTTGGTTCTTCCTCTAGGCCTGGAGTAGTACGTGTAACTAATACTGTGTGTACATTGTGTTCTGGAGGGCATCTTCACTGGGACCTCTCCATGGGACCAAAGGCCTACATGCCATGACCTTCAATGGAGAGAGAGCCCAGAGGATATCCACACACACAAACAAGAAGAGGAAAGCAAATTATTATTATTTCCTCTCTACTGACTAGTCTAATGTATCGCATAAAAAAATGGCAAAGGTAAGCCTAGGAAAAGGAGTTGGCCCGTTGCTGCCAAAACACAGAGCAGACAGGACATTGAATTCAGTGAAATCGAGAGGTGGAGGGGTATGCCTCTTCATCAACACCAAATGGTGTGCAGACTGTAGCGCAGTGGAAGTCTCAACCTATCCGTCTTGGAATACCTGATGGTCAAATGCCGACCCTTCTAATGCCTGAGAGACTGTTCAGCTGTTATTGTGACTGCTGTATATWTTCCACCACAGCAGAAGAAAAACAACAAGCTGGCACTTAAACTGTACAAGGCTATGCACCCGGAAGCTGCTTTCCTTGTTGCCGTGATTTTAATTCCCCGTCATTAGGACACTTAATGCCCAACTTCCATCAACACGTCTCCACCACTTGGGGCGATAAAGTCTTAGACCACTATTACTCTACCCACAAGCAAGCATACAAGGCCCTCCCTCATCTCCCCTTTGGCAAAGCAGATTATGACTCTATACTCCTGCTTTCTGTCTACAAGCAGAAGCTCAAAAACAAAGTACCCCTGACACACTCCGATTCGGAGGACTATTTCTCAACGGAGCGCACYGAATGGAATATGTTCCGGGACTACGACAATAGCGTCAATGAGCTAACCCCCTCAGTCACCGGTTTCATTAGGAKATGCATCGCTGACGTTGTCCTCACAGGGAAGGTTCAGTGCTTCCCCAATCAAAAGCCCTGGATTAACACCGAAGTTGGCGTTAATTAAAGGACAAGGCTACCGCAAACAGGCCTTTCGCAGCCAACCCCGATGCTACGGCTGAGGACATGAACAAGTAGTCCCGCTACGACCTCTGCAGAGCCATCAAACAAGCAAAAGGACAATATAGGAACAAGGTGGAATCCTAATAAACGAGCTCCAACGCCCGTCGCATGTGGCAGGGGCTACAGTCCATTATGGATTACAAAGGAAGGCCCATACGTGATCTGCCCAACGATGCCTCTCTCCCACTGGCTCCAGGTCATCTACAAGTTCATGCTAGGTAAAGCTCTGCCTTATCTCAGTTCACTGTTCACGATAACAACATCCACCCGTAGCACGCGCTCCAGCTGGTAAATCTCACTGATCATCCCAAAAGCCAACACCTCATTCGGCCGTCTTTCCTTCCAGTTCTCTGCTGCCTGTGACTGGAACGAATTGCAAAAATCGCTGAAGTTGGAGACTTTTATTTCCCTCACCAACTTTAAACATCTGCTATCTGAGCAGCTAACCGATCGCTGCAGCTGTACATAGTCCATCTGTAAACAGCCCACCCAATTTACCTACCTCATCCCCTTACTGTTTTTATTTATTTACTTTTCTGCTCTTTTGCACACCAGTATCTCTACTTGCACATGATCATCTGATGATTTATCACTCCAATGTTAATCTGCTAAATTGTAATTATTCGCTCCTATGGCCTATTTATTGCCTACCTCCTCATGCTTTTTGCACACAATGTATATAGACTCATTTTCCCCCCCTACTGTGTTATTGACTTGTTTATTGTTTACTCCATGTGTAACTCTGTGTTGTTGTCTGTTCASACTGCTATGCTTTATCTTGGCCAGGTCGCAGTTGTAAATGAGAACTTGTTCTCAACTAGCCTACCTGGTTAAATAAAGGTGAAATAAAAAAAATTAAAAATACAAGACGAACTCAATACATTTTAAGCGCGCTTCGACAAAAATCACATTGAGCCGTGCACGAGGGCGCCRGCTGACTCAGGGGAGTGGGTGATCTCACTCGCCGAGGCCGACGTGGGTAGCTTGCCGTAATTTTTCATATGTTTCATTACAAACTGTCATTATCAAATCTCACAAGTACCAGACACCGCAAGCTCCCAGTTAATATCTAATCAAACACAACATTGACATTATCCCACCCCTGGATAGCCACTATTGGCTTAAAAAGCCAAACCTAACATAATATCTGCCAATTAATTTCCAGCAATATGTTTGCGTGTGTTTTCACAGTTTATGTGATAACTTTAGCCAGTTGATGTAATAACCATCTTGTGGGTTGACAAATACTTTCCCCAAAACCTTCTCAATTAAATGTTAACTGCAAAGTAGGCTTACCTGGCAGAAGTATATCATGAGTAAGTATATCATTTGTATCTATTATTTGKAAACTTTGCCATCAAATGAGCAGCAGCTGTACAGAACCAATTGCTAGACTGGCACAGACTGCACATTCCTCACTCGCTAGACGCACAATTAAAGGGCAATTACACTCAAATCTACAGAACATCCAATTTCGTTGTTTCTCTGGGAACAACTGCAATTTGGAGAGTGAAAAACTAAACAAATCTAAATCCCGGAAAAATATCACATAATTTGGAAAAATACAAGACAGAATTTTGAGGGGGAAAAAAAATATCTGCTTTTTTCGGGCCCGCTTATAGTTGTTAATTAACCATTACTGTACCAGGTAAATYGACAGAAAACATAGTGCACTACTTTATCTTGTTCACTAAGGACCTGAGAGTCGAACGGGAGAGAAGAGAAGAATGTGCCTCTTTGAAAGCTACAAACAAATGAGTAGCTCACAACATATTTCAATTTTTAAAAGTAGCTTTAATGCTAGAAAACGTTGGAGTCCCCTGCCCTAGACCCACTCCAATTTGCATACCGCCCCAACAGATTCATACGACGCGCAATCTCAATTGTACTCCAACTGCCCTCACCCACCTAGATAAGAGAAATATCAATGTGAGAATGCTGTTAATTGACTACAGCTCAGTGTTCAACACCATAGTCCCGTCACCACATTGACAGCACATTGACACCACATTGACAGGGTCCCAAGCTTGGTCTCCCTCTGCAACTGGATCCTGGACTTCCTGATGGGCCAACCCCAAGTGTTGAGAGTAGGCAACATCACCTCCGCCACTCTGATCCTCAACACGTGAGCCCCACAGGGGTGTGTGCTTAGTCCCCTCCTGTACTCTCTGTTCACCCACGACTGCGTGGCCACTCAGGACCACTCGTGGTCACTCAGTACCATAATCTAGTTTGCTGACAACACAACAGTGGTAGGCCTGATCACTGGCGACAATGAGACAGCCTACAGGGAGAAGGTCAGTGACCTGGCAGTGTGGTGCCAGGACAACTACCTCTCCTTCAACATCAGTAAGACCAAGGAGCTGATCGTGGACTACAGGAAACATGYGGGCGAGCACGCCGCCATCCACATTGACAGGGCTGCAGTAGAGCGGGTCGAGAGCTTCAAGTTCCTCGGTGTCCAAATCACTAAGGACTTAAAATGGTCCACACACACACGCAAACAGTCATGAAGAAGGCGCGACAGCACCTCTTCCCCGCAAGGAGGTTAAACAACTTRGGCATTGGCACGCATCTTGACAGGCTGCATCCCTGCTTGGTATGGYAACTGCACCACCCTCGATCGCAATGTCGCTACAGAGGGTGATGCGGACAGCTCAGTACATCACCCGGGGCTGAGCTCCTTACCAACCAGGACCTCTATAACATGTGGTGTAAAAGGAAGGCCCGGAAAATTGTTAAAGACTCCAGATACCCAACCCATAGACTGTTCCCCCCAGAACATCAAGTTTGACACCAACGGCCTCCTGAGCAGCTTCTATCCCCATTCCATAGGACTGCTAAATAGCTAACAAAATGGCTACGTGGAGTATCTGCATTGACCCTTCTATTTTATTTTTGCACTGACTCTGCGCGCACACACACCAACACACACACTGACACACACACTTATTTTGCTCACACACACACACACACACACACACACACACACACAGACTCTACACACACACTAGGGCTGTGGCGGTCATTAACTTTTGTCAGACGGTTATTGTCATGCAAAAGTTTGCCGGTCTCACGGTAATTGCCCGTTAATTAACATAAATAAGTGTAGCATCAACAGGCTCCCACACATACAAGCCGCTGATACACGCCTTTGGAACACCTACATTCCATTATCTTATATGATTTTATAATAAGAAGAATATAATTGAACTTAGCTGAATAAAATAGAAAGGATATTTTTCCCATTCCGCAGCTAGTGTACGTGTATATATGAAGTGGCTATGTTGTGTGTAAAAGAGATCATTTGAAACAGYTCCTATACGCTAGGTTTAGAGTTATTTGGGAACTTTATTTGTAAATGATACAAGCCTTAGAATGTCTTAGAAATCAAAACATATATGAGGTGCATGATGCGACTTTAAGCGATTGATGATTTGAGAAAGTCGCAAAAAAAGCTTCCTTGCCTCAGGTTGCACAGCTGTTCTCTCATCAAGTGATCATATTTTCATTATTCACAATTTAATCTTGTCTTTACTAATATGTCAAATAAGTTTTGATTTAGAATGGCCCATTATCAAATGGGCAGGAACAGGGGCAGGGGGGGAAAAAACATGCCATCCGTATGCACTTGGATAGCGAGCCTCGCTGAGCAACAGGTGATATTCCGACCAAACTCTGCATGCCAGGGCTCTCCAAATCTGTTCCTGCTTAATTTGGGAAACCAAGTGAAATCTGTTCGGGAACATCGATAGTACCATGTTTTGACAACCAAACATATTTAATTAAACTGTTGACAGCCCTTCTCTCTGCACGCTCGAGAAAGGAATGAAGGAGAAAGAGGAGATGGAAACGCATAGTGGTTAGATAATTCTGTAGCTAAATATGAAAGGGTCAGCCTATTAATTATGAAATATTTTTTTAAATGTTCCTATTACTCGGCTATTCAAAATCAAATTCACTATAATTGTAGGCTTAGCCGCCCTGCACAATCAATGAACCAACAGCATTGCCTAGGCCTAAACGTTCTCTCCCAGACTCATGGATATAATGTCTGGAGTGTAGTATAATGTAAACAGTCCATCCAGTATGAATAATGGTACAGTCCACCTCAAAGCGGTTTACTAGAATTTGTTTAATTCTGGAGTATCCGCTAACCCAATTATGTTACCAAAGACATCTTAAAATCAGTTATTTGTTTGTTTTTTCTGCCGTACGCAATATGTGGTAGGTTATGTGTTGTATAATGGCACAATCATTATTTTAATAAAGTTTTTTTTGGGGGGGGGGGGCTGGGCTCATAGGCCTGGGCTCATAGGCCTAAGCGCTGTCCATTTTCATTGTGTTAGGCTTTGAAAAAACATCCACAACGAACATGTTTTCCACTCAGTTTCAATCTGTTGAACTTCTTTCTTCAAATTGATCAATCACATTGAGGTAAGTTTTAAAGCATACTGTTTAGTAAGTGATTTTGATGTGATTTTCAAATGCATTGCATTGATATCAAAGTGTTAGAGGGACAATAGAGCCCTGAGTACCAGTCCATTAGGACCTGATGATCGTTAGCAAGTTGGGTACTACCAAAGCATGTCCAGAGTGCATAAGAGGAGATAACTATGACTCAACGGTCACGTGGAATTTTACTGCGGTCAAGACTCATGACTGCCAGTGTGGCGGGAATACAGTCACGGCAACAGTCCTTCACACATTCACATACGATCATCATATACTGTACACTGATGCTACTCTGTTTATCATATATCCTGCTGCGTAGTCAACTTACCTCTATACATACCTAACCCTATCACTCCAGTATTCCTGAACAGTGTAAATATGTTATTGGCCCTGGAACTGACCTTGTATATACACTACCGATCAAAAGTTTTCAAACACTTACTTCATTCAAGGGTTTTTCTTTATTTTTACTATTTTCTACATTACAGAATAATAATGAAGACATCAAAACTATGAAAAAACACATATGGAATCATGTAGTAACCAAAAAAGTGTTAAACAATTCAAAATATATTTTATATTTGAGATTCTTCAAATAGCCACCCTTTGCCTTGACAGCTTTGCACACTCTTGGCATTTTCTCAACCAGCTTCATGAGGTAGTCACCTGGAATGCATTTCAATTAACAGGTGTGCCTTCTTAAAAGTAAATTTGTCAAATTTCTTTCCTTCTTAAATATATTTTGAACACTTTTGGTTACTACATGATTCCATATGGGTTATTTCATAGTTTGGTTTTCTTCACTACTATTCTACAATGTAGAAAATAGTAAAAGATAGTAAAATAGTAAAAGAAAAACCCTTGAATGAGTAGGTGTTCTAAAACTTCTGAAAGGTAGTGTAGCTTACTTACTTGTGTTCTTATTTCTATTTCTCGTGTGTTTTTGTTCTACCTCACTTTATTTATTTTTGATATAGTACTACTGATATTGATTACTGCATTTTTGGGAAAGAGCAAGCAAGAAACACATTTCACTGTACTTGTGCACGTGACAAAKACATTTAACTTGAAGCAAGTACACTTCACAGAAAATATGGAGAAATGATGAAAGAAAACATTCCCTGTACATCGCTATACTCGCTGGATAGCCACATTTTCATATCTCAATGCCATCACGGTCTTCCCTCCAGCTGTTGGGTACCTCTGTCTCCGAGACTGCAGAGGTTAATCTCGGCTCCAGATGGGGGACTGTGCATTATGATTAAGATGCAGCTTCCCAGGCCGCAATCTTATTGTCTCATACTGTAGCGCGCCGTGGCACCTGCCGGAATGGTTCCATTCACGAATGATGTTAGAGAGAAACAAAAATATCGGATTTCACTTATAGCTTTTTAATTGTTGTCTTTTAACTGATACTCAATTGAGACAAAAAAGACAGCATGTCCMGATGTTCTCGCCAAAATGCAAAAGATGTACAGTAGAGGGGGTTTACACTGCGTTACATAAGAGAAAAGTCGATTTCAGAAAGAGGAGCCTGTTCCCAGTGTATCCTTTCTCTAATTCAATTACAGTTCTGTAATCATAGATACGAGTCAACTGCTGTTAGCAGTTAAGAAATCCAGAACAGAACAGCATCATTCTTAGTACTCATGCAATGTCATTTGCTTTTCAGAATCAATCAGTTGCTAAAAGCTCATCCGGGACAGATGTGGTTCTTGTACGAGTGCATTGCACTGTGCTTAATTAAAAGGACCAGGCCTGTGCGAATGGAGGTAACAGATGCTGAATTGATGTCGATGCAATTGGAAACCAATGGACATGTGTCCCTTGAGTTCACTGTACTAAAGAGCAAGGCCTTGTGCATGAAGTCATCAACAAATGTAGAGACGAGGCCAGTATTCCAACATTACTGTACAACTATTTTGAAGGGTACACATGTTTTTCATGTCCAATGGACAACTGATTAGCAGATGAGTTTAGTGAGGAAATAATTTTTCTTAGAAAAACATGAAAAGGAATTTCAAATATTGCACTGTCACTGTCAACCACAGAAGTGCATATGACTGTTAATATAGAGAGAGGGGCACCACATACATTGTGGTTGCCATGCTAATACATCACCATCAAAAACCTGTAATTTAACAGCAATCCCCTTCTACCAAGCCATTTGAGCAATTTAGGTGGTCAACCACAACATTTGCTGGCTGAGCGTTTCTACTGTAAGGGGGAGAGGGAAAATATAAATCTGTATGGCAACCCAAGTGCAACCCTTCTCTTCAGAAATGACTAGTATTTGTTCAGCCAGGAATCTATAGACAGTATATCAAGACATGGCGTTGCAAGAGCGGGCAGCAGGGACACACTGGTCATATTAATCACGCTGCCCGTGCTCCAACAGGGGCACCACCGGCCAGCGGTCTCCGTAACGGTAGCGAAAGGGGTCTCCCACTCAAGGACATGAGCTTGGCTGGTCACGGCTGTTGATTGGGCCATAATGGAGTACCTGTTGCGCCTCTGTGAAGGTCATGTCAGTGGGCGGAACGAGACGAGGGAAGAGAGGCAGTCTGGAAACAATGGGAGCCTAAATGGAGAGCCCGGTTGAAGCTACTTTGTTCGCTAACTGACTTCGTTCTCTAACTCTCTCTGTTCATTTCAGACTCTTCCTCGCTGGCTTTATCTCTTTCACTTCAAGTCAAAACTCAGTCGATACGCACACGACATGTCACACACCATGTCACACGCCGAGCCTACTTCCCAGTCATAAACAGATAAAACTGTGCCTCATCAGCATGCACTCTCGGCCAGCGTCAAGGGAGGAGGGGATTGCAAACCTCACAACGGCCGAGATAAAACACGCTCTCCTAAATGACATTGTAAAACATGATTGGATCTATGTCAGACGAAAAACTGAAATACATTATTGCTCACAAAATGTTGACAGTGTCCAACTTTTGCTTGGAGGAAGAGGAGCTCGTTTTCTTTTTTTWAATTTAATMTAATTTTTTATTTTAAATTTTATCCCCTTTTCTCCCCAATTTTTCATGGTATCCAATCGCTAGTAATTACTATCTTGTCTCATCGCTACAACTCCCGTACGGGCTCGGGAGAGACGAAGGTCGAAAGCCATGCGTCCTCCGAAGCACAACCCAACCAAGCCGCACTGCTTCTTAACACAGCGCGCCTCCAACCCGGAAGCCAGCCACACCAATGTGTCGGAGGAAACACCGTGCACCCGCCCCCCTCGGTTAGCGCGCACTGCGCCCGGCCCGCCACAGGANTAGCGCGCACTGCGCCCGGCCCGCCACAGGAGTCGCTGGAGCGCGATGAGACAAGGATATCCCTACCGGCCAAACCCTCCCTAACCCGGACGACGCTATGCCAATTGTGCGTCGCCCCACGGACCTCCCGGTCGCGGCCGGCTGCGACAGAGCCTGGGCGCGAACCCAGAGACTCTGGTGGCGCAGCTAGCACTGCGATGCAGTGCTCTAGACCACTGCGCCACCCGGGAGGCCGAGGAGCTCGTTTTCAATCCTCCCCCCACGTGGCCCACGGCAACAACTTTTCTAACTTTAGCTCGGCGGCAATAGCAGTAGGCCCTGCAGATACATGGACCACATACTCAGCACGCCTGAGGTCAGACAACACCGCCCAGAGATGAACAGACAGAAACAATGATAGAGGATAGAGGAGGGTTCTGGAGAGAAAAGAACATCCTGAATCTGGTGTGTTACTGGTAGTCTGGGATAAAAGAAGTAGAACCCAGTCATAACTATTACCCCCCCCAACCCCCTCCTTTTCTTTGCCTAACTCTCCTCTATCTTTGTTATTTGAATCTAAAGTATTACTGATGGTCTGCCACTTCATACGGTCATATAGCAGGCCAATTGCAGTACTAGAGCAACATGGTGGCACAATATGTAATATCAGGTACTAGCAACTTGTGAAGAATGTGTGTCATTTCACATCAGTAATACACTCGTTGGTTTGGGTAGATAGAGCACTGCTGTATAATCCAAAATAGCTGTGATTCAAAAACCCAAGTTCTCAGGTAAAGTCCATATGTCCGAAAGTTGCAGTTTCCTTTCCAGGTAATACATCTCCCTATTTATAACTGACAGTTATTCCCTCGTTCGCCTCAGTTCCACCTTTTTATTGTTCAACCCTGATTCACCCAGTCTGACCATGGGTTTATCAAAATATAATAATCATCCAGGAAGTTAAAATGGCCTTTAAGCACATTGGCTGGACTACATTAACATTAGTGATAGGGGAGAAAATCCATACAGTTACATATTGTGGTATAATTTTGGATGATATTTCAGTACTTATAAAAATTAAAAAACTGAGCCAACATGTTTTCAGCACTTTTATTTCCATGACTGATCAAAACACATTTTCTCGTCTCTCTGCAGCAGACATATACTGAGTGTACAAAACATTAGGAACACCTGCTCTTTCCATGACAGACTGACCAGGTGAATCCAGGTGAAAGCTATGATCCCTTATTGATGTCACCTGTTAAATCCACTTCAATCAGTGTAGATGAAGGAGAGGAGACAGGTTACAGAAAGATTTTTAAACCTCTAGACAATTGAGACATGGATTGTGTGTGTGCCATTCAAAGGGTGAATGGGCAAGACAAAATATTTGAGTGCCTTTGAACGGGGTATGGTAGTAGGTGCCAAGCGCACCGGTTTGTGTCTAGAACGGCAATGCTGCTGTGTTTTCACACTCAATAGTTTCCCGTGTGTATCAATAATGGTCCACCACCCAAAGGACATCCAGCCAACTTGACACCACTGTGGGAAACATTCGAGTCAACATGGGCAAGCATCTCTGTGGAACACTTTTGATACCTTGTAGAGTCCATGCCCTGACAAATCGAAGCTGTTCTGAGGCAAAGGGGGGTGCAATTTAATATTAGGAAGGTGTTCCTAATGTTTTGTACACTCAGTGTATAGTGTGCAATATGTTTGGAACGTCAAAAGGCAATACAATCGCACTATCAAATCGCAATACATGGAGAATGTTGAGAATCCCAATACATAGTGTATCGGCACGTATATATCGGGTTATCCCTGGCAATTCCCAGCCATAAATAACATGGCTAGGGGTTATCTCTTGCTCTCTCCATATCTTTATTTCAAACAGCTGWTGTTTAGCCTTTAGGCGATTGCGGCTGCTCAATGATATGGAGCTGGCTCCAGCCATCTCGTAGCAGCACTTACTGCTGTGCCCATACCTTCAGTGGCACATTGTTTTCTTCTGCTAGCCGCCACTAAGTTCACCTTCTACTGCTAGGGGAAGGGATGTCTCTGACTAGGCGGGGAACTCTTTGGCCCAATCCCAAATACACCCCTAAGCCAGGGCCCTATGCACCTGTGATCTGAGAGGATTTGACAGGTGCAATCAATATGGTAATTGATCCACCTTGCTCTCTGATAGGGTAAGTGGAAGTTCCGCCATATTGCCTCTACCAATCAAAACCTCTCTGATCTCCATAAGCGCATAGGGCGTAGGATCTAGGGTTCATTTGGATTCGGGCCGAACATTATCCACCTTTTTGGTTCAGGGTAATCAAAACAATTAAGGCAAACTGATACTAGTACTGAGGATAGCATCCCAATTAAAGCAATCAAAATCAGCACCACAAACCAGACATCAGCCTATCATTCTAAATGTTGCCTTACATTCTTATACTCAAGGCCGGAGCAAATGAAATACATTTTATTTGTCACATGCGCCGATTAGAACAGGTTTTTTACCGTGAAAAGGTTGCCCTGGATTTTGACTAAGTAAAGCACTCTGAAATAAAACGATAACTGGCCACGTCCAACGTCACCCATAAAATCAAGCCCAACATACACATACTCCTCTAACTCTGGCTCTGACCCTAGCTGTGAGCTTGTTGAGGGTCCGTGTAAACAGAATGAGAGGTCTGCTCCTGTTGGTGCTCTGGGACTTATCTCAGTGTGATAGAGTAGCTCATGTATCCAAAAGCCAACCTACACTTCCACAGGGGTGTGTGTGTGTGTGGGTGTGTGTGTGCGTGCTCGCGTGTCCAAAAGCTATGGTGTATGTGTGTGCAGTTATGTCCAGAAGACGACAGACAGACAGACAGGTACACATTCAGCTGGCCACAGACATAGTGCTTTCAATACAGAGAGCAGAGATGGTGAAGTCAAGAGAGGAGATTGAACTGGACAGAGGAAGCAAAGAAAGACAAGGGAGGGAGGGGGAGAGAAGAGGAGGMATAGACAGGATGTGAGGGGCTGATCCATCAGCGGTGGCCTTCTGGGAGTGACGGGGAGCGTCTGGAGTGCGTCACGGCCGGTGACGGGGATGGAAACGACTGATGATGTTATTGTGTACTCTCACTCTCATTCAGCACGTGGACCAGAGGAGGCTCTGCATTCAACTACTGAGCCTATAGCACGGATGGATGAAAGGAAGATGTGCATTGCTTACTGCACGCATTAATTCACCAATGCACTGCGAGGTGAATCAATCTAAGTGCTGTTCTACTACTGCTTCTAAACTGTAGAACAGGGATCAACAAATATACTGAACAAAAATATATAACGCAACATGCAACAATTTCAAAGACTTTACTAAGTTACAGTTCATATAAGGAAATCAGTCAATTGAAATAAATAATTTAGGCCCTAATCTATGGATTTCACATGACTGGGCAGGGGCGCAGCCATCGGTGGGCCTGGTAGGGCATAGACTTGGGAGCCAGGCCCAGCCACTCACAATTAGTTTTTCCTCACAAAGGGCCGAGTGGTCTCACAGCTGATGAAACTGTATTTCTGTCTGTAATACAGCCCTTTTGTGAGGAAAAACTCATTCTGATTGGCTGGGCTGACTGATTTCCTTATATGAACTGAAATGTTTGGGAGAACAAAACTGCATTCCAAGGCAATCCTATTTCGGAAACACCTTGCAATGTGCTGTCTGTGCACAAACGCATGCCAATATGATGATGTTGGAGGGAGCTGTGTTGCACATTACAATAAGACACCTGTTGGATTTACAGTAGGCCTGTGTCTCAAAAAAGAAAAGAAAATCGGGCTAGAGGGCTTTGGTGTTCTGCCATTGACGATCTGTTCAATTTAAACTAACAACTGAGAACTGACTATTGATCAGTCCCTCCAGGATTTTGCAATTGCCATTTTTTAATTAAATTGTTTTATTTAGCTAAATCAACAGTTCCCGCATATTATGCGATGGCTTGAAAATGTGTCCAATCACTGCATTAGCCCCGCATAAAACAGTCAAATCCTCATAATATAACCGCATGTAACTGGCCGATCACTACAAAAATAGAGCTCTCAATTTTAACCAATCACCACACTTTTACAGAATAAAATGGTTCAATCAAGATCATGTCAAGAAACGTTTCCCCAGTCAGCACATTTGTGAAAGTCATCGCAAATTGCCATGCAAAATGTTAGAATTGTTGCAGAAAATTCAAGCTTTTTGGGCCGCAACCATCACAACATAATGATGCGGAATCCTGGAAGGAATGAAACTGATGTCGGATAACTACGGTATCTGATGGACCAGTCAGTAACGTCACACAGAACACTGGTCCTGGGTGCTGCAACAGTCAAATGTACTGCACCGCAGTGCTGAGGCGCCACTACAGCCTGGGGTTTGATCCCACAACCGGCCGTGACGGGCAGCCCCATAGGACGGGTCACAATTGGCCCAGTGCCGTCCGGGGTAGGGGAGGGTTTGGCCATTGGGGCTTTCATTTGCTCATCGTGCTTTAGCAACAACTTGTGGCAGGCCTGGGCGTCTGCAAGCTGACMCCGGTTGTCAGTCGAACAGTGTTTCCTTTGACACATTGGTGCGGCTGACATCCGGGTTAAGCGAGCAGTGTGATAAGAAGTATGCAGCTAGGCGGGTCATGTTTTGGAGGACGCATGACTCGACCTTTGCCTCTCCCGAGCCCATTGAGGAGTTGCAGAGATGAGCAAAGGGATGTATTTCGGGGAGAAAAATAGTGTAACATTTTTGGGGGGGCCATACCAGCCTGAACACGCCTGGTTAGTACTGGGACGGGAGACTGCTTGGGAATACCAGGTGCCGTAAGCTAAAAAATAAAGGACCCTGTTACTGGTCCATGTACAGGAGGGTTTAGAAACACTTTCATAATTATAAAAAATACAATATTTTGTATTTATTTTCCAGTTTTATTGATAGGGATAGCCTAGACAGAAATTAACTGGGAGAAAGAGGGAACATAGTATAAAGACCAAAGGACGGGGATCATATTAGCCTCAACCAACCTCAGGCATGACGCTGTGATAAAATCAGGCATGATTTTAGACATTTGTCATTCAACACTCCAGACTGTGACTCCAGACTGTGAATCTCCTCAATGCTGAACTTTGTCAGTGGGAAGCAGACAGTTTGTTCCRCGATACACGGTGTCCTCCTTTGAAAGGTTGACAGAAGCTGGAGGCTTCCTCTGAGCACTTTTTTGCTCAGAGGAAGCACTTTGCCCGGGTTGTCAGTGTTCTTGTTCCCATCAGAGCCCTGGCCAGACACAAGCAGAGAACACTGCAACGCTGCTTGCTCTGTCATCACTCTGTGAGCCTAGCCACTGTCAGTCACTCACACAGACAAAAAGGCAGGCAGGCAAAGCGGTTAGAAGGGCCTATGAACTGCCTTGCACTCCGATAAATGCTTGAATCCATTTGTTAGGTGTGTGTGTGTGTGTGTGTGTGTGTGTGTGTGTGTGTGTGTGTGTGTGTGTGTGTGTGTGTGTGTGTGTGTGTGTGTGAGAGAGAGCCCGAGCCCTGCATGTTTGCACTGTAAACTATCTGTGCTAGTTTAGTTAGTTAGCTTACACAATGCATTTTGGTACTGTATCTTCCCATACGCAGAGCGTGTGCTTGCACAGAGTGCTGTGCCTCCCCCTCTGCACCTAACCCCCCTCTGGCGGGCCCACTTCCTCCCCCGTCTCATCTTACAGCCGGCCACTGATGCAGTGCAGTCAGCTTCCTCCGCGCCGGCTCCTCCAGCCCCATTAAACATTCATGGGACCCAGGCCATGAGATACTGTGGCCCATCCCAGCTGCACCGCACTCAGCCCGAGAAATTAGCTCCCCTCCCTCCCATCAGCAAAGTACCGGAACCAATCCACCCATAGACACAGTCTGGATTGAAGAGACGGTTCTGTGTTCCAGAAAGAGACACTATTTGATGGGCCATCGTAGAATTTGGCCCACAGGTGGTTTTATTTAGCACACCAAGTTTTCTGAGCCAGAAAATCAGCTCCAATTGATTTAAATTTTGGAAATATATTCCCAAGTATTCCCACGCTCTCCCATTATAGAGCGACACATGAWCGTATACAAATATAAGCAAGGTTTGATATTATTGTTTTAGTCAATAATTATATCTATTTGTAATTATGTTCCGGCCCCACCGATCATCTACTCAAGAAAAAAAATGACCCGCGGCTGAATCTACACTGAACAAAAATATATATGCAACATGTAAAGTGTTGGTCCCATGTTTCATGAGCTGAAATAAAAAATCCCAGAAATTTTCCAAATGTTCAAAAAGCTTATTTCTCTCAAATTTGTTTGTGTCCCAGTTAGTGAGCATTTCTCCTTTGCCAAGATAATCCATCCACCTGACAGGTGTGGCATATCAAGAAGCTGATTAAACAGCATGTTCATTACACAGGGGAACCTTGTCCTGGGGACAATAAAAGGCCACTCTAAAATGTGCAGTTTTGTCACACAACACAATGCCACAGATGTCTCAAGTTTTGAGGGAGTGTGCAATTGGCATGCTGACTGCAGGTATGTCCACCAGAGCTGTTGCCAGACAATTTAATGTTAATTTCTCTACCATAAGCCACCTCCAATGCCGTTTTAGAGAATTTGGCAGTATGTACAACCGGCCTCACAACCGCAGAGCACTTGTATGGAGCAGTTTGCTGATGTCAACATTGTGAACAGAGTGCCCCATGGTGGCGCTGGGGTTATGGTATAGGCAGGCATAAGCTACGGACAACGAACACAATTGCATTTTATCTATGGCAATTTGAATGCACAGAGATACCGTGATCAGATCCTGCAGCCCATTGTCGTGCCATTCATCCGCCGCCATCAACTCATGTTTCATCATGATAATGAACGGCCCCATGACGCTGAACGGCCCCATGACGCAAGGATCTGTACACATTTCCTGGAAGTTGAAAATGTCCCAGTTCTTCTATGTCCTGCATACTCAACAGATGCATATCTGTATTCCCAGTCATGTGAAATCCATACATTAGGGCCGAATGAATTTATTTCAGTTTACTGATTTCCTTATATGAACTGTAATTTTTGGGAGAACAAAACTGCATTCCAAGGCAATCCTATTTGAAGAAGCCGGATGTGGAGGTCRTGGGCTGGRGTAGTTACACATGGTCTGCGATAGTGAGACCGGTTGGACGTACTGCCAAATTCTCTAAAATGACGTTGGCGGCTTCTTATGGTAGAGAAATTAACATAAAATTCTCTGGCAACAGCTCTGTCAGATGAATGTAATTTGATTTAAACATTTACAAGCTTTGCAAGAAGAACGATTTCCCTAATAATCCTTATTACATGGATACATCTGAAATCAGGCTACCTGATGGCTCTCTGATAAATGCTGAAAACCTCCAATCAAAATAAACGTTCTTCCACAGCGACCATGTTATTTTTGGGACGCAGATCTGCTTCTTAGTTCGGACAATCAAATACACKGCTGGAACACCGTTTAAGGTGCTTACATGTCCTAATAATTCAAAAGATTTCTCAGAAAACCAGGTGTTTTAATCGGAGTATGCTTACTTCGATTTTGACCTTACGCCAATTAAGATAAGCAGAGTAAGGTGTTTAAATGACTATTGCATAATCTGCCTACTGCCATAATCAGTTRAATGTTGAATTATTCCTGTGCACCTAAACGTACTCAATATATTCCAGGTGATGCCCACTATATTCCAACTATAAAATTATTTGAATCATTCTATTTCCATGATTCCAACAGTTCACCAATTACCTAGGCCTAGATCTTTTGCCCATATTATGTAGCTCTATGTGGCACATAGTGGAAACGCAGAAATTTATGAAAATGCTGAAAATTAAGTTGGATTGAACAGTATAAAACATTCAGAACGGTGAAAGCCCCATTTAAATGACTTATAATTTGTGTTTCCACCTTAGGGTCATGAACTACTCACAAAGCATATTTAGAACTTTTATACCGTTAAATACAGTCCTACCGTCCAAAATTTGAAAAATATTGTGATATGATAATTTGGCCATATCGCTCAGCCCTTTGCTGGCGTTTTTGAGTGTGGAGGGAGATGCGGTAGTGTGCGAGTAGTCTCTTGGCCTGTGTACAAACAACATGTCTGCTTCCTACTCTGCCACAGTGGAACACCCCCACAGCTGCAGCRACTCTGATCTCCTAAAGGATGGAGACAGGAGCTGATAGTTTGTAGCCATTGATCGGCGTGTTCACGCTATACTTGTCCTAATACGCATCAACCGGCCTGTTGCATGGCCCACCGATACCTGTGGAGGGATCGCACTCTGAGCCATGGTTGCTTCCGACCTATTACCTGACTCGCAGTCGACTGTAAGGGTGTTGTTTAGAGGAGCAATTGTGCCCTCATATGTTTGCGAAGCATGTCCTCTTGTCACAGCTCAATCACCTTCGAGCTGTCCAAGCTTGTAATCACTTGGGTCAAAGGCTYCAAAGGGAGAATACAGATCAGGCAGATTGTCCAGAATATCAATTGTTGTGGCAGAGGCTTTTTCAATGGTGAGAAGTCCCACACGCTGTTTGAACTAAACGTCTTTCCTAGCTTTGGCTGTCGATGGCGTGAGGATGGCTCCCCACTCCTGCTGAACTGCCCTGTCTTGATGGACACGAGCTTGATGCGGTTAAACGCCATGCCCGCTGGTGGTTGGCCATCCTGCCTGTGCTGTAGTGATTTGTTTGAACTCATTTGAACCATGAGATTACTCCTCAGGCCCTCAGGTTGGTACGGTACCATTCCTCTGACTGACTTGTCGATTTCACAAAAGTGATCATTGATTCATTGTCTCTGTTGGTGCCATAGACCCAAGTGAATAGCATTTGCCTACCCAGTACCAGAAACTGAGTGTCAGAGAAGTACGTGGGTTAAAAAGTTGAGATGTTCTCCAGCAGAGATCAAAGTAGCCCACATCTTGAGTTTTATCACTGTACTGCAATGTGTTTTATGGCATAAATTAGTTTATAGGCCTGTTAAAAGGATATTCAGGAATTTTGGCAATGCCCTTTATCTACTTCCCCAGAGTCAGATGAACTCGTGGATACAAGTTGTGTCTGCGTGCAGTTTGAATGTAGTTGATATCTAGTGCTAGCGCAATGACTGGATGTCTATGGTATCTGCTGACTTCCAGCCATTGGCTAACGCTAGTTAGCATTGTCTCACAAAACMACCTCTAACTTCCTTCATACTGGACACAGATACATAATAATGGGATCCACAAGTTCATCTGACTCTGGGGAAGTAGATTTTCCAAAATCCCAAAGTATCCCTTTAATGTTAGATTCATTCCAATATGTTAAATGAATTACAATATGCCATTGCTCAGTGCTATAACCCACTCAAAAAGATAGGTGGAAATGATTAATAGTACCTGGCAGGAACAGCTGGGATGAATTGGACCCATTTAGTGTCAAAACCACATCTGCTGATTAAGACTAAAGTATTCAATACAAGCAAATAGTCTAGGTAATGTAATGGATGTAATATATCTGAAATGTCTGGCCAGTAACTGATAAGCCTAGTTCTCTATATTCTGTCCGTCTGTCCCTCAGCCAAGTTCTTTGTCTATGATCTGSCGTATATGATGAATAATAGAGGAGGACACAGTCCAGTGATTGCAAGAATGTGTTTCTGTTGGTGTGTGCATATGTTTTTATGACGTGTGCATACAAAAATGTGTACATGAGTGTTGGTATATGCGGAAGTGGGTACATGGGTTTGTGTGTGGAGGAGTGAGTGACTGTTGTAGATTTGTTTGTATTGCATACGCCTTCGTGAAGCGTGTGTTTTAGAGCATACGTGTCAGGGTTCATATGCATCCATGGCGATGGAAAGCCTCAACTTTAAGCKTCCATCTGCATTGTGTGGCGGCTGGCATATGCGCCACAGATAGAAATCCAGGGCCCCAAGCATGGCAGCCCACTAACTGCCTGTAATCTACACCTCTTTGGCAGCGGCCTCGCCTCTATCCAGAACCARGTATTACTCGCCATCATACTGTACATGCATTTCAACACACTACCTGTTTTTGGGAGTATGTACAGTGCTGTGAAAAAGTATTTGCCCCCTTTCTGATTTTCTCCATTTGTGCATATTTTTGACACTGAATGTTATCAGATCTTCAACCAAAAACGAATATTAGATAAAGGGAACCTGATTGAACAAATAATACAACAATTTGGATTTTTTTATAAACAAAGTTTTGTAACACCCATTTCCCCTGTGTAAAAAAGTATTTGGCCCCTCTAACTGTTTGCACCATCTTTCGCTGCAATGACTAACCAAACACTTCCTGTAGTTGTTGATCAGTCTCTAACATCACTGTGGAGGAATGGTCTAATCAAAGTCCAGACCTAAACCTGATTTGAGATGTTGTGGCAGGACCTGYAACAAGCAGTTCATGCTCGAACACCAACTAATGTCGCTGAGTTAAATCACTTCTGCATAGAAGTGTGGGCCAAAATTCCTCCACAGTGATGTGAGAGACCGATCAACAACTACAGGAAATGTTTGMTTGCAGTCATTGCAGCTAAAGGTGGCACAACCAGTTATTGAATGTAAGAGGGCAATTACTTTTCAACACAGGGACATTGGGTGTTGCATAACGTTGTTTATTAAAACAATTAAATAAGTATCCAATGTTTGTTATTTGTTCCCATGAACTAATATTAGGTTTTGGTTGAAGATCTGATAACATTCAGTGTAAAATAATATGCAAAAATAGAGAAAATCAGAAAGGAGGCAAACACTTTTTCCCGGCACTGTATGTGCAGCCAAGCACCACCAGTACCCCTAGCCTGCGGTTATTTGGCAGCTTGGGCCAACTCTGCGGCAGCTGTCCACACGCTGAATAAGGAGATTAAGACATCTTATCCTCCATGCCCGCGATTTGAAGGGCCGTGTTTGGAATTTCACGCTAGTGTTCTCTACCTAATTGGCCTGTGTGCTTCGTTTACTCCTGGCTTCGGTTGTGGTGGTAACTATACTAAACAAAAATATAATTGGAACATGTAAAGTGTCCCATGTTTCACGAGATGAAATAAAGGATCCCAGAAATGTTCCATAAGCACAAAAACGCATTTCTCTCAAATTTTGTGCAGAAGTTTGTTTACATCCCTGTTAGTAAGCATTTCTCCTTTGCCAAGATAATCCATCCACCTGACAGGTGTGGCATATCAAGAAGCTGATTAAATAGTATGACCATTACACATGTGCACCTTGTGCTGGGGACAATAAAAGGCCACTAAAAGGTGCCATTTTGTCACACAACAATATGCCACTGATGTCTCAAGTTGAGGGAGTGTGCAATTGGCATGCATACTGCAGGAATGTCCACCAACTGTGGGTTTGTACAACCCTAGAATTTCTGCACAAACTGTCAGAAACCTTCAAGGAAGCTCATCTGTGTGCTCATTGCCCTCACCAGTCTTAACCTGACTGAGGTTCGGCATCATAACTGACTTCAGTGGGCAAATGCAAAGGGTGGCTACTTTGAAGAATCTCAAATATATTTTGACTTGTTTAACACTTTTTTGGTTACTACATGATTCCATGTGTGTTATTTCATAGTTTTGAGGTCTTCACTATTATTCTACTATGTATAAAACAGTAAAAATAAATAAAGTCCCTTGGATGAGTAGGTGTGTCCAAACATTTGACTGGTACTATATAAAAGTGTTAAACAAATCAAAATATATTTTATATTTGAGATTCTTCAAAGTAGCTGCCCTTTGCCTTGATGACAGCTTTGCACACTTGGCATTATCTCAACCAGCTTCATGAGGTAGTTACCTGGAATGCATTTCAATTAACAGGTGTGCGTTGTTAAAAGTTCATTTGTGGAATTTCTTTCCTTAATGCGTTTGAGCCAATAAGTTGTGTTCTGACAAGAAAGGGGTGGTATACAGAAGATGGTCTTCTACCAAATAGGYCTAAGTCCATATTATGGCAAGAACAGCTCAAATAAGCAAGGAGAAACGACAGTCCATCATTACTTTAAGATATGAAGGTCAGTCAATGTGGAAAATTTCAATAACGGAAAGTTTCTTCAAGTGCAGTCGCAAAAAGCATCAAGCGCTATGATGAAACTGTCTCTCATGAGGACCGCCACAGGAAAGGAAGACCCAGAGTTACCTCTGCTGCAGAGGATAAGTTCATTAGAGTTCCCAGCCTCAGAAATTGCAGCCCAAATAAACGCTTCACAGAGCTCAAGTAACAGACACATCTCAACATCAAATGTTCAGAGGAGACTGCGTGAATCAGGCCTTCATGGTCGAATTGCTGCAAAGAAACCACTACTAAAGGACACCAATAAGAAGAAGAGACTTGCTTGAGCCAAGAACCACAAGCAATGGACATTAGACCCGTGGAAATCTGTCCTTTGGTCTGATGAGTCCAAATTTGCGATTTTTGGTTCCAACCGTTGTGTCTTTGTGAGATGCAGAGTAGGTGAACGGATACTCTCCGCATGTGTAGTTACGACCGCGAAGCATGGAAAAGGAGGTGTGATGGTGCTGTGCTGGTGATGCTGTCTGTGATTTACTTAGAATCCAAGGCACACTTAACCAGCAACCAGCATGGCTACCACAGCATTCTGCAGTGATACGCCATCGCATCTGGTTTGCACTTAGTGGGACTATCATTTGTTTTTCAACAGGACAATGGGGGCATCTAGCTTAGATTGTATGACGGCCGGGGTGTTAAGCATGTCCCAGTTTAGGTCACCTAACAGTACGAACTCTGAAGATAGATGGGGGACAATCAATTCACATATGGCGTCCAGGGCACAGCTGGGGGCCGAAGGGGGTCTATAACAAGAGGCAACGGTGAGAGACTTGTTTCTGGAAAGGTGGATTTTTAAATGTAGAAGCTCGACTTGTTTGGGCACAGACCTGGAAAGTATGACAGAACTCTGCAGGCTCTCTCTGCAGTAGATTGCAACTCCGCCCCTTTTGGCAGTTCTATCTTGTCGGAAAATGTTATAGTTAGGGATGGAAATTTCTGGATTTTTGGTGGCCTTCCTAAGCCAGGATTCAGACACGGCTAGGACATCCGTGTTGGCGGAGTGTGCTAAAGCAGTGAATAAAACAAACTTAGGAAGGAGGCTTCTAATGTTAACATGCATGAAACCAAGGCTTTTACGGTTACAGAAGTCAACAAATGAGAGCGCCTGGGGAACGGGAGTGGAGCTAGGGGCTGCAGGACCTAGGTTAACCTCTACATCACCAGAGGAACAGATGAGGAGTAGGATAAGGGTACGGCTAAAGGCTATAAGAACTGGTCATCTCGTGCGTTCGGAACAGAGAGTAAAGGACCAGATTTCTGGGCYCGGAAGAATAGATTCAAGGCATAATGTACAGACAAGGGTATGGCAGGATGTGAATACAGTGGAGGTAAACCTAAGCATTGAGTAATGATGAGAGAGGTTTTGTCTCAAGATGCACCATTTAAGCCAGGTTAGGTCACCGCATGTGTGGGGGGTGGAACAAAAGGGCTAGCTAAGGCATATTGAGCAGGGTTGGAGGCTCTACAGTGAAATAAGACAATGATCACAAACCAAAACAGCAATAGACATATTGCAAAAGGCATATTGACATTAGGGAGAGGCATGTGTAGCCGAGTGATCATAGGGTCCAGTGAGTAGCTAGGCGAGCTGGAGACATGGCGATTCAGACAGTGTCTGTGTTCTTTTGCCCATCTTAATATTTTCTTTTTATCGGCCAGTCTGAGATATGTATTTTTCTTTGCAACTCTGCCTAGAAGGCCAGCATCCCAGAGTCCCCTCTTCACTGTTGACGTTGAGACTGGTGTTTTGCGGGTACTATTTAATGAAGCTGCCAGTTGAGGACTTGTGAGGCGTCTGTTTCTCAAACTAGACACTCTAATGTACTTGTCCTCTTGCTCAGTTGTGCACTGGGGCATCCCACTCCTCTTTCTATTCTGGTTAGAGCCAGTTTGCGCTGTTCTGTGAAGGGAGTAGTACACAGCGTTGTACGAGATCTTCAGTTTCTTGGCAATTTATCACATGGAATAACCTTCATTTCTCAGAACAAGAATAGACTGACGAGTTTCAGAAGAACGTTCTTTGTTTCTAGCCATTTTGAGCCTGTAATCGAACCCACAAATGCATATGCTCCATTTACTCAACTAGTCTAAAGGCCAGTTTTATTGCTTCTTTAATCAGAACAGTTTTCAGCTGTGCTAACATAATTGCACAAGTGATTTCTAATGATCAATTAACCTTTTAAAATGATAAACTTGGACTGGCTAACACAACGTGCCATTGGAACACAGGCGGGATGGTTGCTGATAATGGGCCTCTGAACGCCTATGTAGATGTTCCATTAAAAATCTGCCGTTTCCAGCTACAATTACATTTAAGTCATTTAGCAGACGCTCTTATCCAGAGCGACTTACAAATTGGAAAGTTCATACATATTCATCCTGGTCCCCCCGTGGGGAATGAACCCACAACCCTGGCGTTGCAAGCGCCATGCTCTACCAACTCAGTTGGTAGAATGGTACAATGGTTATTTACAACATTAACAATGTCTACACTGTATTTCTGATCAATTTCATGTTATTTTAATGGACAAAAAATGTGCTCTTCTTTCAAAAACAAGGACATTTCTAAGTGATCCCAAACTAGTGTATATTCTAATAATAAAAAATAAAACATTGAAGAGCAACCTAGCTTGTGAACAAAACAATGTAAATAGCCAAGAAACACAAGGACAAAGTTTCAGTTTAGTAGACTGTCGAGGAAATTATACCAAATTTTATGCSTGTGCCCATTGCTTCTAAAAAGGAATCTTTCAGCACTGACATTGCTCCCATACCCCTAGACAGGCAGTGTTGCAGCGCGAGGTGGGATAGCTATAATGTTAGGATTCAGATTTCTTTGTGCATTACCAGAAATGAAACAAAATGTCAGAAATACCTTGAAAACAGCTACTGCAGCATTTACGTTGCTATAAATCACAACTCGCACATGTTCCCATACTTGACAATTTTATGAAATGCTCACACTGTTGAGCCCAGAGTGTTACCATGCACCAATGTGGCTGGTGAATTAGACATTCTTACGAGCCAATGCCAAAATCTACTCGGGTTTGGCAGGTGGACGGTGATAATTTTAGGCCCTGAGTATAACACAGGATAGCTGTCAGAATCAGATGAACAACAAAAATATATACGCGCAGTGGGAAAGGCAGTAAAAAGTGGCTTGCTCATTATCACTGCAACAGGCCACAGAGAAACAGGCATATGGGCAGGGCAGACACTTTAATTTCAGGATTTATGAAGATATTGCACCTTACTGTTTGACCAAATAATTTCATCGCTAAATAGTTAACTGGCTAGCTAACGAGTGAGCTAACTAGCCAAGCTACAAGCAATGTTTCGAATTGTCCATCTTACTCACTATGCTCTCTCATCTTGCCACTGCCGAGCACATCACGCTCACACACAGACTCGTAGGCTACATCTGGAGCTCTTTAGCATCTTGAAAAACGCGCCTCGGTAGGAGTAGGCTATAATTTGATTCAGATCTCTCTTTTGCTGTGGAAAGCCTTTGTTTGAGGTGCAAGATATTTTTAGGACATTGAATTCCACAGCTTTGTCCTTTGATACACAAGACACTTGCTTGACCTTCAGGCAGTTTGGCAAGTTGTCCTGGCACTCCTGTCTGCAAAATACATCTTCCAACAAGGCTATAATAGCTAATCATAGAAATCATACTAACAACATGAAACACTAACATTTGTATTATTTGTCTTTTTTGTTAGCAATAGACTACAATTTGTTTCTATTTGTCTTTGTTACTTCTTTTTAACATTTCTGAGTCTTATTTTTCTATATATTTTTCTATTTATATAGTTTTAAATGTTAGTTTTAAATTGGGGGGGGGGGGCTTTGCTCAGGGAGCCAGACAAGGTAGAACCGCCACTGGCAAGTGTCTTCACTGACATTTTCAACCTGTCCCTGACGGAGTCTGTAATACCAACATGTTTCAAGCAGACCACCATAGTCCCTGTGCCCAAGAACACTAAGGTAACCTGCCTAAATGACTACAGACACGTAGCACTCACGTCTGTAGCCATGAAGTGCTTTGAAAGGCTGGTCATGACTCACATCAACACCATTATCGCAGAAACCCTCAACCCACTCCAATTTACATACCGCCCCAACAGATCCACAGATGATGCAATCTGTATTGCACTTCACACTGCCCTTTCCCACCTGGACAAAAGGAACACCTATGTGAGAATGCTATTCATTGTCAACAGCTCAGCGTTCAACACCATAGTGCCCACAATGACTCTGTACCGGCACCCCCTGTATATCAAATCAAACTTTGTCACATGCGTTGAATACAACAAGTGTAGACCTTACTGTGAAATGCTTACTTACAAGCTCTTAACCAACAGTGCAGTTCAAGAAGAGTTAAGAAAAAATTACCAAAGAAAATAAAATAAAAAATAAAATATATTTGTTTAAATAAAAAAGTAACACACAAGGCTATATACAGGGGGTACCGGTACCGAGTCAGCGTGCAGGGGCACAGGTTATTTGAGGTAATTTGTACATGTAGGTAGGGGTTAAGTGACTATGCATAGATAACAGCCTCCATTTGTACAAAACAAATGGAGGGGGGTGGGTCAGCAGTCTTATGACTTGGGGGTAGAAGATGTTAAGGAGCCTTTTGGACCTAGACTTGGCGCTCCGGTACCGCTTGCCGTGCGGTAGCAGAGAAAACCGTCTATGACTTGGGTGACTGGAGTGTCTGACAATTTTATGGCCTTTCCTCTGACACCACTTATTATATAGGTCCTGGATGGCAGGAAGCTTGGCCCCAGTGATGTACTGGGCCGTACGCACTACCCTCTGTAGCTCCTTATGGTCAGATGCCGAGCAGTTTCCATACCAGGCGGTGATGCAACCGGTCAGGATGCTCTCAATGGTGCAACTGTATAACTTTTTGTGGATCTGAGGACCAATGCCAAATCTTTTCAGTCTCCTGAGGGTGAAAAGGTTTTGTCGTGCCCTCTTCACGACTGTCTTGGTGTGTTTGGACCATGATAGTTCGTTGATGATGTGGACACCAAGGAACTTGAAACTCTCGACCCGCTCCACTACAGCCTTGTTGATCTTAATGGGGGCCTGTTCAGCTCCTTAGTCTTGCTCACATTGAAGGAGGGGTTATTGTTCTGGCACCACACTGCCAGTTCTCTGACCTCCTCCCTATAGGCTGTCTCATCGTTGTCGGTGATCAGGTCTACTACCACTGTTGTGTCATCAGCAAACTTAATGATGGTGTTGATGTCGTGTTTGGCCACGCAGTCGTGGGGGAACAGGGAGTACAGGAGGGGACTAAGTACACACACCTGAGGAACTCAGTGTTGAGGATCAGTGTGGCAGACGTGTTGTTGCCTATATACCRTCACTTGTTATTTTACTGCTGCTGTTTAATTATTTGTTACTTTTATTTTCAATTTTTTTATTAACCAACAATGCTTTAAATAAGTGTTAAGGGCTTGTAAGTAAGCATTTCACTGTAAGGTCTACTGTAAGGTCTGTTGTTTTTGGCATATGTGACAAATAAAATTTGATTTGATTTAACTACAAGCATTGCAAAGCAATCACTAGCCTGCTATTCAGTGGAGCGGGTGTATGGTCCAAGTCTGGGTTTAAGGGTCTCTTTTCCAAGCTTAAAAGGATAAACATTCAACATTGGCCATGCTGTGAATCCAGCATGGTTTCTGCCGCTTTCAAAACAACTGGAAACTCAGACTTCATTGAGTTCAAGACAACTGGGAACTAAGAAAAAACAAGCTCTGACTGGGAAAATACGTATTGAACGGTCATCCAACTCTGAATTCCAAGTCGGGAACTCTGGCCTCTTTCTAGAGCTGTAAATGAGGCTGAATTAACTATTTCGCTGCCTGACAAGGCTCCGCTGATAGTCAGGTGTAGCAGTAGTAAGGTGTTGGGACTAGAGGTCGACCGATTATGATTTTTCTATGCCCATACCGATACCGATTATTGGAGGACCAAAAAAAGCCGATACCGACTAATCGGCCAATTCTTTTATTTATTTGTAATAATGACAATTACAACAATACTGAACACTTATTTTAACTTAATATAATACATCAATGAAATCAATTGAGCCTCAAATAAATAATGAAACATGTTCAATTTGGTTTAAATAATGCAAAAACAAAGTGTTGGAGAAGAAAGTAAAAGTGCAATATGTGCCATGTAAGAAAGCTAACGTTTAAGTTCCTTGCTCAGAACATGAGAACATATGAAAGCTGGTGGTTCCTTTTAACATGAGTCTTCAATATTCCCAGGTAGAGAGTTTTAGGTTGTAGTTATTATAGGAATATTTCTCTCTATACGATTTGTATTTCATATACCTTTGACTATTGGATGTTCTTATAGGCACTTTAGTATTGCCCGTGTAACAGTATAGCTTCCGTCCCTCTCCTCGCTCCTACCTGGGCTCGAACCAGGAACACATCGACAACAGCCAACCTCGAAGCAGCGTTACCCATGCAGAGCAAGGGGAACAACTACTCCAAGTCTCAGAGCGAGTGACGTTTGAAACACTATTAGCGCGCACCCCGCTAACTAGCTGGCCATTTCACATCGGTTACACCAGCCTAATCTCGGGAGTTGATAGGCTTGAAGTCATAAACAGCGCAATGCTTGAAGCATTGCGAAGAGCTGCTGGCAAAACGCACGAAAGTGCTGTTTGAATGAATGCTTACGAGCCTGCTGGTGCCTACCATCGCTCAGTTAGACTGCTCTATCAAATCATATACTTAATTATAACATAATAACACACAGAAATACGAGCCATAGGTCATTAATATGGTCGAATCCGGAAACTATCATCGAAAACAAAACGTTTATGCTTTCAGTGAAATACGGAACCGTTCCGTATTTTATCTAATGGGTGGCATCCATAAGTCTAAATATTCCTGTTACATTGCACAACCTTCAATGTTATGTCATAATTACGTAAAATTCTGGCAAATTAGTTCGCAACGAGCCAGGCGGCCCAAACTGTTGCATATACCCTGATTCTGCGTGCAATGAACGCAAGAGAAGTGACACAATTTCACCTGGTTAATATTGCCTGCTAACCTGGATTTCTTTTAGCTAAATATGCAGGTTTAAAAATATATACTTCTGTGTATTGATTTTAAGAAAGGCATTGATGTTTATGGTTAGGTACACGTTGGAGCAACGACAGTCCTTTTTCGCGAATGCGCACCGCATCGATTATATGCAACGCAGGACACGCTAGATAAACTAGTAATATCATCAACCATGAGTAGTTAACTAGTGATTATGATTGATTGATTGTTTTTTTATAAGATAAGTTTAATGCTAGCTAGCAACTTACCTTGGCTTCTTACTGCATTCGCGTAATAGGCAGGCTCCTCGTGGAGTGCAATGTAAGGCAGGTGGTTAGAGCGTTGGACTAGTTAACCGTAAGTTTGCAAGATTGAATCCCCGAGCTGAAATAAAGGTGTACATTTAAAAAAATATATAATAATATATATATATATTTTTTTTAATCGGACAAATCGGTCTCCAAAAATACCGATTTCCGATTGTTATGAATACTTGAAATAGGCCATAATTAATCGGCCATTCCGATTAATCGGTCGACCTCTAGTTGGAACTGCTGTTGGGACAGCTTTATGTAGGCCCTAACAGTTTGTGGGCACTGTTTGTCACTGTTATAGTGCAATTCATGTATTGTTTAGTGTTGTGGCTTTGCTGGCCTGCATCTAAAACAAATTGGGTGAGTTTGCCCCTCCAAGATTTACATGCTAAAAATCACCACTGGCTACTAGATCGATCAATTAGTAATTTTCTACTCAAAATGGTCAGACATCTAAGCAGACATGGAGAGAGGAAACAGACAGGTAAAAAGTGGGTGGTATCAACTCCTGCAACATGAATAAAACAGCCATTTACTATGTTCAGTCAGTGTTGACAAGACTGAAATAGTAACACACTGACCTTACTTCTAAACTAAAGCTTTGTGGAATAGAATGCATAATTGAAGACATTCCACAAGACCCTCATCCATGTATATCTGGAGCATCTTTCACCAGCGTTCTCTCGCATCAGAGCCCTGGTGAAAGATGGACCCCTGAGTCAATCCTTCCTAGTCCAAATACCAGCTGATTGACGTATGAAGGTTGGTGACTTATGGAGCGTGCCATTTGCCCCGGGCGAGAGGATTACCATGCCGACGAGCACACCATGAAGCAGAGGAAAGTTTAAAACTAAAGCTTTACGTCTTACTTAGTGCATTTTATTGAAGAACAATATCAAGAATATCTTAATAAGCAGTGACCCTCGTCTCTCCATAACGGACTTCTTTCTCATACAAAAGGGTTACTCGGCTGTCCCCATAGGAGCACCATTTTTGGTTCCAGGTAGAACCCTTTTTGGGTCCATGTAGAACACTCTGTGGAAAGGTTCAACCTGGCACCAAAAAGGTTCAACATGGAACCAAAAAGGGTTATCCTATGGGGACAACAGAAGAACCCTTTTAGGTTCTAGATCGCACTTTTTTTTCTAACAGTGTACTGGTTAACTACTAGAAAAGACATCCATTAGATAGCATAATAAAAAACCACATGCAAAAATGACTGTAATAAAAGGTTTGAATAACCTATGAACCTATGCAGGTTCAAATACTGGCCAAGATCTCACTCTTTGAGAGCTACTGTTAAGTGCGACCTCAAAACCAGGGCAGTTGAAGGAAGGTATTAGAGGAATACTTTATCGGAGGGAACAGGGACACTTCTGAGCCACATTTCCTCATCCCAATTTCCCACCCTCCCATATCCAGTAAGGATCCTCGCTCTCTGACATGCACACACACACTCCTGGCAATGATACCAGTCTGAGGGATAGAGAGAGCACTCTGTAGGAAGTACATTGCAGACAGGAAGCCATCTTTGAAGTGCTGAGAGCTTAGAAATGGAATTGGGGCCAGACAAGATAGTCTAGCCCGTCCAACATATTACAAAGTGAGGAGCTGTGCTGCCATATCATATACTAATGAGGAAGAAGCTATACTGCTGGACTAATATGCATATTAGTTAATTATACAAAAAATACAGTAGTATGGAATACAATGTATGTTATGTGATTTGTTGTGTGTATGTGGACCACTGACAAAGTGACCCACACCAAAAATATTATGATTAAGACCAGTCAGCAGTGTTCATCTTTATTTAGAATGCACTAAATGCGCGCGCACACACACACACACAAACACACACAAATTCACACTCTCCCTCTCTCACACACACACACACACCAAAAATACTTGGAACCTTGACAATGAAATCGATTGCTTTGAATTTGCTGTCTCAGCATTCCTATCTGTGGTTAGTTAGTACCTACTCTGCAGGTTTCTGTGTGGTCATCAACAGTCGCCAACCTGCTCTTTTGTAATATGTATACCACAGAATTTTTTGAGGCAGAAAAAGTTTACTGAAATCTCTATGCCTTTAACTAAATATTTTCCTAGGTGTTTTCATTATTTTCCCTCCACGGTCCACACACACACACACACACACACACACACGCAAAACATATAGCCCACTCATGCACTCGCATATACATGCACACACGCACAGACACGCACACAGTCCTGACAAACTATCCTGGGGGGCAACGATGTTAAAACCCACCCCTTGCCCCAACATAACCTGCCCACTCTGTACCCGTGCCATGTGCATTACGGTCAGGCACCAGAGTGGCATTTAACGCACAGCTTAGTCATAATCAGTTTAACAGGGGGAGAGCGCCTTCCTGTTAGTGGACATATGCTCATATCATGTTTAAAGACGCACTATTCCCTCGGGGGGGGCGTAACAAGTGGAGTGTGGATGGGAGCAGACGGTTGCCGCGCACCCCTCCAGGCCTCCATTAACATCGCTCTCCATGCTCCCTTGCCCCTCACTCTGCCATCCCATATTGCTAAGAGCCAACTTAAATGGTGGTGGGGGTGTTGAGTTTGTGTGGCGAGCAAGACATTAGAGAAAGGACCTGAGACCAAAGGTCGGGGAGAGATGGAGGGTATAAAGAGGATGCACACACAGAAAGAGGAGCAGACAAAAACAGAAGATGAGAGTTAAGATGGGGAGAGAGAGAGAAAGATTAGACGGAGGGCAGAGAGAGAGAGAGAGACCGAGAGAAGAACAGAGAGCACTCTGGCTCGTGTCCAGGGTTATCGCTGGCCAGAGTCGAGGCGTTTACCAGCTGACAGCTTGAGAGAGCAGCATTCAGGCAGGAGAACAGAGTACAGCGCAGTCTCTGTGGGTGTGTGTATATGGGCTCTAGAGCTTTGTGACGTCCGTCCGTAACGTCGGAGATGGGGAACATATGCAGAGGAGCACATGAGCGGCAGAGCAAGGTGACAGTCAGTTCTCAGTCGCTCAGAGGCATATGACACCAGCATCACAGCGTCACTCACTGTACTGTCCTCGTCTCCTTGGCAATAACAACAGTCTGCTGCCCTCCTGGCTGAATGGGACAACATACTTTGAGGAGGATATACAGTGCCTTTGGAAAGTACTCATACCCCTTGACTTATTGCACATTTTGGTGTGTTACAGCCTGAATTCTAAATTGGTTAAATATATGTTGTATCTCACAAATTTACACACAATACCCCATACTGACAAAGTGAAAACATGTTTTTAGAAATGTTAGCAAATGTATTGAAAATAAAATACAGAAATATCTCATTTACATAAGCATTCACACCCCTGAGTCAATACGTGTTAGAATCACCTTTTGCATCAATCACAGCTGTGAGTCTATCTGGGTAAGTCTCTAAGAGCTTTGCACACCTGGATTGTACAATATTTGCACATTATTATTTTTTAAATACTTCCAAGCTCTGTCAAATTGACTGTTGATCATTGCTAAACAGCCAAACCAGGTTTTCCTCTAGGATTTTGCCTATGCTTAGCTKCATTCCGTTTCTTTTTTATCCTGAAAAACTCCCCAGTCCCTAACGATTACAGGCATACCCATAACATGAGGCAGCCTCCACTATGCTTGAAAATATGGAGAATGGTTCTCAGTAATGTGTTGTTATGTTTGGGGCAAATCCAATACACTTCATATTGAAGTGTATTGATTGAATGGCGCCGGAGGAGATGGCTGCTGTTTTACGGGCTCTTAACCAATTGTGCTATTGTGTGTGTTTCTGTCACCATCTCTTATGACCGAAAAGAGCTTCTGGATATCAGGATAGTGATTACTCACCTCGTACTGGACGAAGATTTTTCTTTTTAACGAGTCAGAAGCGAAGGATTTACTACAAACACCCGACAAGGCCAACATCCCTGTCATTCGCAGGAGAAAGAGACGGAGATATCGGGGACGGATGTCGGGGTGCCTTGTAAGGATCCGACGGCGAGTGGGTGATCTGCATCTACCATCAGTCCCATTAGCCAACGTACAATCATTGGATAACAAAATAGACGAGCTACGAATATCCTACCAACGGGACATTAAATTGTAATATCTTGTTTCACCGAGTCGTGACTGAACGACGACATGTATAAAATACAGCTGCCAGGTTTTATGCTGCATCGGCAAGATAGAACAGCTGCCTCCGGTAAGACAAGGGGTCTGTGTATATTTGTAAACAACAACTTGTGCACGAAATCTAATATTAAGGAAGTCTCGAGGTCTTGCTCGCCTGAGGTAGAGTATCTCATGATAAGCTATAGACCACACTATTTACCAAGAGAGTTTACATCAACATTTTTCGAAGCTGTCTATTTACCAACACAAACCGATGCTGGCACTAAGTCAGCACTCAATGAGCTGTATAAGGCCATAAGCAAACAGGAAAACGCTCACCCAGAGGCGGCGCTCCTAGTGGCCGGGGACTTTAATGCAGGGAAACTGTTTAACCTCATTTCCACTAGCATGTTAAATGTGCCACCAGACGGAAAAAAACTGTGGTCCACCTATACTCCACACACAGAGATGCGTACAAAGCTTTCCCTCGCCCTCCACTTGGCAAATCTGACCATAATTCTATCCTCCTGATTCCTGCTTACAAGCAAAAATTAAGCAGGAAGCACCAGTGACTCTGTCAATAAGAAAGTGGTCAGATAAAGCAGATGCTAAGCTACAGGACTGTTTTGCTAGCACAGACTGGAATATGTTCCGGGATTCTTCCGATGGTATTGAGGAGTACACCAGGAGTACAGTCACTGGCTTCATCAATAAGTGCATCGATGCCGTCATCCCCACAATGACTGTACGTACATACCCCAACCAGAACCCATGAGTTACAGGCAACATCTGCACTGAGCTAAAGGGTAGCACTGCCGCTTTCAAGGAGCGGGACGCTTATAAGAAATACCGCTATGCCCTCCGACGAACCATGAAACAGGCAAAGCATCAATACAGGACTAAGATCAAATGGTACGACACTGGCTCCGACGCTCATCGGATGTGGCAGGGCTTGCAAACTATTACAGACTACAAAGGGAAGCACAACCGCGAGCTGCCCAGTGACATGAGCCTTCCAGACGAGCTAAATTACTTCTAAGCTCGCTGTGATCACGCTCTCCGTAGCCAATGTGAGTAAGACCTTTAAAACAGGTAAAAAAAAGTATTGTTATTACCTTTATTTAACTAGGCAAGTCAGTTAAGAACAAATTATTATTTACAATGACAGCCTACCAAAAGGCAAAAGGCCTATTAAAAATAAAATAAATAAATAAAATATAAATACTGTACAAAACCCAACACTACATACAGAGACCTAAGACAACATTGCATTGGCAGCAACACATGACAACACAGCATGGTAGCAACACAACATGACAACAACATGGTAGCAGCACAAAACATGATACAAACATTATTGGGCACAGACAACAGCACAAAGGGCAAGAAGGTAGAGACAACAATACATCACGCAAAGCAGTCACAACGGTCACTAAGAGTGTTCATGATTGAGTCTTTGAATGAAGAGATTGAGATAAAACTGTCCAATGTGAGTGTTTGTTGCAGCTCGTTCAACATTCACAAGGCCTCGGGGCCAGGTGGATTACCAGGACGTGTACTCCGAGCATGCGCTGACCAACTGGCAAGTGTCTTCACTGACACTCAACCTGTCCCTGACAGAGTCTGTAATACCAACAAGTAATCTAACAATTACACAACAACTACCAAATGCACACAAATCTATGTAAAGGAATGGAATACCGAGCGGCATAGGCAATATGCAATAGATGGTATAAAATACAGTGTATACATATGAGATGAGCTCATCACTAAGCTATGGACCCAGGGACTAAACACCTCCCTCTGCAACTGGATCCTGGACTTCCTGATGGCCCACCCCCAGGTAGTAAGGGTAGGAAACAACACATCTGCCACGCTGATACTCAACAACACAAGGGGGCCCCTCAGGGGTGCGGGCTCTGTCCCCTCCTGTACTCCCTGTTCACCCACGACTGCATAGCCAGGTACAACTACAACACCATCATTAAGTTTGCCGACGATCATTGATCACTGACAACGATGAGGAAGCCTATGCGGAGGAGGTCAGAGACCTGGCTGTGTGGTGCCAGGATAACAACCTCTCCCTCAATGTGATCAAGACAAAGGAGATGATTGTGGACTACAGGAAAAGGAGGACCGCGCCAACCCCCATTCTCATCGACAAGGCCATAGTGGAGCAGGTTGAAAGCGTCAAGTTCCTTGGTCTCCACATCACCAACAAACTGTCATGGTACAAACATACCAAGACAGTCGTGAAGAGGGCACGACAAAGACTATCCCCACTTAGGAGACTGAAAAGATTTGGCATGGGTCCTCAGATCCTCAAAATGTTCTACAGCTGCACCATCAAGAGCATCCTGCCTGGTTGTATCACTGCCTGGTATGGAAGAATCCGACCGCAAGGCACTACAGAGGGTAGTGCGTACAGCCCAGTACATCACCGGGGCCAAGCTTCCTGCCATCCAGGACCTCTATACCAGGTGTTATCAGAGGAAGGACCTAAAAATTGTCAAAGACTCCAGCCACCAAAGTCATAGACTGTTCTCTCTGCTACCGCACGGAACCGGAGCGCCAAGTCTAGGTCAAAAAGGCTTCTGAACAGCGTCTACCCCCAAGCCATAAGACTCCTGAACAGCTAATCATTGCCCCCCCCCCCCACCCCGGAACACTGCTGCTACTCTCTGGTTATCATCTATGCATAGTCCCTTTAATAACTCTACCTACATGTACATATTACCTCAATTACCTCAACTAACCTGTGCCCCCGCACATTGACTCTGTACCGGTATCCCATGTATATAGCCTCGCTACTGTTATTTTACTGCTGCTCTTTAACTATTTTATTTATTTTTATTTTTTTACTTAACACTTATTTTTCTTAAAAATGCGTTGTTGGCTAATGGCGCATGTGACAAATACAATTGTATTTGATATTCAGGACAAAATGTGAATTGCTTTGTCACATTTTTTGCAGTATTACTTTAGTGCCTGGTTGCAAAAAGGATGCATGTTTGGGAATATTTTTAGTCTGTACAGGCTTCCTTCTTTTCACTCTGTCAATTAGGTTAGTATTGTGGAGTAACTACAATGTTGTTGATCCATCCTCAGTTACCTCCTATCACAGCCATTACACTCTAACTGTTTTAAAGTCACCGTTGGCCTCATGGTGAAATCTCTGAGCGGTTTCCTTTCTCTCTGGCAAAAGAGTTAGGAAGGACGCCTGTATCTTTGTAGTAACTGGGTGTATTGATACATCATCCAAAGTGTAATTAATAACATCAACATGCTCAAAGGGATATTCAATGTCTGCTTTTTTTTACCCTTCTACCAATAAGGGCCCWTCTTTCTGAGGCATTGGAAAACCTCCCTGGTCTTTGTGGTTGTATCTATGTCTGAAATTCACTACTCAAATGAGGGACCTTACAGATAATTGTATGTGTGGGGTACAGAGATGAGGTTGTCACTCAAAAACAGTATTATTGCACACTGAGTGAGTCCATGAAACTTATGTGACTTGTTTAGCAAATTTGTACACCTGAACATATTTAGGCTTGCCATAACAAAGGGATTGAATACTTATTTACTCAAGACATTTCAGCTTTTCCTTTTTTTCTCCAAAAATGAATCTATATTTAAATAATTTTAAATTCAGGCTGTAACACAACAAAATGTGGAAAAATAAGAATTTTTGTACTACTACTGTAGTATATACTGTAGGCTTCGTGCAACTATTCTGCACATAGCAGCAAAGACTAACTATCAATTTAAACTTAACCCCTTGATTATCAATCCAACTGAACTGTCATTGGATATATGCAGTATAAACTTAACTGAGCATGTTTGACCATTCTTGAACATACTGTACCATGTTGCTCAGCGATACTATATATTTAAAAAACTCCCTCCAGTGGACATAGATGGAAGTACGGGGCTAACTGAATCCATAATATGAGACAGGTAAATTGGGATGAAAAATCAGTTTATCACCTCACCTGTATTGCAAGACACTATGTATAACCATAGTTGGTGGCACAAACATATAAGTAGGCCTGCCTTTCGCGAWCAAGAAATTAAAGTGTGAAAAGAAAACTCTACGACAAGTGTTTAAGGTATAACACAAACAAACCATTTACAAAACCACTAAGAATTTGAGTTGCGTTTTTAAACATACAACACGCTATTGTCGAGTCAGGAATATAGCTAACAGCACTACTTAGAACCAGGATGGTGTTTTGCACGCGCCTCTGCAGCTACCTAAAGGTTATTCAAATTAGTTTATAGCAGCATGACAATCCATTCCCAAACCGTATTATTAGATACAGTAGTAAATCAGGATTAGTGCTCTTAATTTCTTATCATCCACCCCCTTATGCCAATGTAGATACAGGGCATGGGGTGGATATTCTTCATAATAAAATGCATTTATATTACTTTTCCTCCTAATTTGTGCTCGTCTTATCATTACACTTTGAAACAGGTGCAAGCAATTTAAACACAATGGATACCGAATTGAATAAACTAAATTTTGCCTACTTTTGTTAGACATTTGTGGACAGGCAAACAACCAATGATCTGAAAGCCATATAGCCTAGTAAACATAGCCACAATAAAACTTCAGCAGGAAGCAGTATAAAATATTGCACTTCAACTCACCTTGAGCTGCCGTTCCTCGGGTGCTGAATACACTTGCTATCAAAGTGGCCACATACCAAATCATAGTACTATTGCCAACCAGAAAGAAACCTCATCATATCTCAAAGTGCCCCTTTCAATAAACCTTTCATTGCTGAGTCCCCGGGTCGATAAACGCGCTATCTGCTGCGGTTGATATCCTTTAAATCATGCCCTGCACACTTTTTCACCGGCGCCCTTCGCTTTATCCCTCCCCTGCTCTCCTTCTCATCCTCTCTCGCTGAGACAGAGCACCTGCACCAGTGAGACGAGAGCAGACGACGTCAGATGGTAAATCCAACATGAAACCAGGCATGACCATTTAGATTTTGGATCCGCCTCCGCACTCTTTTCATTGGTGAGTGTAGGAGGCTTTGGGGCGTGGATTGGTTTATCCACTGTCGCTTTGGAGGCACTACCAGACAAACCCTGTTTCAAGGTGAGTTGGAGCGTGAAGTTGCATCGGAGCCGCAATGACATCTTCGTTACAAGGACCCATCTCAAACCCTAAATGCAGTCACAAATTAGGATAATCAAATATGTATTATATCTTTACAGGACTTTATGCAAAAACACTTTGAGACATCTTGCAGGTGCAATTTGAGCGCGCGCGCATACACTCGTGTACGTGAGCGATCCTGCATAGGGTACTTTATAATATTAACCAACCGGTAATCCGTTATTGACAGAGCCTTAAATTGAAATAGTTTCTAATGATACTGTGCGTTCAGGAATATTGATTATTTCCAACATGGACCTACACATTCAATATTGCCATCAAACGAAATGCAACATCCGTCATCCTGATCTAGCCTTAATGTTAGTGTCAAGAATAAACCGACGATGCTGGATGCCCACACGTCCGTGAAGAAGAGTCTCTATAGTTGATCTCGTAGGTTTATGTTTTATGAGGATAGTTCTCTTTTCCATTGTTCGAATTGTCATTGCGCCCAACCATACATACATCGTTGAAAAGATAATAGTTATTATATTTATTAATATTTATCCCACCAGGCATAGTATTAGCTTTTGTAATAAGTTATTAACCATTGGTGTAATAACAACATGTACTTGATGAGATTTTGTTAGTGTTATGTATAGGCACTATAGTGTGTACAATATGATTGGTTAATGTCCTATGTAGGCAGTTAGAAAGGCTTAATGAATGCATACCTAGCCTAATGTGTTAACAAAGTGGACAGAAGATTGCAGGAGTCTTAAGTCATGTTCACATTGGCAGTTTGAAGTGACTCAAATCCTATTTGCATATCCTGTTATTTTCCCTGCAGTCTGAACAGCCAAAAAGCACATGGAATAGGATATTTCAAGCCACATTTCAAACCACCTTAGTAGTTGGTTTAAAGTCAGATACAAATCTGGTTCCTGGCTATGTGACTTGTGTCTGAATGGTCAAATCTGATTTATTTGCCCTCAAGTGTTGCTTGCTAGCTACTCTGTTGACAGTTTGACAAGAACATGTGGTAGCTAATTAGCTTGTTAATTGTTTACAAACAGATTTGAGAATTAGGCCTGCAGTGTGAACAAGGCTTTAATGTAGCCTACATGCAGAACACACTTTGAAACGTTAGCACGTGCCAACTAATCTGAAGTAATTGTCTTTTTTAACTCGTGAGGGTTTAAATACCATCATAAGAGCATGTAAAGGATATTTGTTTAGTTCACTGGAGGGATTTTGAACTACAAAATAGACAATTTAAAAACAATTGGGATTTATTGTTAAAACAATAAGTAGGAAAGTGTCACGTTCCTGACCTGTTTTCTGTTAGTTTGTGTATGTGTTAGCTGGTCAGGACGTGAGTTTGGGTGGGCAGTCTATGTTTTCTGTTTCTATGTTGGTTTAAGGGTGACCTGATATGGCTCTCAATTAGAGGCAGGTGGTTTTCATTTCCTCTGATTGAGAGCCATATTAAGGTAGGTGTTTTCACACTGTTTGTTTGTGGGTGGTTGTCTTCCGTGTCTGTATGTTATTTCGTACCACACGGGACTGTTTCGGTGTGTATGTAGTCTGTTCCTGTTCGTGCGTTCTTCGTGTCTATGTAAGTTCTCATGTTTAGGTCAGTCTACGTCGTTTGTTATTTTGTATCATTTCAAGTGTAGTTCGTGTTCGTTTTTCGTCTTGTCAATAAATTCATTATGTATTCACAACCCGCTGCACCTTGGTTCAATCCCTGCTCCTCCTCTTCGGATGAAGAGGAGGAGGACAGCCGTTACAGAAAGGAACTTGTGTATGATTTGCAAAGGAGTTCTATGCAAACAACAATACAAAATCATCCCTAAATACACATTACTTCAGTGGTAATTGTGACATCTTTCTTCCACAGCTACTAGGCCTACAGTGGGAATGGTTTGCTATGCAATCCATTTCAGCCAATGTTTTTAATGGAAGTAGTGGTGGACTGCCAATGCTTTCTATATGCCATTTTACAGCTGGGCAGCACTCAGGTGACACGTAGGATGCACTGTAGCTCTCATCGTCAATGTTCATTTCTACGAGCCGGGCCCAAGAGTTATTTGGCATCAAAATGCACTCTGCAAATAAAGTTGAATGCATAACAATATATAATACATTTGTATTGGCCTATACAACTACAGCCCTTTCAAAAATAAATATTGTGCCTAATCAATGTAAACATGTCATAATGTAAGATTTATTTTCGCACACTGTTAGCCTAACGTGATTGATTATACAGTATAAAGCCATTTAACAAGCTCAAGATACAAAGACATAACTTTTAAAGGAATGATTCATACTCTGCTGGTAGCCTAATGAGCTACGTCTACAGATGACGGCTCTTAATTTGAGCCAGTTTGCTACATCAGGAAAATAATCCTGCAACAACAGAAAATGTGAATTATTATGTGGATTATAATTAATAGACATTGTTGTAGGGGTTGATAGATTTTTCATAAGGGAAAATTAAGTATTTTAAAACGTCAAATACACTACACGTTTAAATCAAATTCAATTGTATTTGTCACATGCGCCGAATACAACCTTACTTACAAGCCCTTAACCAACAATGCAGTTCAAGAAATAGAGTTAAGAAAATATTGACTAAATAAACTAAAGTAAACAATTTAATAAAAAGTGACACAATTAAATAACAATAACGAGGCTTTCTAGAGGGGGTACCGGTACTGAGTCAATGTATAGGGGTACAGGTTAGTCGAAGTAATTTATACATATAAGTAGGGGTAAAGTGACTATGCATAGATAATAAACAGTGAGTAGTAGTCAATGTAAATAGTCCAGGTGGCCATCTGATTTATTGTTCAGCAGTCTTATAGCTTGGGGGTAGTAGCTGTTAATGAGCCGTTTGGACCTAGATTTGGCGCTCCGGTATGCTGTGCGGTAGCAGAGAGAACATGACTTGGGTGACTGAGAATTGTTTGGGCCTTCCTCTGACACCGCCTTGTATATAGGTCCTATGATGTACTGGGCCGCACACACTACCCTCTACAGCGCCTTAAGGCCGAATGCCGAGCAGTTGCCTTACCAGGTGGGGATGCAACCAGTCAGGATGCTCTCGATGGTGCAGCTGTATAACTTCTTGAGGATCTGGTGTGTTTGGACCATGATAATATGTTTGTGATGTGGACACCAAGGAACTTGAAACTCTCTACCCACTCCAGTATAGCCCCGTCGATGTTAATGGGGGCCTGTTCGGTTCTCCTTTTCCTGTAGTCCACAATCAGCTCCTTTGTCTTGCTCACATTGAGAGTGAGGTTGTTGTCTTGGCACCACACTGCCAGGTCTCTGACCTCCTCCCTATAGGCTGTCTCATCGTTGTCGGTGATCAGGCCTACCACTGTTGTGTCGTCAGGCAAACATAACGATGGTGTTGGAGTCGTGCTTGGCCACTCAGCTGTGGGGGAACAGGGACTACAGGAGGGGACTAAGCACACACCCCTGAGGGGCCCCAGTGCTGAGGATCATCATGGCAGATCAAAATCAAATCAAATTTATTTATATAGCCCTTCGTACATCAGCTGATATCTCAAAGTGCTGTACAGAAACCCAGCCTAAAACCCCAAAAAACAAGCAATGCAGGTGTAGAAGCACGGTGGCTAAGAAAAACTCCCTAGAAAGGCCAAAACCTAGGAAGAAACCTAGAGAGGAACCAGGCTATGAGGGGTGGCCAGTCCTCTTCTGGCTGTGCCGGGTGGAGATTATAACAGAACATGGCCAAGATGTTCAAATGTTCATAAATGACCAGCATGGTCAAATAATAATAATCACAGTAGTTGTCGAGGGTGCAGCACCTCAGGAGTAAATGTCAGTTGGCTTTTCATAGCCGATCATTAAGAGTATCTCTACCGCTCCTGCGGTCTCTAGAGAGTTGAAAACAGCAGGTCTGGGACAGGTAGCACATCCGGTGAACAGGTCAGGGTTCCAGGCAGAACAGTTGGCCAGGTGGACTGGGGACAGGTGGACTGGGGACAGCAAGGAGTCATCATGTCAGGTCGTCCTGAGGCATGGTCCTAGGGCTCAGGTCCTCCGAGAGAGAGAAATAAAGAGAGAAAGAGAGGATTAGAGAGAGCATACTTAAATTCACACAGGACACCGGATAAGACAGGACAAGTACTCCAGATATAACAAACTGACCCTAGCCCCCCGACACATAAACTAATGCAGCATAAATACTGGAGGCTGAGACAGGAGGGGTCAGGAGACACTGTGGCCCCATCCGATGATACCCCCGGACAGGGCCAAACAGGAAGGATATAACCCCACCCACTTTGCCAAGGCACAGCCCCCACACCACTAGAGGGATATCTTCAACCACCAACTTACCATCCTGAGAATTGTTGAGATGTGTTGTTGCCACCTGGGGGCYGCCCGTCAGGAAGTCCAAGATCCAGTTGCAGAGGGAGGTGTTAAGTTCCAGGGTCCTTAGCTTAGTGATGAGCTTTGTGGGCAATATGGTGTTGAACGCTGAGCTGTAGTCAATTAACAGAATTCTCACATAGGTGTTCCTTTTGTCCAGGTGGGAAAGAGCAGTGTGGAGTGCTATTGAGATTGCATCATCTGTGGATCTGTTGGAGCGGTATGCAAATTGGAGTGGGTCCAGGGTTTCCGGGATGATAGTGTTGATGTGAGCCATGACCAGCCTTTCAAAGCACTTCATGGCTACTGACATGAGTGCTACGGGTCGGTAGTCATTTAGGCAGGTTACCTTAGTGTTATTGGGCACAGGGACTATGGTGGTCTGCTTGAAACATGTAGGTAATACAGACTTGGTCAGAGAGAAGTTGAAAATGTCAGTGAAGACACTTGCCAGTTGGTTCGCGTATACTCTGAGTACACGTCCTGGTAATCCATCTGGCCTTATGAATGTTGACCTGTTTAAAAGTCTTGCTCACATCGGCAACAGAGCATGATCACACAGTCATCTGGAACGGCTGGTGCTCTCATGCATGCTTCAGTGTTGCTTGCCTTGAAGCAAGCATGAAAGGGATTTAGCTCGTCTTGTTGGCTCACGTCACTGGACAGCTCACGGCGGTGTTTACCTTTGTAGTCTGTAATAGTTTGCAAGCCCTGCCACAAGCCAGTGTTGTATGATTCAATCTTAGTCCTGTAATGATGCTTTGCCTGTTTGTTAGTTTGTTGGAGGGCATAGCGGAATTACTTATAAGCGTCCGGATTAGTGACTGAGGTGGTATACTCCTCAATGCCATTGGATGAATCCCGGAACATATTCCAGTCTGTGCTAGCAAAATAGGACTGTAGCGTAGCATCCYTGTCATCTGACCACTTCCGTATTGAGTGAGACACTGATACTTCTTGCTTTAGATTTTGCTTGTAAGCAGGAATAAGGAGGATAGAATTATGGTCAGATTTGCCAAATGGAGTGCGTCTCTGTGTGTGGAGTAAATGTGGTCTAGTTTTTTCCCCTCTGGTTGCACATGTAACATGCTGGTAAAACATTTGGTAAAACAGATTTAAGTTTGCCAGCATTAAAGTCCCCCGCCACTAGGAGCACCGCTTCTGGATAAGCATTTTCTTGTTTGCTTATGGCCTTATACAGCTCTTTGAGTGCGGTTCTAGTGCCAGCATCGGTTTGTGGTGGTGAATAAACAGCTACGAATAATACAGATCTCTCGGTAGATAGTGTGATCTACAGTTTATCATGAGGTACTCTACCTCAGGTGAGCAATACCTTGAGACTTTTTAGACATCGCGCACCAGCTGTATTGARAAATAGACACACACCCCAGCCCCTCGTCTTACCAGACGTAGTTGCTCTGTCCTGCCGATACACAGAAAACCCAGCCAGCTCTATATTATCCGTGTCGTCGTTCAGCCACGTCTCGTGAAACATAAGATGTTACAGTTTTTAATGTCCCATTGGTAGGATAGTCTTGATCGTAGATCATCCAGTTTATTTTCCAGTGATTGCAAGTTGGCTAATAGGACAGAGGATAGTGGCGGTTTACCCACTCGCCAAGAAATTCTCACAAGGCACCCCCCCGGTATCTCCGTCTTTTCTTCGCGTAAATGACTGGGATTTGTGCCTGCTCGGGAAAGCAGTATATATTTTGCGTCGGATTAATTAAAGAAGAAATCTTTGTCCAGTTCGAGGTGAGTAATCGCTGTTCTGATGTCCAGAAGCTCCTTTCGGTTATAAGAGACGGTAGCAGCAACATTATGTACAAAATAAGTTACAAACAATGCGAAAAAACTAACAAAATAGCACAGTTGGTTAAGAGCCCGTAAATCATCAGCTATCCCCTCTGGCACCATTGTACAATTGTTTAAAAAGTTCTGTATTGCAGGAAAGTGCTCCTGCAACAGTGGGTTCAAATTAAGATTCTACATCTGTAACTCGTCCTTAATTTACTTTTTTTTTTAAGTCATGAGTTTGGCTTCAACTGTTCCCTTGATGTTTTTGCATCCCACCTCTGTTAATAGTCATACTCATTATTTATCATTGTATGCTATAAAAATAGATGACATAGATAATAATATGAATAGTGATAATACATATGCACAGTACATGGTTGGCATTTGCCAAAGTGAGAGATGGTAAATTCCCACAGTTCATTAGGGGTATTGCAATAGCCAAGGTTAAAAAGCATTGTTTTGGGGGTGGTTTTACATAGTTGAAAATGACTCAACTTCAGGATGTACAGTTACACAGCCTGAAAAACATAGGAGTCCATGAAAACACAACTCTCGCTATTCCACCCATGCCTAAGTCTCTGTACTGTATCTGCATGCAGTTGAAGTGGGAGAATACTTGCAAAAAGCATTTCCTTTATTATGTTTGAGTGGCGCTCTACAATCTCGTTCCCCTGACAACCCTGTAGGTAAGAGCAGTAATATTACAGCCCTTAATTTCATTTCCGTGAGCCCAAACCCCCAGTACATTATGGTTAACAAGAACTCTAGACACAGAGCCTGAAACATTCACACGATTCATCAGGACAACACAGTTCACGTCCCCACCTCCCAGGTGCCAGACAAATAAGTCCTAACTTCACATCCAAGTCTATTCAGCCGTAGCCGAGCGTGTTGAAAATGGAATGCCAAAAAAAAACTAAACATATGAGCCGCTTCAACAGACACTACTTCAGCGGTCATACTTTGGAGATTGTGTTCCTTACAAGTGCTTGGCTGTGAGCTGAGCCATTGTCTTCAATGGGACTGTAACTACAGCCTGACTGCTTAGCCTTGTGTGTAAACGTACGAGACAGAACATGGGAGACAACAAATATGTGTGGACCAATACTCTCCCATCTTTTGGGATGGATTGAAATGCACATTATGGGGACCTGGAGGAAAATGGCTGAGGGTCATGCTTTTTCAATTTTAGTCAAGGGGAGGGTTTAATGTTTTTTTTGTTATCTAGTCCAGGGGAGGGTCATGTAATTTGTAATTGATGAAATGTCAATATTTTTCACTGTTTTAGAATTAGTTGCTTATTAGGCTATATAGTATATTGATGTGTCCAAGGTGGTCTGCTAACCCACAACCTTCTGTCCCGTAGCCCTGTGTGCTATCAACATTCCCATGTAATGCTTACAGGACGAAGGATTAAARGTTGCCATGTAATGCTTACAGGACGAAGGATTAAACGTTGCCATGTAATGCTTACAGGACGAAGGACAGTTTCTAAAACTGCATATCTAAGGCTCTGGTCTGTCGAAGAAGTGAGGGTAAATGGTAGACATGTTCTCTGCTATCCACTTTATGTTTTAATTATTCTTTTGGGTATAGGGGAGGGTCACTTGCTTTTTCTAAGCGTACAAAGAGGGTTTAGGAACAATATATTTTGCTAAAGGAAGGGCCATCCATTTTCATTTCAGAGGTCCACTTTTCTCCATGTAACCCTTATTATAAATAATGTTCACTCCCTTACAAAACAGGATCCACAGACCAGGTTTTGTACTTGCTCATAAACTCAAGCTTCAGCCATGAGCCATATACTGTATATGGCTCTAGGTTCAGGGGATGTGAAATCAGGCCATGTCTTATGTTTGCTCTCAACATAGGGAGGCTCAGTGGAAATGAATCCCAGTGTCTGTCATAGGCATGTGTCACCATGCCATAGTTGTGTTTGTGTGTGACCTGGAATCTGTGTGTGTGTTTGTGTGTGTGTGTGACCTGGAATCTGTGTGTGTGTCTGTGTGTCTGTTTGTGTGTGTGTGTGGGTTAGCTGCTGTTCAGTCTGTGCTCTCACCGCAGTGGGACATAGGGGAGTGGGGGTACCTCGCCGCGGCCTCTTGCCAGCTGGATCCTCTGCTCTCCTGGGTTTTGGGCTGGCCAGGGGGAGAGAGCCAGCAGACAATCCAGATTGCTCACCTCAACCCCAATCCGGAGTTTCATGCACATGGGAGGCCCATAAGAAAGAGAAGCGTATAGTACTTTGCCCTTGAGAGGGAATACCTTTTTCAGGTCAATTTATACAAAGGTTTGTCTTTAAAAAAATTAAATACATAACTGGGATTTCAAGGTATTGGATATATTCACCCTGCATAACATAATATGTCTGTTGGAGCTTAAACATTCTCATACTGCTTTGGCATTTCACCATAGTATTTTCTCTAAGTCCCATGTTGGTAAAATGAGAACTCCAAACATAAACCTAAAACGATGACCTTCATGTTAGCATTACGATATAATAAGTAAAGGATTTAATACGTACATACATCACAAATACAGATCTACGAAGCTCCCACGGGTAATGGGCCAATTCAGAAATTACGGAGGAGGAGATGTAAACATTTTTGTCTCTTCGTGTACAATAGATCGACGTTCTGTGTTTTTCCACACTGAGAGGATTTTCATATTTCAAAAGGACAGCGAATGAGTCTCTTGCACGACTCCGTCACTTAACCACGCTAAGGGATCCATTTAGGCCGAACTGTGCCTGTAATGGGTGCGTGCTGGTGGCAGGGAAGTCAGGCACAGGAGAGTGAACTTGGAAGAAACGGAGCAGTTTAATAAATGCAAAAAAACTCAGAAAACCAATATATACAAAAATAATATAAAAGGGTACAAAACCCGTCGCACACCAGAACATGACTTGCACAAAACATACAACAAACACCAACAAAGACATGAGGGGAAACAGAGGGTTAAATACACAACATGTAATTGATGGGATTGAAACCAGGTGTGATGGAAGACAAGACAAAACCAATGGAAAATGAAAAATGGATCAGCGATGGCTAGAAGGTCGGTGACGTCGACCGCCGAACACCGCCCGAACAAGGAGAGGGACCAAACTTCGGCGGAAGTTGTGACAGTGCCTCGCGAAATGCATTAGTACACGCCACTGGTGAAATGTTAACCGCCATCGACTAGACAAAATGGAATAATAATCACCTTGGCGTGATCCTGGACAACACCCTGTCGTTCTCAACTAACATCAAGGCGGTGACCCGTTCCTGTAGGTTCATGCTCTACAACATTCGCAGAGTACGACCCTGCCTCACACAGGAAGCGGCGCAGGTCCTAATCCAGGCACTTGTCATCTCCCGTCTGGATTACTGCAACTCGCTGTTGGCTGGGCTCCCTGCCTGTGCRATTAAACCCCTACAACTCATCCAGAACGCCGCAGCCCGTCTGGTGTTCAACCTTCCCAAGTTCTCTCACGTCACCCCGCTCCTCCTGCCCCTCTCCACTGGCTTCCAGTTGAAGCTCGCATCCGCTACAAGACCATGGTGCTTGCCTACGGAGCTGTGAGGGGAACGGCACCTCCGTACCTTCAGCTCTGATCAGGCCCTACACCCAAACAAGGGCACTGCGTTCATCCACCTCTGGCCTGCTCGCCTCCCTACCTCTGAGGAAGTACAGTTCCCGCTCAGCCCAGTCAAAACTGTTCGCTGCCCTGGCACCCCAATGGTGGAAGCAAAACTCCCTCACGACGCCAGGTCAGCGGAGTCAATCACCACCTTCCGGAGACACCTGAAACCCCACCCTCTTTAAGGAATACCTAGGATAGGATTAAGTAATCCTTCTAACCCTCCCCTCCCCCTTAAAAGAGTTAGATTCACTATTGTAAAGTGTTGTTCCACTGGATATCATTAAGGTGAATGCACCAACTTGTAAGTCGCTCTGGATAAGAGCGTCTTCTAAATGACTTAAAGTAAATGTAAATGTAAATAATGCAAATCAGTTGGTCCAAGACAAACAGTGCACTAGGAAAGTATTCAATGCCCTTGACTTTTTTCCACATTTTGTTACATTACAGCCTTATTCTAAAATTGATTAAATACATTTATTTCCTCATAAATTACACACAATACCCCATAATGACAAAACAAAAACAGTTTAGCAAATTATTAAAAATAAAAAACAGAAATACCTTATTTACATACGAGTACCAGTCAAAAGTTTGGACAACACTACTCATTCCAGTTATTTTCTACATTGTAGAATTATAGTGAAGACATCAAAACTATGAAATAACACATATGGAATCATGTAGTAACAATAAAAAAGTGTTAAACAAATCAACAATATATTTTACATTTGACATTTTTCAAAGTAAGCCACCCTTTGCCCTGATGACAACTTTGCACACTCTTGGCATTTCTCTCAACCAGCTTCATGAGGTAGTCCCCTGGAATGCAATTTCAATTAACAGGTGTGCCTTGTTAAAAGTTATTTGTGGAATTCTTTCCTTAATGCGTTTGAGCCAATCAGTTTGTTTGTGACAAGTAGGTGGTATACAGAAGATAGCCGTATTTGTTAAAAAAAGACCTAAGTCCATATTATGGCAAGAACAGCTCAAATAAGCAAAGAGAAAGCAACAGTCCATCCATTAATTTAGACATGAAGGTCAGTCAATCCGGAAATTTTCAAGAAGTTTGAAAGTTCTTCAAGTGCATTTGCAAAACCATCAAGCGCTATGAGTGTAACTGGTTCTAATGAGGACCGCCCACAGGAAAGGAAGACCCAGAGTTACCTGTGCTGCAAAGGATAAGTTCATTAGTGTAAATGCACCTCAGATTGCAGCCCAAATAAATGCTTCACAGAGTTCAAGTAACAGATACATCTCAACATCAACTGTCAGAGGGAGACTGCGGTGAATCAGGCCTTCATGGTCAGATTTGCTGCAAAAAAAACCACTACTAAAGGATGCCAATAATAAGAAGAGACTTGCTTGGGCCAAGAAACACGAGCAATGGACATTAGACCGGTGAAATCTGTCTTTGGTCTGAGATGAGTCCAAAGAACGCAGAGTAGGTGAACGGATGAACTCTGCATGTGTGGCTCCACATGAAGCATGGAAGAGAAGGTGTGAAGGTGCTTTGCTGGTGACACTGTCAGTGATTTTTGGGAATTCAAGGCACACTTAACCAGCATGGCTACCATTGCATTCTGCAGATAACACTCCATCCCATTTTGGTTGTGCTTAGTAGTGGGACTATCATTTGTTTTTTCATCAGAACAATGACCAAACACACTCCAGGCTGTGTAAGGGCTATTTGACCAAGAAGAGAGGTGATGGAGTGCTGCATCAGATGACCTGGCCTCCACAATCCCCGACCTCAACCCAATTGAGATGGTTTGATGAGTTGGTTTCACGACTTCCACCGAAGGTGGCTCCTCTCCCTGTTCGGGGCGGCGCTCGGCTGTTGTCGTCGCCGGTCTACTAGCTACCACCGATCCTTTTCCTTTTCTTTTGGTTTGTGTTCTTCACCTTGTTCTATTTGTGTTTATTAGGGGGGGGGGGGGTGTTAAATCTCGCCATTTCCCCTGGGCTTTTGTGCGGGATTGTTTTGTTTGCTGGTCAGTTAGTTTTGGGTTGCGTGTTCTTGGTGTTCCTGTGTAAAGCAGTGTGGTTTTCCCTCGGACTGTGTCTCAGTGGTTTTTGAGGCTACTGTTGTTTAGTCCGGTTTCCTGTTATTTGGACTTGTTAAATAAACGCCCTTTTCGGAACTTGCTTTCTCCTGCACCTGACTCGCACACCAAACATCTCCTTGGGGAGAATCTGACAGTTGGACCACAGAGTGAAGGAAAAGCAGCCAAAAAGTGCTCAGCATATGTGGGAACTCCTTCAAGACTGTTGCAAAAGCATTCCATATGAATCTGGTTGAGAGACTTTGAAAAATCTCAAATGTATTTTGATTGTTTCACACTTTTTTGGTTACTATACATATTCCATATGTGTTATTTCATAGTTTTGTTGTCTTCACTATTATTCTACAATGTAGAAAATAGTATAAATAAAGAAAACCCTTGTATGAGTAGGTGTCCAAACTTTTGACTGGTACTGTAAGTATTCAGACCCTTTACTATGAGACTCGAAATTGAGCTCAGGTGCATCCTGTTTCCATTGAACATCCTTGAGATGTTTCTACAACTTGATTGGAGTCCACCTGTGGTAAATTCATGATTGGACATGATTTGGAAAGGCACACACCTGTCTATATAAAGTCCCACAGTTGACAGTGCATGTCAGAGCAAACACGAAGCCATTAGGTTGAAGGAATTGTCCTTAGAGCTCCGAGACAGGATTGTGTCGAGGCACAGATCTGGGGAAGGGTACCAAATAACGGCTGCAGCATTGAAGGTCCCCAAGAACACAGTGGCTTCCATCATTCTTAAATGGAAGAAGTTTGGTACCACCAAGACTCTTCCTAGAGCTGGCTGCCCGGACAAACTAAGAAATCGGGGGAGAAGGGCCTTGGTCAGGGAGGTGACCAAGAACCTGATGGTCACTCTGACATAGTTCCAGAGTTCCTCTGTGGTGATGGGAGAACCTTCCAGAAGCATAACCATCTCTGCAGCACTCTACCAATCAGGCCTTTATTCTAGAGTGGCCAGATGGAAAGATGAACTGAGCAAAGTATAGAGAGAACTTTGATGAAAACCTGCTCCAGAGGGCGGCGATGGTTCACCTACCAACAGGACAATGACCCTAAGCACACAGCCAAGACAACGCGGGAGTGGCTTCGGGACAAGTCCCTGAATGTCCTTGAGTGGCCCATCCAGAGCCAAGAGTTGAATCCGATCCAACATCTCTGGAAAGACCTGAAAATAGCTGTGCAGCGACGCTCCCCATCCAACCTGACAGAGGTTGAGAGGATCTGCAGAGAAGAATGGGAGAAACTCCCCAAATACAGGTGTGCCAAGTGCCATGACTCTCCTGGGTGGGGATCAATGGCCTCAGATCAGCTTGGTAAACAACCAGACCCTCTTACCCACAGAAGAGGGGAAGGGGGTGTGGTCCCAGTTTTGACACCTTAACACTCTACCATAAATTAGGCAGGAGGGGAATCTCCCTCTTGCTCCTCAGTATTGGTAAAGGAATGTTCCTTTGTCTACAGAAGACCTTTGCCACCAAAACAATAACGTCCAAAAAGTAAACACCTGCACAATATTTCTGACATCCGAATGTTTGGAATGGTCAGTGGGGATCTAAAGAATAATCATGTCACATTGTTTATTATTTTGTGACGTCATTAAGAATGGTATCAAGAAAATACTGTTACTAGGGAAAGATACACATTTTATCTGTCAAGTTTCCATCAAATACGTTGTCTATGTGATATGAAAATGGATTAAACCATTTTTGTTAAGATAGAAATGTGATTTTAGTTTCTAATGAGATAATAATTTTTCATGTTAACTATGCACAGTGACTAGTGTCGTGTCTTTGGCTATGCCGGATTAAGTGATATGACATGCTATTCTATAAAATAATTTCTCTGTAATTAATATTACCTGATTGAGCTAATCATGTAATTAACTAGAAAGTCAGGGCTCCACTAAATAATATTTATAGAGCAGTTATCTTCCGAATAAACTCTTAAAGACCTAGTAATATTTTACATCAATAGCAGTCAATATTAATCGTCACCTTATTTCAGTCTCATCTGAAAGTTGTAAATTCTTGGTTATCTTCACGAACCCTGGCTAACAAGTTGAATCAGCAATACAAAATTGGGTTTAATTATTTATTTACTAAATACCTAACTAATCACACAGAATTACATACACACAGAATGAATCATACCTTGATTACAAATTATGTCATAAAGGAAACAGTCCCTAGCGGACGGAACAGATATGACAGCTGGTTACACAAAGAAAAGGGGGTTGGGTTTGAGTGAAAGAGCTGGAAGACTGAAGAACAAAGGGAGAAGCTATGTCTCTATCGGGCCGTAGGCAGCTACTCTATCGTAAATAAAGAATTTTATGCATTCTAAATTACCGCCCATTTGGAAAAGGAAAATGCAATAAATATTTAATCTGAGCTGCGCTTCAATAGGTTGGTGGTCGATGGAAGGCCGTGTTGCCCAACAGAGTCCTTTGTCCTTTGAAGAGTGTCTCTGGTGGTGAACGGGAAATGTTGTAGTGTCGTCGTTGTGTGGTAGATGGGATACTCTGTCTGTCCTCTCCTAGCCCATGTTTACAGCGGCCGCTGCTAACTCAACGGCTAGGAGGTATCACTTCTGTAGCGAATAAGAGTTCAAAGTTCATAACATTCGCAACCAAAGCTGAAGCTGAGGTTGGCTTCGTTCTGTAGTTATTATCTGAATCCTTCTGACATCGGACCGTCGTCCTAATGTACCCGGAACAGGAGGTTACATTTTCATCAAGGGCTTATATAGTGGAGGGAGAGAAGGGTGTGTTTCATAGTTTATAACCCATGTCTCTTCACAGGGGCGGGCCACTGATTGAGCAGAGCTCTAATCTTATGAAAACCCAATTCTCTAATTTGGAAGCTAAAATTACATTTAATCTTTTCACAAATAGTTTAATTTAAATTGCATTTAAATTGCACAACAATTCCATGTGAATCTGATAACTATAATGTGTAGACTTTCCCAGATACAGTTTATGTCGTCCTGTCATCAGTCATAATGTCTCAGATGAACTGACATCAATTTCATTAAGTACCAACACATATTTTCAACTTGTTCTATTACCGAAATATGGTTCCTTTCCCTCCACTTGTTCGATGTTCCCAGACTCTCTTATAACCATTTCCAACATGTAGCTAATGCTCCACGCTTTCCACGCAAAGGCTATTCAAGAGTCCCTCAGTAGAGTCAGAGAGAAYGGGAAGGGAGAAAGGTATTTATGGGGGGAGGACGGAACACCCCCTTTGGCCAGAGTGCTTAAAAGGACTCGCTAAGAATTAACATACCAGACCAGGAAAGCGTGGAGCATTAGCTACATATTGGAAATGGTTATAAGTAGAACTTAACCTCAACCCGAGGTGAAGAAGATAACTCCCAGACTAAACCTGAACATTGCCAGTCTGCAGCTGTGCATTTAAAGTGCTTCAAACTGATTAAAGATACGAGGTGGGAAGGAGATAATCCCATCTCAGATAATCGTTGGTGCATCTGAATATCTGCCTTGAAAACACTCCACTACAAGCACAGAKAACTAAGAAGAAGGACATTGTGACCTCTGGCGGACAATCAGAGCCTTATACCCGCGGCAGAGCCCCCTGAAACAACGTTCCGAGAGGGTTTGGTTCTGACCGAGATAGACGACGAACGAAGGCATTCAACACGTAAATACATTCGTTATTTTCTTACCCCAAACGGGCGGTGGTTCATGCAAGGTATATTATTAACGTGAGAATAGTTATATAATGTATCCATGATAAATGTCCTGTTACATCTGCTCTCACTACGCCCTCTGGTGTTCATCCGGTGTCGTCCTAGCCTGCAGTTCTCCCCCTGTATACTCTCTCTCTCTCTCTCTCTCTCTCCTCTCTCTCCTCTCTCTCTCTTCTCTCTTCTCTTCTCTCTCTCTCTCTCCTCTCTCTCTCTCTCCTCTCTCTCTCTCTCTCTCTCTCTCTCTCTCTCTCTCTCTCTCTCTCTCTCTTCTCTCTCTCTCTCCTCTCTCTCTCTTCTCCTCTCTCCTCTCTCCTCTCCTCTCTCTCTCTCTCTCTCTCTCTCTCTCTCTCTCTCTTCTCTCTCTGCTCTCTCCTCTCTCTCTCTCTTCTCTCTCTCTCTCTCTCTCTCTTCTCTCTCTCCTCTCTCTCTCTCCTCTCTCTCTCTCTCTCTCTCTCCTCTCTCTCTCCTCTCTCATCTCATCTCTCCTCTCTCTCTCTTCTCTCTCTCTTGGTGTGATTGTGTGGTTGGAGACAGGTGTGCTGGAGTCAGAGCAGATCCCTACCAGCTGCAAATCGTCCCATAATCAAGACCTCTACATATACGCATTCCTGCCACCTCCACATTCCTGCCAGATCGTAAACTCTGCTCAGTCAGTCGTTATCCTAGCATTTTGTCAGTTCTCAAGATCCTATTGCCCTGCTGTGCTTGTTTCCCTGCCTTACACCGTTTTGTCTTTTCGATGCAGTTACCGCTCTGTCTCTGGCTCCTGTCTCCTGTACCACATCTCACCACCTTGCTCTGGACTTCACTCACCACCACCACCTTGGATTCCCCTCAGGACCTGTTTACCCTGTTCACTCAGTCAACTTCAACCTCACTCTACAACTTCAGGGTTTTCTGCAACTCATCTGAGCTACCCCGGTTCTGCACTCCATATCTCTCTGTGTACAATAAACATTTTGGTTCATTCATCCCTGCTTCCGCATCTGAGTCCGCTCTTAGGTTCCCTGTGTTCTCTATGCGTAACATGTCCCTTTTTCTCTCTCTCTATTTTCCCCACACCCTTCTCKATCTCTGTGTAATAAGCCGTCATATCTTGACAGGCCTCTAGGGACTTTTGTCTCATGTAAGTGTGTATGTGTATTCTGTGTTATTATTTAGTTAGTTAGTAAATAAATAATTGAATCAATTTGTGTAGTACTGAATGATGAGTAACAGTTGGGGTTCTTGCAGATCCAAGAAGGTTACGACTGTTCAGAATGAGACTGATATGAGGTAATGATTAATAAGTGACTGTTATCGATATATAATGTATATATCTTCCAGAGTTTAATTCGGGAGATGGTAACCTATTAAACAACTTCTTCCGTGGTGCCCCAAATTCCTAATGAGTTAATTGTTACATGATTCATTTAATTGGGTAACAATTAAACATAGTTAGTGGATTAAATAAATAACAGTCATCAGATTAATGAAAGTCAAGTCACGACACAAGCTTGTAGAGTCTTACTCAAGAATACTCACGGCAGTAATTGCTGCCAAAAGTGCTTTGTCATTATGGGATATTGTGTGTAGATTGATGAGGGGAAAAAACAATTTAATCAATTTTAGAATAAGGCTGTAACGTTTCAAAATGTGGAAAAGGTCAAGGGGTCTGAATACTTTCCGAATGCACTGTATAAAGGGAGGGCCATAAACAGCTTGCCGGCTAGCTGGTTGAAGCTAAGCCCAGTGCTTCCTTGGCTACAAGGGAATCTGTTACAACAGGAATGGAGCCGCATTCCTCTGATTGAGGTAGATGGGGTTCTCTGAATCCCTGCAGTTTGGGTTCTGATGCAATGGAGTTTGCCCACAGTCCAGACTGTCTCTACCTTCAGTTCAGCCTGTCTGTTCTCTCTCTCTGTCTGTTGACATTCTATTTGAGTTACTCCTCAACAATCCCAGCACCGTTCAGAGAGAAAAATTACAAATTGATCTAAACCAGCCCATGTGGCTGACGGCATTGATCTATGATAAAGAAAAATAATGCAATTCTCATTCTGGCATTTTTCAAGTTCAGCTGGTACCCTGTGGACACCTTGTGTGTTAGAGAGGAAGACTTGAATTGCTCTTGAATTTCAGGATGACATYATATGACATTGGACCATTATAAATGTAATTTTTGCAGGACTTTCTCTTATTGAACGAGTCATTACACTACGGGTGCCATTGTTTGTACTCTGAACAGCCCTTGTATCATGAATACAGTCACAGGCAAATGGGTTGACTGGCCCTCCGCTACTCATGATACAGCACTGCCTCTTGTGCCTTATTGCTTAATTAAACAACATCCACACAGGCATCACAGCCAAGCCATATTACAGTTGTGCTTTCAAATGTTTTTACCCTCACTGACCTCTTTCAGCAAAATCACAAGTTCAATGTCTTGCATTTAGGACTACTGGGGAAACTGTTGTGAGAAGACAGGAGCTGTGGAATTTGAGAGTGCTGTGTTGGCACCATTTTAGGAGCGTATTGACAAAATGCAGGAGAAATTCTGCTGGGGGGGGGAAAGAACATTGATCTTTTTTTGGAATGCGTGCTTCTAGCCGTGTGGTAAAGCTGCTTCCACTAGCCACTTCTCACAGCAGGGAGCTCATAAGAAACACATGTATTCTAAGAAGGCCCAATGCAGTGTTTGCGATGAACAAAGTTTATTCCCATGCAAAAGTGGGAAAAACTGGTTGCAATGATGCCATTATGACTTATTTTATGACACAGTGGTCTGGTTGTATACTAGTTGTATACAGCTGTTGTGTAAGGACGTTTTGCAAGGACGTAAGGACGTCATTTTAGGGGAGACATTTGGGGAGATTATTTCCTGCCACGTAACCTTTTTAATTGCAAAAATGTAACCGTTGCTCCTGCAGGCTGACTTCGGTCGTCAGTTGAAAGGTGTTACCTCCGACACATTGGTGCAGCTGACTTCTGGGTCAGCGAGCGGGTGTTAAGAAGCACAGCTTGGTGGGTCATGTCCCGGAGGACGCATGACTTGACCGTTTCCTCTACCGAGCCCATTGGGGAGTTGCAGCGATGACACAAGATCGTAATCACAGAATTGGGGAGAAAAAGGGGGTAATTTTTTTTTAAATACATGTAACCCTTTAAAGATTTATTMTCTTAAATCAGAAAATGTCAGGGTGTCAGTTGCTGTACCGTCACGCCTTGTGACTTTTCAACAGGTATCTCTTGCTCTGTCCGAAAACACAAAGGGCACCTTTTAGAAACTTTTCAAACGAACAAGCCAAGCCTGAGTAATCCCCCTTCATTCTGTCTGGGGCTGAACAAATAATTGCATAGCTGATGGCTGACTTTGTTTCCGCATTTGCCTGGCACAGCTCCACCCCTCACCCCCCCGTTTTCTTTGTACCCAGGGATAGACTGGCATGAAATACTCATTGTGTGGCACTGGATTGTTTTAGTGGGGGAGTGAGTTAAATAGGTCAAATAGAGAGTGGGCCAGGCTCACACTCCTACCCCCTCTGGGTTGCCTGGATCGAGAGGTGTGGGGGTGGTGAGTGTGTGTGCTACCTACCCACCAATAACGTTTTTGGATTAATACACTCTGTTGGGAAACATTGGGAATTCAGTGCTTTGAGCACAACGACTCCACTCCTGATAAGTGCACATTGGACAAGTGCAACTCAGTTCATCAGTTCAGTTCACCAGTTCAATTAATTCAAATCGGAATTGATTGGGACATCCACATAGTCTGGTTTAGTACACATGTCAACAATCGACAATCCAAGCCACTCCATTTAGGAATTTAGTACAGTACACGGCTATGTCTGTTGGGAAACATTGAGAGTCCTGTTTTTCAGCAGTGCTCCATGACTATCTGTCTGTCTACTGGGCTCTGAAGTGAGCCAAATTGGTCTTGGAGCACTGTGTGGGGTGCAAAGCTACATTTAAAGCTTTTGACATGCCATGTTTTGACGTGTCGGTTAGTTCCTAGTCTTGGCTGTTTCTTGGCTGACTGGTGCGTCTCGTGCTGCATTGTTTCAGACAGAGGAGACACTGAGAGAGAGAGAGAGAGAGAGAGAGATGTGAGGAGAGAGGAGAACAACTGAATAGTTTAGGATTTTTTTTTTTAAAGAACAAGAAACAAAGACAGAACTAAATAAAGTAGGAGTGAAAGAGCAACAAATACAAGCACCAAACATTGGCCTCTTTCTCCATCTATCACTCTCCTTCAGTCTCACTGAGCTCCAGACATCTAAGCCACTGGGCTTTCGGACAGGCACCATGCCAAAGGGGAACTTCTCTCTATCCTCCACCTACCATATTCAAAAAGGCTGTTCACTTGGTTTGAATCCTTTGTCAGAGTGCCTTATTTACGCGGTCATAAGCTTACAGAGAAAACATATGTCATATCATAACCGTGTRGGCATAGGTCAAATGGACTACTAACACTGATATGGTCAAATTCYGCAGTTGGCAAGCTAGCTCATAGCTAGAAGGTCGGCTAACTCACAAGCTGAACTCTGTTGTAATTAACTAGCATTAGTTGATTATGGCATCTGATAATATTGCAGAGAGGCATGCATGCCAGCATAGAGTTATAAAGTGCTACCAAGGGCCGGGATCAATAACGTCCTGGATCTTATAATCATTTGCACATTTTGAACTACTTTATACCCCGAGCCATGCTGAGCCAAGGTGAAGGCCAATTAATCACMTTAGTCTCATTCATAGTGCAATGGCTCCTTATGTGACTTAAATCACAAGACACAAACTATATTCAGTCAATGGTGCAACCACACACAATCAATTGATTGATTTGTCAATGCACACAATCAATAGTGTCAATCAAAGGCCCAAAGCTGTAAAATGGATCCACGTCACTTCCCAATCCACAAGCTGTCACTCAGAACACTGCTGATATCACTCAATTGACTCAACACACCAGRGAATAAGACACAGCCATTCAAGGCCACAGCATTTAAGGTGATTTGTCTATTTTTCTCTTATCTATGTAATTTGTCCATAATGCAAATGTTCCCGGTGCACTACTGCTCAGGGTGGGGACAGACAGCCCATCTCAGTATGGAYCGCAGTTCACAATGCATGTAGACCTACAGTATCATCTCATCATGGTCACTTTTTTTTCTTGTGACAGGTAGGCCTACATTTGCTGCAGCACAGCCTATGCTACAGTAATATAAAAAACGAATAAGTGTCAAATTTACCCATCTCCATCTGGCTTTTTGGGGTCACCTCGGTTTTTAATTGCAGCTGCAGAGTTTTAAAACAGCCTATCACTTGAATATAATTTCTTTAAATCGGTGTACACACGAGCACTCTCTCACAGTCTTTCTCTCTCCATCAATTCCCTTCAACTTGCATTCAAGATAGATACTCCTGTTCTAGATTGATATATAGCCTAATTATATATGTCCTAGCCTACCTCTTTCAGAAAATAAATGGAATGTAGTATTAGCCTTATTAGCCTAATATTTAGRCTTATATTTAGCTAATAGATAAGGACAATGATACGTATTTCATTTAACTGTTGAAAGCTAGGAAGGAATGAAGCAACAATGGAGAGAGAAAGAGGAGGTAGGCTAATAACATTTGGGGAAATATTATGAAAGGGATATATGCGTCAGCCTACTAAATAGCCTATACAAATAAGCCGTGTTATATATTTCAGAATTAAAATCAAATTCGCTAGCCTATACTTGTAACATTGCAGCCGCACATTCTACACCAGAATCACATGTTCTCTTCTGCTTTATCATGGTTTGAACGAGTATAATACAATACAGTACAGTAATACAGTTCATACTCAAAAAGATTAGCTTACCAGAGCTAGTTTCATTCATTTACCCAAGAGAGCATGTAGCTATCTATGGACTTTTATGTTTTTCTGTTGTGCATAATGTGCAGTAACCTATATCATATATGTATTGGATAACAACACAATCATTTGGMTTTTTTTGGGCTTGGGCTCAATAAATGTTGTTAATGTAGGGCTCATAAAATATATTTRATATATGGCTCATCAGGRTCAGGTAGCATTAGGTTAGAATTTTRATGCTGATCAAAGCTCCGCATSAAATCCGGACATATTTATATGCTTTATAATGCTTTTGAATGACACTTATTTTTGGCGGGAAATATTGGGTTACCTGGGAGAAAAGTGATTTATTGTCAGGATGGGACATTTGTAAAATACCGGGAAAATATTCAAACCTAGCGTGTACGATTTGCATATGCATGTCCACTCACTATGCATGCCCGACTCTTTGAAATMATGCATGAATTCCTACAAATGCAAAGGTATGGATGAACAAAAGGAATGGATCTACAGTGTGTCCATCTTGGTGTCTGTCTGTGTACTTGGTGATCATAGAACCCAGTGTTCTGTCAAAAAGGCCTCCTATCCCTTCTCACAGACACTACTGTCTGTTTTGACAACAGTGTCGGCATACCAAATGGCACCCTATCCCCTATATAGTGCACTCCTTTGGAACAGAGCCCTTTGGGCCCAGTCAAAAGTAGTCCACAATATAGAACAGCCAGCCTGGTCTCATAGACTAGACGTAACATAGTAAATGTAAATCCATCACAGTCAAATTAGTATTATATGTTACGTTTGGTATGGTTACATAAGACAGGTGGTTACTTACTCGTAACATATACGTTTTGCAATATTGTACGTTTTGCGTATTCGTAACATATAATATTAATTGTAATTCGTAACATATCGTACGAAAGTGATGATGGACATCCACAAATGAATACATACCATACGAAASCTAACATATCATACTGAATGGAGTGTCTCGGATTTACTTACAGAATAATACGAAATGCTAGGTTGGAACAGCAGAAACTTAGTCTAGATGTTACAAAAATCTATTTTCATCAGTCCAGACATGAAAACAACAACCTTGTCTCATCATTCTCCCTCAACCTGACAGAACAGAGATTATGTCCCGAAGACCATCCAAGGTAGAGCTATTAGGACACCACTGGTCCTAGAACCGTGTGTGCTTTAGCCACAATAGTCACCGGAGTTGGCTAAAGCACAGAAGCCAGCTACAGATAGTGAACAAGAAAGACACAGTGGGCCGGTTTCCCGGACAGAGATTAAGCCTAGTCCTGGGGTAAAAAGCAAGCTCTTCTTAGTCCAGGACTAGACCATGTGTCTGGGAAACCGGCCCAAAGGATTTTGTAAAAATGCTTGGTTCTTGTGAAATGGGGTGAATAGTATTTTGACCCAGGTTTGTTTTATGTGGGCTGGAGGTTTCCCGAGCATCACTGCATCATGTTGTGTTAAGTCACAGCCTTGAGTGTCTCTCTCGTGTGTGTGTGTGTGAGAGAGAGAYTGAGAAAGCTGTATGTGAGTATACATACAGTATACAAACCATATACAGTGCCTTCAGAAAGTATTCATACCCCTTGATTTATTCAAAACAGTAACTAGGCCACTCAGGAACATTCAATGTCGTCTTGGTAAGCAACTCCGGTGTATATTTGGCCTTGTGTTTTAGGTAATTGTCCTGCTGAAAGGTGAATATGTCAGTGTATGTTGGAAAYCAGACTGAAGCATGTTATACTCTAGGATTTTGCCTATGCTTAGCTCCATTCCGTTAATTTTTTATCCTGAAAAACTCCCCAGTCCTTAACGATTACAAGTATAGCCATAACATGATGCAGCCTCCACTATGTTTGAAAATATGAAGAGTAGTGTAGATGTGTAGTGTTGGATTTGCCCCAAACATAACGCTTTGTATTCAAATCAAATACAATTTTATTGGTCACATGCGCCGAATACAACCTTAAGGTGAAATGCTTACTTACGAGCCCCTAACCAACAATGCCGTTTCAAAGAAATACAGATAAGAATAAGAGATAAAAGTAACAAGTAATTAAAGAGCAGCAGTGYAATAACAGTACCGATACAGAGTCAATGTGCGGGGGCACCGGTTATTTTAGGTAGTATGTACATGTAGGTAGAGTTATTAAAATGACTATGCATAGATGACAACAGAGAGTAGCAGTGGTGTAAAGAGGGGGTGAGAGGGGATGGGGGGGATAGGGCACTGCAAATAGCCTGGGTAGCCATTTAACTAGATGTTCAGCAGTCTCATGGCTTGGGGTAGAAGCTGTTTAGAAGCCTCTTGGACCTAGACGTGGCGCTCTGGTACCGCTTGCCGTGCGGTAGCAGAGAGAACAGTCTGTGACTAGGGTGGCTGGAGTCTTTGACAATTTTTAGGGCCTTCCTCTGACACCGCCTGGTATAAAGTTCCTGGATGGCAGGGAGCTTGGCCCCYGTGATGTACTGGGCCGTTGGCACTACCTTCTGTAGTGCCTTGCGGTCGGAGGTCGAGCAGTTGCCATACCAGGCTGTGATGCAACCAGTCAGGATGCTCTCAAAGGTGCAGCTGTTAAAKCTTTTGAGGATCTGAGGACCCATGCCAAATCTTTTCAGTCTCCTGAGGGGGAATAGGTTTTGTCGTGCCCTCTTCWCGACTGTCTTGGTGTGCTTGGACCATGTTAGTTTGTTGGTGATGTGGACACCAAGGAACTTGAAGCTCTCAACCTGCTCCACTGCAAGCCTTGTCGATGAGAATGGGGGCATGCTCGGTCCTCTTTTTCCTGTAGTCCACAATCATCTCCTTTGTCTTGATCACGTTGTTTGCTTATGGCGGAATAGAGGACATAAAGTTAATTTCTCTGCCACTTTTTTTGCAGTTTTACATTTAATGCCTTATTGCAAACAGGATGCAAGTTTTGGAATGTGTGTATTTTATACAGGCTTCCTTCTTTTCACTCTGTCAATTAGGTTAGTTTGGTCGAGTAACTACAATGTTGATCTATCCTCAGTTTTCTCCTTAAACTCTGTAACTGTTTTAACGTCACAATTGGCCTCATGGTGAAATCCCTGAGCGGTTTCCTTCCTCTCCAGCAACTGAGTTATGAAGGACGCCTGTATCTTTGTAGTGACTGGGTGTATTGATACACCATCCAAAGTGTAATTAATAACTTCACCATGCCCATCTACCAATAGGTGCCTTCTTTGCGAGGCATTGGAAAACCTATCACTGCACACAGAGTCCATGCAACTTACYTGACTTGTTAAGCAAAGTTTTACTCTTGAACTTATTTAGGCTTGCCATAACAAAGGGGTTGAATACTTGACTCAAGACATTTCAGCTTTTATTTTTTATTAATTTATAACATTTTATAAAAGCATAATTCCCCTTTGACATTATGGGGTATTGTGTGTTGACAAACAATCTACATTTTATACATTTTAAATTCAGGCTGTAACAACAAAATGTGTAAAAAGTCAAGGGGTGTGAATACTTTCTGAAGGCACTGTACATGATGGCTCAGGGAAGATAAAGTGCACAGGGAGGGATGTCAATGTCACTTCTGCACAGGCCTCCTTTACCTGCTCACATGGAAATAATACACTGCGTGACAGAAGCCTTTGGAAAATTATATCTCGGCAGGCTCTGTCCCTTATGGGAAAAGCAAGCTGTTATTTACCCTACAAATTCTCAGCTAGCTTGTTACTGTATCAGGGGATAGCACAACAGAAGACTCTAGAGAACCACCCAATGGAAAATTATTCCTCTGGACAATCCTGCTCTCCTTGTATTGAATCAACTGATATCAAATCCACTGTTAAATGAAAGAAGCAGATAGGTTATAACCATAGAGCTGTCAGTCATCAGGTGCTTTCAGATCAGTGGTCATGATGGAGAGTAGACCAGGGTCATGTTCATTAGGACAAGCAACGGAAAATGATTAAAAGCGTTTTGCAAAAGGAAACAAAAATTWGTTTTTCTTATTGGACAAGTCCAGGTAGTCCCTCCCTGTTTTTGTGGCCATCGTGATAGAGAAGTGCAGCGTTAGTCTCTCTGTTGACACTCCCACCCATAACCGACACACACACACTTCCCACCCCWCCCACACTTACACTCCCCACCCCTGGCCTGAGCACTTTACGAAGCAGCTGCAGGACGAAGTGAGCTGTCACCAGTCCAAGATTAATGGGTGGTTCCCAGCTCACTGGCCTATATATATTTATTGGAGGAGGCACCACTAATTGGAGTTTATTTAGGAAGGGATCTTTAAACGCAAAAAATGCTGAGCCACAGAAACATGAAAGAGGGGAAGTGAGAGAGAGGGGCCTGTAGACACATTGAAGGGGATGAAAAGTCAGACACAGAGAAAGAGAGAGGGGGGAACAGAGAGGGGGGGGCAGAGAGAGGAGGGAGAGAGACGGGACAAAGAGAGGAGAGTGAGAGGGGTGGGCTGAGATACATAGCACACGTGCGTGGGAGGCTGCAATATAGACAAGAGAGAGAGGGGGAAGAAAAGTCAGAGACAGAGAGGGAGAGAGGGGACGGAGTGGACAGAGACAGACAGTGGAGAGAGAGAGAGAGGAGAGAGAGAGAGAGAGAGAGAGAGAGAGAGAGAGAGAGAGAGAGAGAGAGAGAGAGAGAGAGGAGAGAGAGAGAGAGGAGAGAGAGAGAGAGAGAGAGAGAGAGAGAGAGAAGAGAGAGAGAGAGAGAGAGAGAGAAGCAGAGAAGAGAGAGAGAGAGAGAGAGAGAGAAGAGAAGAGAGAGAGAGAGAGAGAGCATAAAGAGAGAGGAAGGGGGTTGGCAAGCATAAAGCAGTGCGATTACCTCATGAAAGCCTAAAGCGTGGAATCTGGGGCAGAACATGATAACATCTCTCTTGTGACCTCACACCAAGGAGAAAAAGGCCTATGAAATAGAAATGTGAACACTCCCCTTATCTCTTTTAACACCAGCGGAGAGTTCTTTAGCAGGGCTGTTGGAAAATCAATGGGAGCAACGTTAACAAAATAAATCCAATGAATAGAGGCCACGATAGATTTAAAGTGTAATACGATACAATATACTTTATTGTCCATTTACATGGACATTCATTTTGTGGTAATTTGAATACGGTGTGGCGGTGTACGCACATTTAACTGCCTTCTGCTAAACATGTAACAATACATAGACAGGTTTGTATTTGTATTTGTAATTATTATGGATCCCAATTAGGCAGCAGCTACTCTTCCTGGGGTCCGGCAAAATTAAGGCAGTTACACAATTTTAAAAACATTACAATACATTCACAACAGCACACTAAGTGTGTGCCCTCATGTCCCTACTCCACTACCACATATCTACAACGCAAAATCCATGTGTACGTGTGTGTATAGTGCGTATGTTGTAATTTGTGTGTATGCATGTGTCTGTGCCTATGTTTGTGTTGCCTGCTGTTCCATAAGGTGTATTTGATCTGCTTTTTTAAATATAATTTTACTGCATGCATCAGTTACTTGATGTGGAATAGAGTTCCATGTAGTCATGGCTCTATGTAGTACTGTGCGCCTCCCATAGTCTGTTCTGGATTTGGGGACTGTGAAGAGACCTCTGGTAGCATATCTTGTGGGGTATGCATGGGTGAGCTGTGTGCCAGTAGTTCAAACAGACAGCTCAGTGCATTCAACATGTCAATACCTCTCACAAATACAAGTAGTGATGAAGTCAATCTCTCRTCCACTTTGAGTCAGGAGAGATTGACATGCATATGATTAATGTTAGGTCTCTGTGTACGTCCAAGGGCCAGCCGTGCTGCCCTGTTTTGAGRCAACGTCCCTCTTTGTGGCACCTAACCACACCACTGAACAGTAGTCCAGGTACGACAAAACTAGGGCCTGTAGCACCTGCCTTGTTTATAGTGTTGTTAAGAAGGTAGAGCAGCGCTTTATTATGGACAGACATCTCCCCATCTTAGCTGCTGTTGTATCAACATGTTTTGACCATGACAGTTTACAATCCAGGGTTACTCCAAGCAGTTTAGTCACCTCAACTTACTCAATGACCACATTATTTATTACAAGATTTAGTTGAGGTTTAGGGTTTAGTGAATGATTTGTCCCAAATACAATGGTTTTATCTTTTGAAATATTTAGGACTAACGTATTCCTTGCCACCCATTCTGAAACTAACTGCAGCTCTTTGTTAAGTGTTGAGTAGCTGTAGTAGCTGATGTGTATAGTGTTGAGTCATCCGCATAGATAGGCACACTGGCTTTACTCAAAGCCAGTGGCATGTTGTTAGTAAAGATTTAAAAAAGTAAGGGGCCTAGACAGCTGCCCTGGGGAATTCCTGATTCAACATGGATTATGTTGGAGAGGCTTCCATTAAAGAACACCCTCTGTGTTCTGTTAGACAGGTAACTCTTTATCCACAATATAGCAGGGGGTGTAAAGCCATAACACACACGTTTTTTCAGCAGCAGACTATGATCAATAATGTCAAAAGCCACACTGAAGTCAGCCCCCACAATTTTATCATCAATTTCTCTCAGCCAATCATCAGTCATTTGTGTAAGTGCTGTGCTTTTTGAATGTCTTTCCCTATAAGCATACTCAAAATCTTGTCAATTCGTTTACACTAAAATAGCATTGTATCTGGTCAAACACAATTTTTTCCGAACGTTTACTAAGGGTTGATAACAGGCTGATTGGTCGGCTATTTGAGCCAGTAAAGGGGGCTTTACTTTCTTAGGTAGCGGAATTACTTTTGCTTCCTTCCAGGCCTGAGGGCAGACACTTTCGAGTAGGCTTAAATTGAAGATATGGCAAATAGGAGTGGCAATATTGTTCGCTATTATCCTCAGTAATTTTCCATCCATGTTGTCAGACTCCGGTGGCTTGTCATTGTTGATAGACAACAATAATTTTTTCACCGCTTCCACACTCACTTTACAGAATTCAAAAGTACAATGCCTGTCTTTCATAATTTGGTCCGATATACTTGGATGTGTAGTGTCAGCGTTTGTTGCTGGAATGTCATGCCTAAATTTGCTAATCTTGCCAAAGAAAAAATAATTCAAGTAGTTGGCAATATCAGTGGGTTTTGTGATGAATGAGCCATCTGATTTTATACATAGCCCACGTGCGTGGGAGGCTGCAATATAGAGCAAGAGAGAGAGGGGGAAGAAAAGTCAGAGACAGAGAGGGAGAGAGGGGACGGAGTGGACAGAGACAGACAGTAGAGAGAGAGAGAGAGAGAGAGAGAGAGAGAGAGAGAGAGAGAGAGAGAGAGAGAGAGAGAGAGAGAGAGAGAGAGAGAGAGAGAGAGAGAGAGAGAGAGAGAGAGAGAGAGAGAGAGAAGAGAGAGAGAGAGAGAGAGAGAGAGAGAGAGAGAGAGGGCATAAAGAGAGAGGAAGGGGGTTGGCAAGCATAAAGCAGTGCGATTACCTCATGAAAGCCTAAAGCGTGGAATCTGGGGCAGAACATGATAACATCTCTCTTGTGACCTCACACCAAGGAGAAAAAGGCCTATGAAATAGAAATGTGAACACTCCCCTTATCTCTTTTAACACCAGCGGAGAGCTCTTTAGCAGGGCTGTTGGAAAATCAATGGGAGCAACGTTAACAAAATAAATCCAATGAATGAGGCCACGATAGATTTAAAGTGTAATACGATACAATATACTTTATTGTCCATTTACATGGACATTCATTTTGTGGTAATTTGAATACGGTGTGCGCGTGTACGCACATTTAACTGCCTTCTGCTAAACATGTAACAATACATAGACAGGTTTGTATTTGTATTTGTAATTATTATGGATCCCAATTAGGCAGCAGCTACTCTTCCTGGGGTCCGGCAAAATTAAGGCAGTTACACAATTTTAAAAACATTACAATACATTCACAACAGCACACTAAGTGTGTGCCCTCATGTCCTACTCCACTACCACATATCTACAACGCAAAATCCATGTGTACGTGTGTGTATAGTGCGTATGTTGTAATTTGTGTGTATGCATGTGTCTGTGCCTATGTTTGTGTTGCCTGCTGTTCCATAAGGTGTATTTGATCTGCTTTTTTAAATATAATTTTACTGCATGCATCAGTTACTTGATGTGGAATAGAGTTCCATGTAGTCATGGCTCTATGTAGTACTGTGCGCCTCCCATAGTCTGTTCTGGATTTGGGGACTGTGAAGAGACCTCTGGTAGCATATCTTGTGGGTATGCATGGGTGAGCTGTGTGCCAGTAGTTCAAACAGACAGCTCAGTGCATTCAACATGTCAATACCTCTCACAAATACAAGTAGTGATGAAGTCAATCTCTTCCTCCACTTTGAGTCAGGAGAGATTGACATGCATATGATTAATGTTAGGTCTCTGTGTACGTCCAGGGCCAGCCGTGCTGCCCTGTTTTGAGCAACGTCCCTCTTTGTGGCACCTAACCACACCACTGAACAGTAGTCCAGGTACGACAAAACTAGGGCCTGTAGCACCTGCCTTGTTTATAGTGTTGTTAAGAAGGTAGAGCAGCGCTTTATTATGGACAGACATCTCCCCATCTTAGCTGCTGTTGTATCAACATGTTTTGACACATGACAGTTTACAATCCAGGGTTACTCCAAGCAGTTTAGTCACCTCAACTTACTCAATGACCACATTATTTATTACAAGATTTAGTTGAGGTTTAGGGTTTAGTGAATGATTTGTCCCAAATCCCAAATGATTTGTCCCATTATCTTTTGAAAGATATGATATGA
>NC_036860.1:34182165-34263404 GCF_002910315.2 Salvelinus sp. IW2-2015 | reverse complement strand
CAATGAGGATGTATGATAGAGTCTGAGTTTCCCCTTTCCCCAAAATTTCTTTGAAGGTGCTCCAAAGCTTTTTACTATCATTCTTGTCATTTATCTTTGTTTCATAGTGTAGTTTCTTCTTCTTTTTATTCAGTTTAGTCACATGATTTCACAATTTGCAGTACGTTTGCCAATTGGTTGTGCAGCTAAACTTATTTGCCATTCCTTTGCCTCATCCTTCTCAACCATACCATTTTTCAATTCCTCATCAATCCACGGGATTTAACAGTAATTTTCTTAATGTGTGCATGCTTATAGTAACTGGGATAAGCAATTATTAAAATGTGTCTGAAGTGCAGTGTCTGTTTGCTCCTGATTACACACCACGGACCAACAAATATTCTTTACATCAACAACATAGGAATCACTACAAAACTTATTGTATGACCTCTTATACACTATATTAGGTCCAGCCTTTGTAACTTTGGTTTTCCTAGATATGGCTACTCTATTTGATCTCTACATCCAATGATCTGGATATGCTTTCAAGCAAATTTCTGCAGCATTAGTAAAGATGTGAACAATACATGTTATGATTTCATTCCTGTGCTGTTTTTAACTTCCCTGGGAAGTGTGACTGATAACCTGAACCAGGTTGCAGGCACTGGTTGCTGGCACTACAGTTTGAAACTTTTTCTTGAGTGGGCAGCTTTGAAGAGCTAGTCAATATTAATCACCCAGAAAATATACCTCTTGTTGATATCACATACATTATCAAGCATTTCACACATTATCAGATACTGACTTTTACACTGGTGGTCTATAGCAGTGTCCCACAAGAATGGCTCTTATGTGAGGCAGATGAACCTGTAGCCATATTACTTCAACAGTATTTAACATGAGATCCTCTCTAAGTCTTTACAGGAATGTGTTTCTGAATATAAACAGCAACACCTCCACCATTGGCATTCTGTCTTGCGTCTGTAAAGTTTAACCTTGTATTGCTACCACTGTATCATCAAAGGTATTATCTAAGGAGTTTCAGAAGATAGTCAGAATATGAATGTCATCTGTTACTAGCAAGTTATTAATTTCATGAACCTTGTTTCTTAAGCTACGTTGTTAACGTGGGGTATTTGTGGGTCGGATAGACAACATCATAATAAATGATGTGGGATCGTGCATCGATGAGCAGAAGGATGTGTGTGTTATGATCTCTGAATGTCAGATAGCTACAATAATGACAAGAAACTGCCATGTCACCAACCAGGTTTCCATCTATCCTTTTTATGCGAGTAAAGTACATGTCATGACAGGCCAGATGGAAACAGAAAATGTGTCTGTAAACTTTCAAAACTAATTATGCAAATAAGTGGGATCTTCCAGTTTCCTGTAAAATTCAGTTTTTATGACAAGAAATGGTGTGAGAAAATTTGACTTTTAATGGGCCAAAACACAAATACAGACAAATATTGAGTATAATAACCATATATTGACGTAACAACTTGAGACGTGTGCTATAGAATCTATTGTGTGGTCCTCCCTGAGTGTCATCCTAGGAAACCGTCCCCCTTACACTCCAGGCTACAGATCGGTACCATATCAATTATTGATGAACCTTTCCTACCCAGTCAATGTCATGCCTAAATTTGCTAATCTTGCCAAAGAAAAAATAATTCAAGTAGTTGGCAATATCAGTGGGTTTTGTGATGAATGAGCCATCTGATTCAATGAATGATGGAGCTGAGTTTCCCCTTTTRCCCAAAATTTCTTTGAAGGTGCTCCAAAGCTTTTTACTATCATTCTTTGTCATTTATCTTTGTTTCATAGTGTAGTTTCTTCTTCTTTTTATTCAGTTTAGTCACATGATTTCACAATTTGCAGTACGTTTGCCAATTGGTTGTGCAGCTAAACTTATTTGCCATTCCTTTTGCCTCATCCTTCTCAACCATACCATTTTTCAATTCCTCATCAATCCACGGGGATTTAACAGTAATTTTCTTAATGTGTGCATGCTTATTAGTAACTGGGATAAGCAATTTTATAAATGTGTCAAGTGCAGTGTCTGTTTGCTCCTGATTACACACCACGGACCAACAAATATTCTTTACATCAACAACATAGGAATCACTACAAAACTTATTGTATGACCTCTTATACACTATATTAGGTCCAGCCTTTGTAACTTTGGTTTTCCTAGATATGGCTACTCTATTGTGATCTCTACATCCAATGGATCTGGATARTGCTTTCAAGCAAATTTCTGCAGCATTAGTAAAGATGTGAACAATACATGTTGATGATTTCATTCCTGTGCTGTTTTTAACTTCCCTGGTAAGTTGACTGATAACCTGAACCAGGTTGCAGGCACTGGTTGCTGGCACTACAGTTTGAAACTTTTTCTTGAGTGGGCAGCTTTGAAGAAAGCTAGTCAATATTTMAATCACCCAGAAAATATACCTCTTGTTGATATCACATACATTATCAAGCATTTCACARATGTTATCCAGATACTGARTMTTASCACTMGGTGGTCTATAGCAGCMTCCCACAAGAATGGGCTTTATGTGAGGCAGATGAACCTGTAGCCATATTACTTCAACAGTATTTAACATGAGATCCTCTCTAAGCTTTACAGGAATGTGGTTCTGAATATAAACAGCAACACCTCCACCATTGGCATTTCTGTCTTMTCTGTAAATGTTATAACCTTGTATTGCTACCACTGTATCATCAAAGGTATTATCTAAGGGAGTTTCAGAGATAGTCAGAATATGAATGTCATCTGTTACTAGCAAGTTATTAATTTCATGAACCTTGTTTCTTAAGCTACGTATGTTAACGTGGGGTATTTGGGGTCGGCTGACAACATCATAAAAATGATGTGCGTGCATCGATGAGGCAGAAGGATGTGTGGTGTTATGATTCTGAATGGTCAGATAGCTAGCAATAATGACAAGAAACTGCCATGTCACCAACCAGGTTTCCATCTATCCTTTTTATGCGAGTAAAGTACATGTCATGACAGGCCAGATGGAAACAGAAAATGTGTCTGTAAACTTTCAAAACTAATTATGCAAGATAAGGTGGGATCTTTAGGTTTCTGTAAAATCAGTTATGCAAGAAATGTCGGTGGAAATGCTTTTATGCGCAAATATTGATATAATAACCATKATATTGACGTAAACTTGGAGTTYCGTGATGACATYTTGTGTGGTCCTCTGACTAGGACTCGTTCATTAGGCTACAGATGGAATAAGTTATGATGAACTTCACAGGGTGGTGAAAGTGCATGGTGATGAGCTTGATGCTCCTTTCCAATAAATTTCGAGGGTCTTATTCTGGTGACATGATCATCGATGCTTGGCTGCCATTTGACAAATAAAATAATCTTGCTTTTGTCCATAATATTCTAATGTAGGCTATACCCACACTGTATATGCGAGCTGTTAGCTAGAGTGCATGTGCCAATACCAGAATGGGCACACCTGCTAGACACTGAATGGACAAAACATATTGAGTTGTATTCCCTTTTGCCTTCAGAACAGCCTCAATGCGTCGGGGTATGGACTCTACAAGGTGTCAAAAGCATTCCACAGGGATGCTGGCCCATGTTGACTCCAATGCTTCCCACAGTTGCGTCAAGTTGGCTGGATGTCCTTTGGGTGGTGGGCCATTCTTGATACACACGGGAAACTGTTAGGAGTGAAAACCCCAGCAGCTTTGCAGTTCTTGACACACTCAAARYTGGATTTAACAAGTGACATCAATAAGGGATCATAGCTTTCACCTGGATTCACCTGGTCAGTCTATGTCATGGAAAGAGCAYGTGTATAACGCTATTTATTTTGTGAGAAAACCATCATTATAGTTGAAAATACAATGGAAACCCATTTAACTTTAACAAAAAAAAAATCTGTAACTATTTTTTATTCAGCAGATGGGAATTTAACCYCGCTAGGAKTTTCWATGTGCACTACGTCATCACGCACAGCCATTTATCTGCAACAAGTCAATTTAATGTAAACTCACCTCTGGTAGGAAAATGCACAGATATTACGCAGATATTAAAACATTTGCATAAAAATCTGTCACCAATTTTACGAAAACCTAGCTACAGACTGTTCTCTCTGTTACCACACGGCATGCGGTACCAATGCATCAAGTATGGAACCAACAGGACCCTGAACAGCTTCTACCCTCAAGCCATAAGACTGCTAAATAGTAAGTTAAATAGTTAACCAAATAGTTACCCAGACTATTTGCATTGACCCTTTTTGCACTAACTTTGACTCATCACATTTGCTGCTGCTACTGTTTCCTGTCACATTATTACTTGTCATATGTACAGTGCATTCGGAAAGTATTCAGACCACTTCCCTGTTTCCACATTTTGTTATGTCACAGTCTTATTCGAAAATGTATTTTTTTTAAAAATTACCCTCATCAATCTACACACATTACCCCCAAATGACAAAGTGAAAACAGGTGTTTAGAAAGGTTTAGAAATTTAAAAAAAATGAAATGTAAAAAACTGAAATATCATATTTGCATAAGTATTCAGACACTTTGCTATGGGACTTGAAATTGAGCTCAGGTGGCATTCCTGTTTTCATTATAGTCCTTGAGATGTTCTACAACTTGAATGGAGTCCACCTGTGGTAAATGTTAATTCATTGGACATGATTTGTAAAGGCACACACCTGTCTATATAAGGTCCCACAGTTGACAGTGCATGCCAGAGCAAAAACCAAGCGATGAGGTCAAAAGAATTGTCTGTAGAGCTCCGAGACAGGATTGTGTTGAGGCACAGATCTGGGGAAGTGTACTAAAAAATGTCTGCAGCATTGAAGTTCCCCAAGAACACAGCGGCCTCCAGTCATTCTTAAATGGAAGAATTTGGAACAACCAAGACTCCTCCTAGAGCTGGCCGCCGCCAAACTGAAATCGGGGGAGAAGGGCCTTGGTCACTCTGACAGAGTCCCAGAGTTCCTCTGTGGAGATGGAGAACTTTCCAGAAGGACAACCATTTCTGCAGAACTCCACCAATCAGGCTTTTATGGCAGAGTGGCCAACAGAAGCCTCTCCTCAGTAAACACATGACAGCCCACTTGGAGTTTGCCAAAAGGCACCTAAAGGACTCTCAGACCATCAGAAACAAGATTATCTCTGACTTGATGAAACCAAGATTGAACTCTTTGGCCTGAATGCCAAGTGTCACGTCTGGAGGAAACCTGGCACCATCCCTACGATGAAGCATGGTGGTGGCAGCATCATGCTGTGGGGATGTTTTTCAAATGGAGGGACTGGGAGACTAGTCAGGATCGAGGGGAAAATGAACGGAGCAAAGTACAGAGAGATCCTTGATGAAACCTGCTTTACAGTGCAAACGACAGACTGGGGGGAAGATATACATTCCAACAGGACAATGATCCTAAGCATGCAGCAAAGCAAGCTGGAATGGCTTTAGAACAAAAATGTGAAGTCCTTGAGTGGCCCTGCCAAAGCCCGGACTTGAATCCCATTTAAAATCTTGGAAAGACTTGAAGATTGTGCTTCACCGCCACTCCCCATCCAACTTCCAACACAATATGACTCAAAGCTGAATCTCAGCCAAAGGTGCTTCAATAAGTATTGGCTCATTTGGAATATTTGGAATATTTCTGAAAACATGTTTTCACTTTGTCATAATGGGGTATTGTGTGTAGATGGGTGAGAAATAAATATATTTTYTCCATTTTGAATTCAGGCTGTAACAACAAAGTGTGGAATAAGTCAAGGGATATGAATACTAACTCAATTATCTCGTACCCCTTCACATCACCTTGGTACTGGTACCCCTTGTTTATTTCCAAGTCATCATTAGTAATTGTTTATCTGTAATTATTTTTATTATTTCGGGTTTTAGTTTTCTATTATTTCTCTATTTTCTTTCGCTCTGCATTGTTGGGAAGGGCCCATAAGTAAGCATTTCACTCTTAGTCCAAGCCTGTTGTTTACGAAGCATGTGATTCATTAAATTTGATTTGATTAGTAGGTGGCTAGTTTCAGAAATGACATRGTGTAATTGATACCATGTCTTGTTTGAGGTGTTTTGACTCATGTCAAGTCTATGCTAATAGGGCAAAACTGTGCTACCTAGCTATCCAACAAATGTAACAATGTATTTGAGAGACAAGTACTCATTGTGCAAATGTATTTATGTTTTCAATAAACATTTGGAGACAAAATATAGTTTACATGTTGTCAACGATCTAAGCCAACCCAGTCTGTTTTTCCCTATAGTTGCGCACAACCAACCCATCTATAGAGAGTAGGTCTATTTATTTGTAACATTGTAGGCTACTCATGATATTTCTGACTATGTTGAGATGCCTCTGGATGGGATATAGTATCATGAATATTGCAATAAGGTGGACTCTATTGTCAGTGGTAATTCCCTCAAAGAATCAGTCTAACAAATACATTGATCTTTACCTCATTCATCATACCCAGAGAAGCCAAAACAACAGTGTAGAGTGCCTGACTCTGGATTTTTTTGGCTTCAAGCACTTCCCCAAACAGGACAACTGGAAAAAAACGGCCACCACAACCTTCTCCCCCATCAGAGTTAAAGGGCTTCTTGATGTTTACTGCAGAGTATTAGAAAGCAGTAATCTGGGGAATCATGGGTAGGGAGGTTAGCACTGGTAAGCCTGGGTCGTGATCTGTCACTTGGCAAATATCAGTGATCATAAAAAGCTGTTGAAACATGCTGAAAGAGGATTTAAGCGTTCTATTTTGGGGTGGAGGGGTAAACCTAATGTCAAGCTGTCATTGGACTTTATTAGATCATTTTATCCAAGTGCATGACAAAGTGATGTCTCCTGCTGTGCAGAAAGCAACACATTCTAAATTGTTTATAATAACTCTATCTAATCTGTTTGGACAGGAGGAAAGCCAATATCTGCACGGAAGATTGGAATTCTCTCCACTCAGCTAGAAATATGTGTGTCAGTATCAACAATGTATTTAATGTTCAAGTTTCCAACCCCAATACTTTTTTCAAATAGAGCTGTCAATGAGATTGACAGAGAGGGATGTCTTGTAATAAGGCCATACTAGTCAACATACTTTTTAAACATTGGCGCAGTAACCATAAGGGATAACTAAAGAATGCATAAAATGCATATGATTTTGATGTTACACCTTCTCATAACATAGGAACGTCGAGGCTAGCCTGCATTGCCCCTTGGACAACATAATCACTTTCATTTGTATTGACGAAAACCCCAAATTCCATTTGAACTGACTTTACCGGGTGTCAGCTGATTTAGCCCTTTTGTGGGTAGACATTTGACATAGGAAAGTATTATTAAACCTCTTCAAAACGCCGTTCTCTGTGTGTGACTATCATGATTTGTTTGCTCATCACCTGAAGCACACACACGCAAGACGGGGGTACATACATGGAATGTATGCAAAGTCGGTTTAACAATACTTTCCTGTAGATATTTATTCTCAGATTCCTACCCACAAAAGGACAATCTGCACAGAAAACTGGTAGAGTAAGTTGAAATTAAATTGTATTCAACATTCTGGCTTGAGGAGCTCATGAGAGGATATACAAATGTATGGCAATCTCAAACTGTCATAAGGTATTTCTGTTTTTTATGTTTAATAAATGTGCAAACATTTCTAAAAACCTTTGTTCTCTTTGTCATTCTTGGGTATTGTGTGTAGATTGCAGAGGAWTTTTTTGTATTTAATCAATTTTAGGCTTTAACGTAACAAAATGTGACCGACCGGCTCAAATCGTCTTATGTACCAAAATTAGAAATTGTATTTTTTTTTACATTGGATAAAAGTAGAGACTCAGAGCTACAAAATGGTATATCATACACTGCATTTGAGGATCAATGGGAAAGTAATTCTGCTTTGAAAGTTGACAAACTTGTAAACTCACTTTTAAGAAAATTGCCTTTGAATGTTTTGGTACCTACTGGAGAGCTCTCCTTTGTCTACACACTTTCAGCATTGTTCACACCCTCTTAAGCCAGCCCCACCCATCTCTTTAAGGATTCACATATGAGGTCATGTGCTAAACAGTGAGTAGTGTAGTAAAGATTAAGACTAAAAGTGGTAAAAGTAGTAGTCTACAATAAGGAAAYATTCCAGCTAAACAGAAAGTGTCCAGATAAAAATATTTTATAAATATTACATGACGCTTACACAGACACACTTGTCTAAATTGATGGGTCATGTGAAAGAAACGCTATAACCCCCATTCACATATTGCCTAGTGGATGGGTCTCTACAGAAGGTGTAAACGGTACAGCCAAATGGTTACTTGCATAGTAGCAATATCAGAAATAGATAGTGTCAATACAAATAAAATAATATACAGCATGTACAAGAACAATATCAATAACACTGTCAGTGATAGATGAGGTAGTTATATGCATACAATCAGGGGTAAAGTAGCTGAGCAGCAGGATTGAAAAAAGTAGCAGCAATGTGTGGCGGCGTGTGTGTTAGAAGAGAGTCATTTGAATAGAGGCACTGCAGATAGTGCTGATGACTGGTCTGTCTGAAGCACGCATGAACAAGGGAATCTATATTCGGAGAGCCTGTTTCTGTCCTGCCCTTGACTTTGGTGCAGGGCATGTGATGTCCATAGCCTCTTCGTCACAAAACTCCCCGATCTTCTCAAAAACATAATTCTGTCAAGCTGTGTTCAGTCCAGGCGGTGCTTGTACTGGCAGACCATCTATGGGGTGAAGGATGTCAGCGATGCGCAGCAGCTGAAACTTGGTCCCGACTGAGTCCGAACGCTTCCTGGCGGCAACAACACCAGGCTCAAGAGCATCGAAGCTGTAAAACAGGAAACAACCCAAACAATTAAGACATTACAACCTTGCACAACATCAATTCACCTCCCAAGTTTAGATAAGCAGAATACCCTCATACAATGCAATGAAAATGCTTTTCACCTGAAGTGCTGGTACTGCTTGAACTGTGGCAGCGGCCTGAAYTAKGGAGTCAGGTGTTGTTGCCAGCCATAGCTTTCCACRAGCACTGTACCATCCTCCAGTCCAACCAGCTGTGGGATGTTGACKCCTGTCACAGTGCTGTCTTTCACAACACCAGCKATCTCAGACAAAGTGTTCYCTCTGGTCTTTCTAAAGCGCTGCTTGATGAGGCCCAAAGCACCAGTCGAGGTGAAACTTGGTGGGGAAAAYGTGAAGGGGTCTGAATACTTTCCGAAGGCTCTGTATAATGAGTTAGAAGATTCAGAATATTATATTATGAAACTATTATTTAAGAGCATCGAAGATCACAATCAGTGATGAGTGTGTTGTTGCAGAAATAAATAGCCCTATGTTAAAAAATGGTGGGTACTCTTTATTTTTTATATATATATTTTTGCACCTTCCCCCTGAAATYTCTGTGCACTGCCTTGTGGCTGTGTGTCTGTGTATGTGTGTCTCTGTGTAAAAGGGTGTAGCGTCAGTAACAGTAARAACCTGGTACTTCCACACTAATTTATGGTAAATAATGCAACAAACAAAACATAATCTAAAAACCTGTTTTCTCTTTGTCATTATGAGGTATTGTGTGTAGATTGCTGAGAAAGAAAATCTATTTAATCAATTTTAGAGTAAGGCTGTAACATAACAAAATGTGGAAAAAGTCAAGGGGTATGAATACTTTCCGAAGGCACTCTATGCTCTGTATGTATTCCTATTTCCCAATGTATTTTCACCTCCATCACTACAGCAGTGTAATTGCTTGGCTGTGCCAGCAGAGGATGTATGAAATACTGCATTGCCTTTCAAATGATTTCATCACAAAGGAATGGTCAGTGAATATGCATATAGTGGGGCTGAATTCAAGGGACTGCAGTGTAAGAATAAGCTGAATTTACAGGCAAAGTGAATTGGCCTTACTGCCAAAGCACAGAAGCCAGCTACATATCGGATAATTGAAGTTTTTACAACTTTCTATACTGATTGAATACATGAGAAACTGAACCCGTCAATGGGAACTGCCTCCTAGAGCCAACTTCTCTGGTTATAAACACCCTATGTGGCATCGATATGAGTCAGAAACATGAATTTGTGTCAAACTTGACTACGAAGTGCTACACTGAACAAAAATATAAACTCAACATGCAACAATTTCAAAGATTATACTGAGTAATACAGTTCCTGCCTTCATCTATGGATTTCACATGACTGGGAATACAAATATGCATATGTGGGTCACAAATACCTTTAAAAAAAGTAGGGGCTTGGATCAAAAAAACAGTCAGTATCTGGTGTGACCACCATTTGCCTCATACAGCGAGACTCACCTCCTTCATATAGAGTTTATCAGGCTGTTGATTGTGTCCTGTGGAATGTTGTCCCAATTATTTTCAATGGCTGTGCGAAGTTGCTTGATATTAGCAGGAACTGGAACACGCTGTAGTACACGTCAATCCAGAGCATCCCAAACATGCTCAGTGGGTGACACGCCTGGTTATTATGCAGGCTAGGTACATTTTCAGCATCCAGGAATTGTGTACAAATCCTTGCAACATGGTGCCGTGCATTATCATGCTAAAACATGAGGTGATGTTGCTGGATGAATGGCACGACAATGCGCCTCAGGATCTCATCACGGTATCTCTGTGCATTCAAATAGGCATCAATAAAATGCAACTTTGTTCATTGTCCGTAGCTTATGCCTGCCCATTTCATAATCCCATTGCCACCATGGGGCACTCTGCCCGGTACTGTTGAAACCAGGATTCATCTGTGAAGGTCACACTTCCCCAGCATGCCAGTGGCCATCGACGGTGAGCATTTGTCCACTGAAGACGGTTACGACGTCGAACTGCAACATTTCTGGGATCTTTTATTTCAGCTCATGAACATGGGACCAACACTTTACATGTTGCGTGTATATTTTTGCTCAGTTTAATAGAATAATGTCTGTCATAAAGTCAGTCTCGTCCAAAACGAGTGAGTATGCGTGCGTCACGATGGGTATGGATGGGTTGGGTATGGATTACTTACATGCCCACTTTGCCAATGATGTACGAATGCCCAGAGAAAAAGATGTGGTCTGCCCCCAGCTGACATGTGTTGTGAACATGTTGTCAAGTCTGCAACGCACGCACTCTTCAACAATATTGTGCAAGATGGCAAGGAATGGCTGTGACTGGTGTGTGTTGAGTAGCTAGCTAGTTAGCTAGCTATGATACTGTGATGCAACTAAATAAATACATACTGTATCCTCTCCATAATGTGTAATGAGATGGAAAGTCATACAGACAAAGATTTGTATAGCTAACGTTTTACCTGACGAGAAGGTTTGATAGGATGTAACGTTACCCAGCTTGCTATCGATAATGTTTCAACTTGAACTGGCTCGCTAAGAAAATCTCTGCGAGCTAACGTTAACTAGCTAGCCAATTAATTTCAACTCGGGAAAAAATGTAATTTACACAATTTGATAACTATTGCTGATTTGCAAGTTTGGTAGCTTGCTACTTTTATGAGAACAGGCATGTTGTTTGGGTTACTTAGCACTTGCTCTCGATAACTCAGGCCCTGGCTTGCCAATTGTACGCTCCCTCAAAACTTGAGACATCTGTAAGATTGTGTTGTGTGACAAAACTGCACATTTTAGAGTGGCCTTTAATTGTTTCTAGCACAAGGTGCACCTGTGTAATGATCATGCTGTTTAATCAGCTTCTTGATGTGCCACACCTGTCAGGTGGATGGATTACATTGGCAAAGGAGAAATGCTCAGTAACAGGAATGTAAACAAATCTGTCGACAAAATTTGAGAGAAACAMGCTTTTTTGTGCATATGGAACAATTCTGTGATCTTTTATTTCATCTCATGAAACCAACATTTTACATGTTACGTTTATATTTTTGTTCAGTATAATTCACAGGATACTTTTGGGAACCGCCCTACAATCAGGAGCAGAAGGCAGAGGCAGTACGTGGCCAGCCACCAGTCCCACTTCAGGTTGGTCACATTTGATCTGGTCATAGATCAAAATACTATCACTTGTCTCTCTTGGAATTCACCTGACAACCATTGATAATGTAAGCAGTGCTGTGTGTATCAACTCTACCTTGATTTTCTACAGATGGAGGACAGAAGAGATGGTTTGTCATGGAGTCCCCTGACTAAAATACTTGATACCCTGTGGTTGATACCCTGTGTATTCTAGGTAGCATACCCGGCAGGTCCAGAGAGCAAATCAAGTGCACCTATAGGCCTACCGCTGGCCAATCAGATAGTTCAGATCACTGTGTTTGCACAGTTTCCTCAAGCCGTAGACTGTAAAAAGAAGCCTCGAACACACATCAAAGTTGATACTGTGAGATTTCAAAAGTTTTTTAAAACCGTGGCTAGAGAGCGAGTCAACGAATACAGCAAAGAGCTGCTGTTTTATGAGTAAGTTCATGTTTAAGTTGTTTTTCAGCACTGTCAACAATTTGTTCAAGACTTTTATAAGCCATAAAATGCGCGTTCCCCCTACAACCAGCACTGCAGCTGCAATGGATGAGTATAGCAAAGTGTTCCGATAAGCTTGTTATTATTAGCGGCGTGTGTCTTTTTTAATATCAAGGAATATTTAACTTTCTCTGATCATAGGAGTAACAACATGAATTGGTGCATGAGGCAGAAATAATGCAGTACGACTTGAGTTTCACCATCAGCTGGAAGACGGTGGCTGCGTTTCAAACTCATGAAAGACACAACCTTGTCCACTTACCCTCACCTTATGCCCTTGGGGGAATCCCCGTCACCATCTTGGATGTCGGTCCAAYCGATTAGCCAAACAAGAGAAGTTCGCAACGTAAGCCTCTCAGCCCTCGTTTTTGATCGAGTTTGCGAGTGTACAATTATGTTCACTTCGGGGCCTGAAAGACCCCATAATTCAATTTGCGATGATTGTACATCCGCTAAGAAAAGTCAGTTAAAACCATGTCAATATGGATAAGTCAACATACAAGTGTAAGTAAAAACGAATGTAAAAAGGTTAGAAATTGTGCTACTAATGCACATGACGGCACAAACACGTCTCGTAAAAGTAATTATGTTTTTGTTTGGTTAGCTTTTGGAAATTGTAGAAATAAAACATTTTCCTTCTTCAGAAGTTCCAGCTAGGCAAGGTAACGTTAGTTAGCTAATTCATTTGCTAGATATCATACAGTATGCGTATATTATTAATTATGTAGTTTATGTAAGTAGACATGCAATCATAATTGACTGTAGCGCATATAAAGCACCCACAAGCTACCGGTGGCTGAAAACACAATCATCGCAGGATGAACGAGTGACGAATTTCCAGGCAAGGGAGGTACATTTAAAAATCATTCCTTCCTCCCTRGCCCCTTGCCCTGCAAGTGTATACTCGTCCGACGTCATGATACGTCATCAGAAGTATCCACTTAATTTGAGGGCTGAGGGGATAGGGTGTGTCTTTTAAGAGTTTGGAATGCAGCCGGTGTCCCATTTCTCAATGAAGGGAGAGTGGAGGGATGGTTAGTCAGGTGAGAGGCAGCGCCGCCGCTGCTACCTCCCTCCCCTCAGACTGCCCGTCAGATGCAGGCCATCAGTCCACAAAAAATATATATACAGATATATATACAGTACAATGTGTCTGAGACGGTCAGACACGGTCAGACCTCTCAAGCAAAATCACGGTCAGACCTCTGACGGTCAGACCTCTCCTGTGGATTTTCAGTTAATAAATAATACATTTTCTGGACATAATTCCCCCTCCTTCCCCTCGTGTCATTGGGCCATGTCTGTCTCTGTGGTGATAAGATACCTTTTCTCAGCCCATTTCAAGGGGATTTGCCATCGGCGGCCATTGTGCTAGCAGTGGCATTAGATGGTATTTTTCCCAAGATGGACTTTCTCCGCTCACCTTTAGGATTTACTCATAGCAATCGGTCCAGGCTCTGCCCTGTCTAGCCGTTTCTCCGCTCTCACCATAATATCTATATCCTTGCAGGTGAAGAAGCATGTAATATTGCCATTTCCTTGTTGCTTATCTTGAATAACGCTGACACATTCATTCCCCAATGGCCCTGCWCTTTGGAAATGGCCATGCAGTGCTATGCCCCTGAGCATAGGATTAGCTGTCTTCAATTTCTTTTTAACTAGAGTGTGTCGGGTTCTCGAGTGGTTTTGTAATGACGTGCAACGTCCTTGGAGAGCTCTCTGTGACGAACCATGATTCAGTATGGAAGGGAGTAGAATACACATGGTAGTTGTCCCCTCACAGGAAGACACACTGGACTTGGGGCTGTTTGGAGAAAACCTCTTACACTGTCATTGGGCCTCAAAATGGGAAACATAACTATTTAGCTACTGGCTCAATTTACCTCACCATCAAGCATAAAATCCTCTTGGATGGACAATTCACAGAGCATGGAAAGAGAACTTCCAGCCATCCCAAATGAGGTTGCCAGTTAGTTGTACTACAAATAATGTTCAGCCTTGGTCAAGTGGCAGCATTTTCCCACTGCTGATTAATTCCAGCACTGCTGTTTCTGTCTTCTGGCCTCAACAATGAAGAGAGTGCCAAAAAGGACTTTGAGGATTCTAAACACAGCCAACTAGGCCCCTTAAAAGGGATCAGTCCAGCTCCCTATTTACAGTAGGACGTGATTAAGACACCCTTGGAATTTCAAAACAAGCATCAAAGTGTCAAACCTATTGAAACATTAGAAGGACTGGATAGATAGTAGAAACTAATAGAAAAACAAAACTCAGGTAAAATATTGAGTTACCTGGTTACGTAACAGTTACGACAAATTCAAGTCTATTCCAACCGAGTTTTGGAACTGAAACTCGCCAAAATATCAAGCGTTACACAAACTCAGTTTATTAGGGCTAACCCAAAAGAGGACATTTCCTGTAGTTTGGGGACCTTTTGAAATACCTTACTCTGCCACTTGGTTGGTTAGACTCCACTGAGTGCAATTTAGAGAGACTGTTGGAAGTACAGCCTTCATTTCTAATACAGTACATACACTAGCATCAGAGTTGAGCTCTTTGGATTGAATTGCAGTGTTATTCATACCCCATCTTTWCCTTACAAACCAACAGTGGATGGTAATATCTATCAACACGTGTCTTTCCTCTAACTCCATGTTATCACAGAGGAGCAGCACACAACGTTAACTATAGCCAGTGCCAATTTAATCCAACTCTTCAGACACAGGCCTAACTTGGAACAAAACAGGCTTCATGTGGCCCTCTTTGTCCCACTTGCAGTTGTTATTTGAAGATATTGAAATTATTACCTCCCCCAGGCGTACGCACAAACTTGTTTCTTTCTGCAATTTGCACATTCGTGCATTCATAGTACATGAATAGATTTGTTTTAAATGAGTTTGTTCAATGTGTTAGCCGCGGTTCTTCTGTCGAGCAGGCAAGCCGCTCGCTTGCATGTTGATTTTGTTTTCTCTCACAGAGAAACAGGGTAAACTTATTGAGATTAGAGATCTGGGTCTGTCTCGTTTCAGTGGTGACATTTCTAAACCATGGCAAAGGTAAAGCTTGTGTTTAATTTGAGGATGGCTGAGACACTGAACTCCGACAATCATTCTTACATGACGCAGTTGCCTAATGAGAATACTGTGGCCCAGAATGGACTGCGATTGCAAAGTCTTTTATATACCAAAGCTACGTTTCTCAACCAGGAGTCAAAATATCTGGTTTTCTGTCAGTGACAAAGAATGTTTGCTTTCAAATCCACTGCCGTCCACCTGAGACGCTCATCCATTTCAGACGTGCTATTTCTTTATTTTGGAGATTGCTCTCTGTAAATCTTAAAATAGTGCTTAGATTATTATATACGTTATGTTAACCTGAGGCTGTCCTAATATGGACACTGTGCACTTGGTTCCCATTTCAAATCATCCAGTAGTATTTAATAACGCATGGGTGCTGATACATGTCAGTTGATATGGTTGATATTTGGTGCCAGTTTGAGCCAGTAGGTGGGATCCCACACTGCTGACTGGGTGGTTGGAGGTGGATGAGTAACAAGCAAAAGCTCGCAGCTGGCCGTGATGCGTTGACATACTGTCGAACAGACTGAGTTGTGTACCAGTAGGCCTATGTGTTACTGACAGGACCGTGATGCGTCCACGTCCAAGACTTTACACAATAAGCTATGGACATACAGTAGGGATGGAAGCCTGTCCTTTAACTTGTGGCCTTTCCTCCATATCTGTTGATTGGTCATTCAAGGAAAGGGACATAGGTAAAAGCAACATGCTAGAACCTATCAGATACCCTTCAGATCAGCGATCATGAAGGAAAGGACGAGAGAATAACACTATTCAGGACTTAAAGAATATAAGGTAACATGGACTAACCAAATAAAGTGTTACTGCATATAATGACAAAAGGACTACAGGAAAAATGTCACCTACAAAGAAATCTGGGGCGGCAGGTAGCCTAGTGGTTAGAGCGTTGGACTTGTGACCGAAAAGTTGTAAGTTCGAATCCCTGAGCTGACAAGGTAAACCTCTGTCGTTCTGCCCCTGAACAAGGCAGTTAACCCACTGTTCCTAGGCCGTCATTGAAAATAAGATTTTGTTCTTACCTGACTTGCCTGGTTAAATAAAGGTAAAATATATATATATATTGTGGCAGACCAAGGGGTTTGGTCAAGACGTTTACACAGATCAGACACAGACAGAGTATGATTAGCTCGGTTTCAAGGGTGTTTATTAAATAATAAATAAAAAGAAAAGGACATGTCTCCCCCATGAGACCCTCTCCGGGATACTGTTTTCTGGGCTCCGGGTCTTGCTGTATCCTGTTTGGCACTCAAACTCCCTCATCTTAGCTCGGGCCCCGTCTCCAACTACACGGAAGTCACCTTACTTCCCCAGTCCTCTCCTGTGTGCTGCCCTTCTGGCAGCTTTATGGGGCTTGTACAGCTGGTGAGCAATCAGCCCTTGATTACTCACCAACTCCCCAATCAGCCCCAATTAGTCCTGGGCGGAGAGCTTGTCGAGACCTGGCACGTCCAGCAGATGGAGCCATCGCCTCGTGATGTATACTCCGTCTGTCACGAGGCCTCGACGAGTCTCCCCCTGGTGGCTGACCTGCTGTACGCCACACCGTATATAAGACAACTGCTGGGACTGCCCATGGAGAGCTCATGATTGACATGTGTACTACATCTGTGCACGTACCTGCACATGCACACACACCTCTGAGTACCATCTGGGGGTGAAATTAGTCATAAATGTCTGGCTTCATGTTATTGACCCTATACTACGAATCAGGTTTCAGAAGTTTCCGAGGTAAACTTGGTCAACTCTGAGTTCAACTCGGGATAACCAGTACCACAAAATTGGCTCACCTTTTAGCCAGGCACATTTCTATTGCAACAAATCCTTCAGAACTAACCTGCAGGCTAACTTTGGGCTAACTCCATTTATCCTGAATGAAGTGAAAATCCCACCCTCTTGCAAAGATTGGTCATCATCCCCTTCATTTGAGGAAGACGACTGATTAAATATTTTATTAATCAATTTMTTTGTGTGTAAAAAATAGCAATGTTAAAATACTTATCACATTACACATTTACTAATGACAGAATGCATTTAAAACTTCACACACAGTAAAAGTTTGTACTACCTTTGTATGAATGGAAAAAAAAGGTGCCTGTGTATTGATAAGCACACCAAAGACTCCATTAACGGATAAGTAATAAAATAAATARGGCACTTGTGAAAGCCTATTTCACACCATAACCTGTTGAATTTGCAAGAWAATTTTTCTTTCATTTTGATTTTGGCCAAAAATGTGTCACTGACTCACCCATGGATTGATTTTCAGCATTTTCTCAATTAAGATTTCGTCAATCGAATAGCCATGTGCGACATGCATGTGCAGTTACAAGCCTGCTAGAGTTGGCGGCAGACGAAAAATCTATATCCACCGTCATAGTACGGATGAAGCCGGAGCTGGAATGTGAAGCTAACTGAAGCTAGCTAGCTTTAGAAAACACTGAGTAAATCTACCTTCCTTCGTARTATACCCCTCTGTCTTCATAAATGGGTCAGGGGTTAAGTCAATCTTCTCGGCAACTACTACACTGGTTTTGTCCCAAATGGCACCCAATTCCCTTTATGGTGAACTACTTTTGACCAGGGTGATAGATGTGCAGATGATGATGTGCAAGTAGAGATACTGGGGTGCAAAAGAGCAAGAAGATATATAACAATTTGAGGATGAGGAAGTTGGGTGTGCTATTTACAGATTGCCTGTGTATAGGTACAGTGATCGGTAAGCTGCTCTGACAGCTGATGCTTAAAGTTAGAGAGGGAGATATAAGTCTCCAGCTTCAGTGATTATTGCAATTCGTTCCAGTCATTGGCAGCAGAGAACGGGAATGAAAAGGCGGCCAAAGGAAGTGTTGGCTTTGGGGATGACCAGTGCAATATACCTGCTGGAGCGCGTGCTACGGGTGGGTGTTGCTATGGTGACCAGTGAGCTGAGATAAGGCGGGGCTTTACCTAGCAAAGACTTATAGATGACCTGGAGCCAGTGGGTTTGGCGACGAATATGTAGTGAGGGCCAGCCAACGAGAGAATACAGGTCACAGTGGTGGGTAGTATATGGGGCTTTGGTAACAAAACGGATGGCACTGTGATAGACTATATCCAGTTTGCTGAGTAGAGTGTTGGAGGCTATTTTGTAAATGACATTGCCGAAGTCAAGGATCAGTAGGATAGTCAGTTTTACGACGGTATGTTTAGCAGCATAAGTGAAGGACGCTTTGTTTGCGAAATAGGAAGCTGATTCTAGATTTAGTTTTGGATTGAAGATGCTTAATGTGAGTCTGGAAGGAGAGTTTACAGTCTAACCAGACACCTAGGTATTTGTAGTTGTCCACATGTTCTAAGTCAGAACCGTCCAGAGTAGTGATGCTAGTCGGTCGGGCGGGCGTGGGCAGCAATCAGTTGAAGAGCATGCATTTAGTTTTAATAGCATTTAAAACCAGTTGGAGGCCACGGAAGGAGTGTTGTATGGCATTGAAGCTGGTCTGGAGGTTAGTTAACTTCTTATGGCTGGGATCCCGTTAACAGGATCGATATGACAACAGCCAGTGAAAGTGCAGGGCGCCAAATTCAAAACAACAGAAATCTCATAATAAAAATTCCTCAGACATACAAGTATTTTACACCATTTTAAAGATAAACCTGTTGTTAATCCCACCACAGTGTCCGATTTCAAAAAGTCTTTACGACGAAAGCACAACATATCATTATGTTAGGTCAGCACCTATTCACAGAAAAACAGCCATTTTTTCCAGCCAAAGAGAGGAGTCACAAAAAGCAGAAATAGAGATAAAATGAATCACTAACCTTTGATGATCTTCATCAGATGACACTCATAGGACTTCGTGTTACACAATACATGTATGTTTTGTTCGATAAAGTTCATATTTAAATCCAAAAATCTCAGTTTACATTGGCATTATGTTCAGTAATGTTTTGCCTCCAAAACATCCGGTGATTTTGCAGAGAGCCACATCAATTTACAGAAATACTCATAAGAAACATTGATAAAAGATACAAGTATTAAACATGTAACTTTAGATAAACCTCTCCTTAATGCAACCGCTGTGTCAGATTTCAAAAAACTTCACGGAAAAAGCACATCATGCTATAATCTGAGTACAGCGCTCAGAGCCCAAACAAGCCATGAAGATATCCGCCATGTTGTGGAGTCAACAGATGTCAGAACAGCATTATAAATATTCACTTACCTTTGATGATCTTCATCAGAATGCACTCCCAGGAATCCCGGTTCCACAATAAATGTTTGATTTGTTCCATAAAGTCCATAATTTATGTCCAAATACCTCCTTTTTGTTAGCGCGTTCAGTACACAATCCAAACTCACGACGCGCGGGCAAGTCCATGCAAATGTTCAGACGAAAAGTCATATTACAGTTCGTAGAAACATGTCAAACGAAGTATAGAATCAATCTTTAGGATGTTTTTAACATAAATCTTCAATAATGTTCCAACCGGAGAATTCCTTTGTCTTCAGAAATGCAATGGAACGCAAGCTAACTCTCTCACGTGAACGCGCCGGGTCAGCGCATGGCACTCTGCCAGACCCATGACTCAAAGAGCTCTCATTCCCCCCTCCCTCACAGTAGAAGCATTAAACAAGGTTCTAAAGACTGTTGACATCTAGTGGAAGCCTTAGGAAGACCAATATGACCAATATCCCACTGTATATTCGATAGGCGTTGAGTTGAAAACTTACAAACCTCAGATTTCCCACTTCCTGGTTGGATTTTTTCTCAGGTTTTTGCCTGCCATATGAGTTCTGTTATACTCACAGACATCATTCAAACAGTTTTAGAAACCTCAGAGTGGTTTCTATCAAAATCTACTAATAACATGCATATATTAGCATCTGGGCCTGAGTAGCAGGCAGTTTACTCTGGGCACCTTATTCGTCCAAGCTACTCAATACTGCCCCCAGCCATAAGAAGTTAACACAGTGTCCAAAGAAGGGCCAGAAATATACAGAATGGTGTCGTCTGCGTAGAGGTGGATCAGAGAATAACCAGCCACAAGAGCGACATCATTAATGTATATAGAGAAAAGTGTCGGCCCGAGAATTGAACCCTCTGGCACCCCCATAGAGACTGCCAGAGGTCCGGACAACAGGCCCTCCGATTTGACACACAGAACTCTATCTGAGAAGTAGTTGGTGAAACAGGCGAGGCAGTCATTTGAGAAACCAAGGCTAATGAGTCTGCAGTTAAGAATACGGTGATTGAGTCGTAAGCCTTGGCCAGGTCGATGAAGATGGCTGCACAGTACTGTCTTTTATCGATGGCGGTTATGATATTGTTTAGGACCTTGAGCGTGGCTGAGGTGCACCCATGACCAGCCCGGAAACCAGATTGCATAGTGGAGAAGGTACGGTGGGATTCGAAATGGTCAGTCATCTGTTTGTTAACTTGGCTTTCGATGATTTTAGAAAGGCAGGGCAGGATGGATATAAAGTTGGAGTCGGAGGTTTACATACACCTTAGACAAATACATTTAAACTCAGTTTTTCACAATTCCTGACATTTAATCCGAGTAGAAATTCCCTGTCTTAGGTCAGTTAGGATTGCCACTTTATTTTAAGAATGTGAAATGTCAGAATAATAGTAGAGAGAATGATTTATTTCAGCTTTTATTTCTTTCATCACATTCCCAGTGGGTCAGAAGTTTACATACACTCAATTAGTATTTGGTAGCATTGCCTTTAAATTGTTTAACTTGGGTCAAACGTTTTGCATAGCCTTCCACAAGCTTCCCAAAATAAGTTGGGTGAATTTTGGCCCATTCCTCCTGACAGAAGCTGTGTACTGAGTCAGGTTTGTTGGCCTCCTTGCTCGCACACAACTTTTCAGTTCTGCCAACAAATGTTATGGGATTGAGGTCAGGGCTTTGTGATGGCCACTCCAATACCTTGACTTTGTTGTCCTTAAGCCATTTTGCCACAACTTTGGAAGTATGCTTGGGTCATTGTCCATTTGGAAGACCACTTGCGACCAAACTTTAACTTCCTGACTGATGTCTTGAGATGTTGCTTCATTATATCCACATTATTGTCCTCCCTCATGATGCCATCTATTTTGTGAAGTGCACCAGTCCCTCCTGCAGCAAAAGCCCCCACGACATGATACTGCACTCCCGTGCTCTAGTTGTGAGAGCGGTGTTCTTCGGCTTGCAAGCCTCCCCCTTTTTCCTCCAAACATAGCGATGGTCATTATGGCCAAACAGTTCTGTTTTTGTTTCATCAGACCAGAGGACATTTCTCCAAAAAGTATGATCTTTGTCCCCATGTGCAGTTGCAAACCGTAGTCTGGCTTTTTTATGGCGGTTTTGGAGCAGTGGCTTCTTCCTTGCCTAGCGGCCTTTCAGGTTATGTCGATATGGGACTTGTTTGTGTTAGGTTGGTCAGGGCGTGAGTTGGGGTGGACAGTCTATGTTCTTTTTTCTAGGTTGTTTGTTTTCTATGTGTTTGGCCTGGTGTGGTTCCCAATCAGAGGCAGCTGTTTATCGTTGTCTCTGATTGGGAGCCATATTTAGGTAGCCTGTTTTCCATTGTGTGTTGTGGGTGGTTGTTTCCGTTTCAGTGTTTTCACCATTCGGGACTGTTTTGGTTTTCATTTTGATTCTCTTGTTCATTTTGTATTCATTCTATTAAAATATATTATGGATACGTACCACGCTGCACATTGGTCCGATATTTCCTACTCCTCCTCAGACGAAGAGGACGAAAGCCGTTACAGCGGTATGACGGCTGCATGGTCCCATGGTGTTTATACTTGCATACTATTGTTTGTACAGATGAACGTGGTACTTTCAGGCATTTGGAAATTGCTCCCAAGGATGAACCAGACTTGTGGAGGTCTACAATTTTTCTTCTGAGGTCTTGGCTGATTTCTTTTGATTTTCCCATGCTTTCAAGCAAAGAGGCACTGAGTTTGAAGGTAGGCCTTGAAATACAAATTGGTAAATTGCTGCAAGGGGTGCAGAGCTGTTGGCCGGGGTAGGGGTAGCCAGGTGGAAAGCATGGCCAGCCGTAGAAAAATGCTTATAGAAATGATCGATTATCGTAGATTTATCAGTGGTGACAGTGTTTCCTAGCCTCAGTGCAGTGGGCAGCTGGGAGGAAGTGCTCTTATTCTCCATGGACTTTACATTGTCCCAAAACTTTTTGGAATTAGTGCTACAGGATGCAAATTTCTGTTTGAACAAGCTATGTGTATATTGGTTCCTGACCTCCCTGAACAGTTGCATATTGCGGGGGCGATTCGATGCTAATGCAGTACGCTACAGGATGTTTTTGTGCTGGTCAAGGGCAGTCAAGTCTGGGGTGAACCAAGGGCTATATCTGTTCTTAGGACAAATCCACTGCCGTTTGAGAACCAGGAGGAACCACAACCAGGGGAAAGGTGTTCACTTCTGTTGCCTCTGGCTTTGGACATAGTTAACTGGTCTTACTGTTTTGGAGGCATAGGCTACATTTGAATGGGGCTATAACACAGGCTACGTACAGTGCCAATGAGTTGTCTGTTTTCAGATTGGCTGTAAGCAGTGAATGGAATAAAACTGACCTGAAGTGGTTATTTTCCTGTAAACTGACATGAAAATGGTTTAGTGCACACCTTCACATGACAAGAGGTTATAATAAAGGTTAAAATACAGTTTAAAAAATAAATTACATCAAAAAGGGTGCTGCTTGATATGAATAGTCTTTAAACGGAAAACTCCCAATGTCACATTGCTCTCTGATATCAGCCATCTGTCAATGATGATGGATGACACAGTTACAATTATTCGTTCACGGACGTCATGGAATGCAACTGTTAAGGACACTAATGAAAATAAGTTGCCCGTACTCCACTCTTACCTGTTACTCATTCTGTGTCGTTGACTGATGGTGTAACTGGCTTGCTAATGGAACATGAGAAAGGACGTCAGCTGCCCACCTCCTCAGCAGCTGTGAACGTCGAGAGAGAGCGATGGTGGGAGTCTCAGTAAGCGTAAATGCACGGTAAGAGTGAGACTCAGATTTTTCACTTTAAGGCCAGGCACCACAGGCTGAAATTACATTTTTGCATCTACGTATCAATTTTGAGATGTGTTGGTATTTTGGTCCATTAATATWATTTTTTTCAAAAAGTAAACAAACATTTCATAAACATTTATATTTTCTTTAGCTTGTCATACTAGCAAATGCCTATTGACTCTGTTCCATCTGACTGCGCAATCCACTGCCTCATCAGACCAGCCAGGCAATTTATAAACTTTATCTCCACTATAAAAAGCATCTAGACATTGTCTCATTTCTTTTAGACTAACATTTAGTTTTCAACAGCAGAGATTTGTATAAACCTTGCTGTTTGTCTCTCTGACATCTGCAACATTGTTTCAATATTCAAATTCGATCTCCAGCTGTCCCATAGTAAAGAACGTGTCGGGATGACACACACAGGCAGGCAGCTTTTCTCAGCCAGTCGAAATCAGGAATCAGCATCATTTTTATGGATATATACAAAGAACTAGCAATAGAAAACATGTCAAACGAAACTAAGTGCAGCTAGTTTGAAGTCTTTCCAGCTTCAGTTTGAACTGATTGTGTTAGCTGTGCTGGCCAGCTTCCCTGAACAACTGTGTGCTAACGAGAGCACATTTTCTATGCCAGGTGAAATCGCACATTATTAGCACATTGTTATGGATGTATCCAAATAAATGTCACTAGAAACAGCTTAAATAAATGCAAATGAACCTACTTCGTTGTTATTCTGGCTGCACTGTTAGATGTGACTCTAAGTTAGCCGTAGTTGGCTAGCTAACAAGCAAGGGATAAGAATATTACCAGCCAATATGGCAATGGAACATTTAAAATGAACGACTGGATCGCATCCATAGATACAGAGCAAAAAGTATGAACGACTGGGTCGCGTCTCTGGCTTGGGTAGCAAACCTAGATTTACTATATCTTGTGGAAGGATGAAATAGTATGAATTAATTCATCAAAATAACGTTTTTTTAATGAAAATATGTCAATCATTATTTGAATATGTTGGTAACTCATTGTATAAAAGTGATAATGCCCTCAAAGCCGGTGTTTGGAGGATATATTGYCACGGTTTGACTTCGTCTCGGGCCTAACAACACCCGTGCCAATATATCCTCCTAACACCGGCTTCTCGGGCATTATCACTTAAGTATGCATAATTTCGATATTTCGGGGAAAAACATAATCTCTGTTTGTTAGTTGCAAAACCTAAGTGATTAGAATTCTTTATGCTTCAACTACTAAATAACAATTCTTACAATTCTCACTATCTTGTTCTTGATCCAGAAAGGTTTTGCTCTTTCAACAATTTCCCCAGGGTGGACCGCAGCAGAGCATGAGGATGATTGTTAAATGTTCACATCTGATGATTCCTGTTTTGGGGCAGGAACTTGTGGGAAATAAAGTCCTCTCTGACATGCTGCATTGGAGTCACAGTTGCCCAAAATTGAAGCAGATTATATTTTATTTAAATCTCTCCTTTCACACAACTGATATGTTGATGAAACAAAATATTTCATATTTTACTTAATATACACAATTGGCCATGTGTGAGCTGAAACTACAACTAATATTAGACATTTATCTATGTTGTTAAAAATGCAAGAATGAAGTTATGCAAGTAAGCTTGTTCTTTCCCTTATACTCCTTGTGAGAAGTTAGGCACTCAACAGTGTTGTTTGCTAGCACAACAAAAACATTGCTTTGGATGCCATGTGACTTTAGTAACCCTGTAGAGTCAGAACTTGATGTTTTGTGTTGTGCCACCATGTTAAAGCAAACCAAACGGTAGATCAAGGATGAAATACCATAGGGAGAGGGCACGGGCAGGTATTCTTATTGCAGTACTAGAGAAAGGGACTTCACACACTCCAAATCTAGTGCAGCACTCCTAACAGTAGGTTACAGAACCTGCCCTTGTTGGTCTGTCTGTCTTACTTACTTACAAACAAAACATTTAAGTGTAAACTCTGTTGTCAAAATACTATTATCAGGAACCAAATAAGATATTTTGAGGAATGTTTGAGACCAAATAAATGTTTTTTTTTGACAGACACCAACATTTGTTTGACTTTGTAAGGTTTTAGGGGCCACAATTCAAAACACGATGACATATTCAAAAGGTAAAACGTTTGTCATAGTCCTTGCAGGTTTGCAACAAAGGCATCTGGAATGATACAATTAACCAATCAATTCATCTTCCCTGTGCAGTACTGTGTCAAGTCCTACAGGAACCGRATGGTAGTCTAACACTGCATTGAAGCGCAGAATTAAGTTGACAAATACACCTGACCACACTTTTTTTCTTATTAACCTTTCTTCTAACCTTTTCACATATCAACACGTGGGGACAATATCAGTGTTTGAGGAGGAGAGGGTGGTAGCGATATGTGTGTCGTGAGTACTCTCACCACTTCAAGTCATTTCGGCAAGGAGAGTGAGACGGAATATCTGCACCACCAGACTGCTCCTGTACAGTAGCCTACAGACTGAGCCCTCTCTCTCCCTCTCTTATTTTCCCCCTCCAGTTGTGCTGAGTTGACAGAAGTGGTCACCAGCAGAGAGAGTGACGACGCACCCTGCCCTTGGTATTGTAATTACAGTTCTCTCATCACACGTGAGTCTGCTGCCTTAGCCCAGCTGGCCATTTGGGGCAGTGTCTGAGGRAGACGCGTGCTGCTGTGAATCTCAAGCACCCCGCTACTGATGCACTATCAGCACATCTCAATTCTGCTGGACCCCCTGAACCCTCAGCCCTGAGGATAGTGAGGATAGAGTTTTTCAGTCCTGGGGACTAATATACTGTATATAACTAACTAACACACCTGATTCACCTCAAGGGCTGGGATCAAAAGCTGAAAGATTCAATGATCTCAATTATCTGAACCAAGTGTGTTACTTYGTTAGGACCAAGGTATGCACACCCTATGGGGTCTCTTTGGTTTACCAGGATTAAAGGGATTTGGTTGGAATTCCCCTATAATGATGAAAAGTATAACGCTATGGATTATTGCTAACAGCTTCTATCTACATCTATCATTGATATCGATATGCKGAATTGCAAATTTACTCCAACTCCCAGTTACTCATCTTGGAAGATCTAAAACAATTGGATAGATGTAAGCACAACATGGCACAAAATTACACCCAGCCCATATAAGGCAAAGGCAAGCAATTTACATATTGTATAAAACCTATTCAATATGCTTTCAGATCTACAGGAGTGCCTATGGGGTAGGGTTTAGGGGTCGATTTAGAATTCAGAAGTAGTGCCWGGAGCTAAGAACACCTGTGCACAGAAATCATCCCACCTCTCCCTCCCTCSTTTACCTATCCCTTGTTTAGTACTCTCCTTCACTTCTTTATTCCCCTTCTCTCTCCCTCCCTCCCTCCCTCCTATACCTAGCCCTTGTTTAGTACTCTCCTTCACTTCTTTATTCCCCTTCTCTCTCCCTCCCTCCCCTCCTATACCTAGCCCTTGTTAGTACTCTCCTTCACTTCTTTATTCCCCTTCTTCTCTCCCTCCCTCCCTCCTATACCTAGCCCTTGTTTAGTACTCTCCTTCACTTCTTTATTCCCTTCTCTCTCCCTCCTCCTCCTATACCTAGCCCTTGTTTAGTACTCTCCTTCACTTCTTTATTCCCTTCTCTCTCCCTCCCTCCCTCCTATAACCTAGCCCTGTTTAGTACTCTCCCTCCCTCCCTCCTATACCTAGCCCTTGTTTAGTACTCTCCCTCCCTCCCTCTATACCTAGCCCTTGTTTAGTACTCTCCCTCCCTCCTCCTATACCTAGCCCTGTTTAGTACTCTCCCTCCCTCCCTCCTATTACTACCCTTGTTTAGTACTCTCCCTCTCCCTCCTATACCTAGCCTTGTTTAGTACTCTCCCTCACTCCTTCCACTTTCTTCCATTGTTGGGCTGCCTTGTGAAACCAGCAATGTTGATAACGCTGTCTGCCTGTTTCTCATTGGCTCTCCGTGAGTGATTACCATTGCAGTCCACTGTATTGGAACGCGCTATCACAATGTCTCCAGCGCGTAATTACAGTTTAATGTAGAATGTGTTTTATTTGGCCCTGACACAACTTTTCACTCATAGGTACTAAAACCACCATTTGGTTGAGCTATTGTAAAGCCCAAAGTGCACTTTGCAGCATAATTAAATGTGGCTTAGTTCAATGTAGGGGCTATTTTGTCTGGGGAAAGTACTGAAAACCTGAGAAAGATATGGATTTGTGTAAGCCTCAGAGCTTTACACCAAAGATAAGGGAATTCATGAATGAACTCCATGTTGTCAGGTCCAAGCTAAGCATACCTGTACTGCAAAGCAGCTTACAGACAGATTCAGAACGCCAGTCAGCCAGTTTAAGTTGTCTTCCACTGTCAGGGGCTGTGTGTGTGTGTGTGTGTGTGTTCTTGGGGGTCCACAACAAAGTGATTAATGACAGACCCCTTCGGCTAACACTTCATGGATTTATGGGATTTCACATGCAAACTCCCGATAAGGACCGAATCGGACATGTAGTTAGCATGTGTTCAAGGTTCCTCAATAAATACACTGTCCAGAAAACATAATTGGATTTCACTATATTTCTCCAACTTCCAGATAAATTGAGTAAGGCAGAGACAGTGGGCGAACCTTAACATATCTTAGAAATGTTAAACGCGATCGTCAGCGGTCCGTGAGAGGGTTGCACATTGTAATATATGACATTTGATATAAAATCAATCACTGCAATCGCTGTGACATATACATTCTGTTAGCATGGTAATATAATAAACCAGTGGTAGCATATAATGTGTATGAATGAATGCAGTATCAGTTTTTTTTAAATCAATCACTGCAATCGCTGTGACATATACATTCTGTTAGCATGGTAATATAATAAACCAGTGGTAGCATATAATGTGTATGAATGAATGCAGTATCAGTTTTTTTTGTCTGTAGCATACACAGTGTTCTTGTTTGCACATACGTGAACACTGTGTACACCACAGACATACAATATGTATGTGCTTATATGCACATCATCCCCTAACCCCCCTCCTCCCCACCTCACACCACCCCTTGGCACACCACCCCCAGGGCTCCCGAGTGGCGCAGCGGTCTAAGGCACTGCATCTTAGTGCAAGAGGCATCACTACAGTCCCTGGTTTGAATCCAGGCTGTATCACATCTGGCCGTGATTGGAAGTCCCATGGGGCYGCGCATAATTGGCCCAGCATCGTCCAGGTTTGMCCGGGGTAGGCWGTCATTGTAATTAAGATTTTGTTCTTCGCTGACTTGCCTAGTGAAATAAAGGTTCAATAAAATATAAAAGAAAACCTACACAGTGGAGTCACACATCACTCTGGACCCAACAACATCATTATTTATATACTGTATATATTATGTCAACTCCCTGGACATACATCCAGTATTTTACAATATATACGAGATGGAGCTCTGTCATAGTCAACATTGTGCTAAGAGCCCTAGAGTGCCTTCTATTAGGATCTTAGCTGGGGACTTCCAGCACAAAAATATTCACATTTTCTCAATGGAGAGCGGCCCTATAAATCAGAGCCCAGCATGCTTTGCGGCCACGATTAATGTTTTATGGCAGTGCTTAGGCTTAATTGCTACCGTGGGGAAAGCTGGAGTGGCCATCTCGTTTGCATCGGAGGGATAGCGAGGGATATCGCAGCAGACCAGAGATTTTCATTGACTAATTTAAGAAATCCCTTTTGTTAAGAGGGAACTTCCGTGCAAAACAGCCGAAGGGTCGCAGTGATGATAGTAACAGGAGTGGAGGGACTGGGGCTGGTAAACAAGGGGATGGATATTGGGTCGGAAGATAAAAGCAATGTAACAAACAAAGCAGAAATTATTTACTGGGGCAAAAYAATACTGTGTGTTCGATTTTTAAAGGCTGTCCTTCCAAAATCTTTGATAACACAACTTCTTTGAGTATATTTAGGATTTTCCAAAACAGTACTGTTCCATAAGTCATGAACAGTCAAAATAGTTTGGAAAAGATTAAATTGCAACATACACTACATGACCAAGAGTATGTGGACACCTGCTCGTCGAACATCTCATTTAAAAATCATGGCCATTAATATGGAGTTGGTCCCCCCATTGCTGCTATAACAGCCTCCACTCTACTGGGAAGGCTTTCCACTAGATGTTGGAACATTACTGCGGGGACTTGCTTCTATTCAGCCACAAGAGTATTAGTGAGGTCGGGCACTGATGTCGGGCGATTAGGCCCGGCTCGCAGTCAGAGTTCCAATTCCTCCCAAAGATGTTCGATGGGGTTGAGGTCAGGGCTCTGTGAAGGCCATTCAAGTTCTTCCATACTAATCTCGACAAACCATTTATGTATGGACCACGCTTTGTGCCTAGGGGCATTGTCATGCTGAAACAGGAAAGAGTCTTTCCCAAATTTTTGCCACAAAGTTGGAAGCATAGAATCATCAAGAATGTCATTGTATGCTGTAGCGTTAAGATTTCCCTTCACTGGAACTAAGGGGCCTAGTCCAAACCATGAAAAATAGCCCTAGACCATTATTCCTCCTCCACCAAACTTAACAGTTGGCACTATGCATTCATGCAGTTAGCGTTCTCCTGGCATCCACCAAACTCAGATTTGTCCGTCGGACTGCCAGATGGTGAAGCGTGATTCATCACTCCTGAGAATGTGTTTCCACTTCTCCAGAGTCCAATGGCAGCAAGCTTTACACCACTCCAGCTGATGCTTGACATTGCGCATGGTGATCTTAGGCTTGTATGTGGCTGCTAGGCCATGGAAACACATTTCATGAAGCTCACGACGAACAGTTCTTGTGCTGATGTTGCTTCCAGAGGCAGTTTGGAACTCGGTAGTGAGAGTTGCAACTTAAGGACAGACGGTCCCGTTCTGTGAGCTTGTGTGGCCTATCACTTCAGGACTGAGCCGTTGTTGCTCCTAGACGTTTCCACTTCACAATAACAGCACTTACAGTTGACCAGGGCAGCTTTAGCAGGGAAGAAATTTGACGAACTGACTTGTTGGAAAGGTGGCATCCTATGACGGTGCCACATTGAAAGTCACTGAGCTCTTCAATAATGCCATTCTACTGCCAATGTTTGTCTATGGAGATTGCATAGCTGTGTGCTCGATTTTATACACCTGTCAGCAATGGGTGTGGCTGAAATAGCCGAATTCACTCAATTGAAGGGGTGTCCTCATACTTTTGAATATATTTTGTACATGTCATCACAATCAGATATTTCTGGACAACTCAGATGCATTCGTTTTGCACAGTCTGTGAGCAGCTCTATTTTTGTATGCATAAATGTCTTGCATCGGTCACTCACACTGCTGAGTGAAGAGGAGTAGATAATTTAATATGACTTATTATTAAATGTGAGCATTACCACTGTGTCCCCTCAACAGAAATGACTGACAGTTGAAAGGAAGGACATCTTATTATACTGTATAAATAGAATACAAGAAATCATATAGATTTACAAAGTGACTATAAAACATCAAAATAAGTGATACAGTTAATTAAGCTCATAGTTAAGCTTTAACAGAAGACATCTCAAGACATGAAACAGTTTAAAAAAGATTTGGTTTTGAATTATAGTCTTTCTATCAGCACAAAAGGAATGTTCACTCTCATACGATGTCCATATTAGGAAGTGTGCTAATGGAAGTTGTGTCACCGTACTCTTGCGTTATACTTTCCAATGTGATTGATGGTTTCAAAAGAATAATTCTCTAATGGTGCCATTCATCATCTTGGCTGATCTCAAGTCAGGTGACCACCATGACAAGGTTATAAGACAGCCAACCAACTAGGTCCTTCCTGATGACAGGCAGAACTATGGCTTAATCGCTGGCAGAGGCTTGGCATGGAATCAGTTACTCTTACAATTTACCCACTCACCCTGGTCAAGTTTCGATGCGTAATCAGCGGAGGAGAAATATGTCAGTGTCTGTCTCGTCACAGGCTAATGGCCTGGAAGAGGATTTAGCAGAGCTGAGTTTCTGTACAAAATACTGTACGCAAAAGTGGACGGCAGCTTCTCCCTGTCCCAACAGTTGATAGTAAAGCCTTGATATTGCTTAAATGGGAATTCTGTTTGCACTGTAAATATGTGTGCTGTATCTACTCAGTCTAAGGTAATGCATTTCTACATAAGCAGGGCGAATGGAGTGCATGTCCTTGTTTCAACAGGTCACGGCCTGTAATGACGTTGGTCCCAAGCCRAGAGCTTATGGTGGCAATGTCAGGGTAGTTATGATATTCTTATGCAGGGTATCTGTAGGTTAATATCATGTTCATAACTCTTAATAACACTTCCCAAGCTAATACAAGCAGGTGATACACAGCCAAGCTTCAAGTCATTCTGGTCGTACAAGTGGGAAGTTGTGTCTTTTGAAAAATGCTCAATGCACGGAATTGTTGGCATGCTCAGTGAAGAGCCAAGAGAGGGTTTTGGCACATAAGCAAACCCTATGGTCATGATGATCATACAATATGTCTATGTAAGTGGACAAATGGCCCCTGGGCCAGATGGATGGCCAATGTTAGAGGGAGGCAAAAGGGTTTGGTGAGAGATGGAGTGTAGACAGACTGACTCCACATGTTCCACTACGTCGGACAGTTGCGACGCTCTGCTTAATTATGCAGAAAAACAAACAGTGCTTAAAAGATGATCCTGAGACACAGCGGGCTAACATTACCCTGTCGGTCCACGCTGTGCTCTTGTCCATATGTGCTACGGACTAAGGAGGCTGTCCTCTAGTCCAGGAGTTCTCAAAGTGGGGTCCGCGGAGGTACTGCAGGGGGTCCTCGGCCAGATCTCAAATATAAATCAGTGGAATAAGTTTAGATGGTGTAATAACATTTTCTTAGTTCAACTGGGGTACCCATCAGAATCCAAAATATAAATTTGTTTTACTCCAATGTTTGTAAACAGTGTAAACAAACACTATATAGCCTCAAAACATTGTCAAAACGATAATGTTGATGTCATGGATGATCAGTCCTTGCATCCATAGCTCCGTCTATGCATTTGAAAGTGGTTACATTTCTCCAAGCCCATCCCCTTTTCCCAAAAAATAGGCATGTAGAATTGCAGGAAATTAGCTTGAAAACTGCTACATTTTCTCTCCGATGACAAGTGGTGTGGCCTTTAAAATGTTCCTTTGCAGGGCCCGAGACCTGGTTCGTCTGGTCATGCATTGCCGAAATTGTAGTAAAACTCCTTGCACGCTATTTCTAGCTGGGAAGTCTGGTTTTGGATTGTTACAATGAGGATTTTTACCGCAAACAAACACTAAACCTGACTTACCAAACCGTCTAATCTGCTACCGTCTAAGCGATCTTCAAGGACAGTTGTCCAGCAACAGAACAATATAGGCGACTGGACTTCACATGTTCTGCCACCTATCCATACGCCTTGAAGCTCTACCTCCTTTTTTATGAAACAAAACAAAGGTGGCAGGAGAAGAGATGAGCGGGCCTTGTTGACAGCTGCTACCATGAGGCTACGTCAAGATGCTGAGCGGGATCGCAGAGAGGCTGAATTTCATTCATCTTAAAGCTGCTAATCGTAACGATTCAGTGTTGTCACCCAAATTCAAGGTGCTGCTTCTGACAGTGAGGCTTCTGAACGGGTATGAGGCAATGATGATAGGGATGTGCAGCTGACCTCTTCTTTCCCCTCTGTCAAAGTCTGACCAGTCCTCATCTCTTGGTAGGGTCACTCACAATCTTCATCGCACACGACTGTATTGTGCTGTACAGTAGAAGTAATGCAGCAGTGGGTATATGCACCATGAGTTTGAGCAAAGCAATCCTGTATAAAACAAGGAGGATTGTGAGGCATGAAGGGGAACACGGGCTGAAACTAAAGCGAAGACCAACAGATGAGTGGTTTGAACGTTCACAAGTCATAGATAAGACAGTGAGACCATGAATTGAGAAAGACCATTAATTATTATGACACCCATTCACACATGCATTCCTCATGCAAACACTAATACCCATCCACACAACACACTGACTCACATTCTCTCCACACTCCCACAAACTCTATTACTCACAAACTCCCCACACATCGTTTGACAGCAGCGGGGTTGTTGCAGTGTGTGTGTGTGTGTGTGTGTGTGCCTGCGTGCGTGCGTGTTAGAGTGTGCATGTGAATGATCTGTGGCCTTGCACTGCTATCTCCTTCAGTAATTATCTGGGGACTAATTGATGTGCTCTATCTCCATTCAAGAGCCAGTGGGTCCTCTCATCTCTCATGGCAACGCTAAGAGTGGCTGTGAAGAAGCCATTTCCTTTACGGGGTGGGAATTATGTATTTTAGTGAAGGAGCGGTTTATTACAGCACACCATCAATCTCAATGGAAGGTAAACTAGAGTAGCTATGCACTGTCACCCAGTCAGGTTAATCACCGAAGTAGGATAGGGCCCAGTGGTTTGTGGTTGTGGTTCTGAGGTGGGTACCCTCTCCAGTATACGATTCTCTTTTAAGTGCAAACAAAGAATGTCAAGAGGGAGATGGCTTTGATTGAGCGAGCTAATTAATTCTCAGATTGTGTGAGTTAATCAAACTTGAAAGAGCCGAAGAGGTTGAAATCGGCCTCAATTTCTTGAGCTGAAAGTGAATCCACAAAAATGTGCATTTGTTTTGTTTCAGAATCAGACAATACACTACTCCACAAATAAGGGTGACACTGATAGTACTACTGGATCGCCTGCAAAGACAACAATCACACTATCTTCAAACCACAAGACTAATGTAACTTATCCTAAAGGAAATATGGACACTTTGGGACTCTCCAGATCCTAACTGATATTATCAGAGCTCTCTCTATGGACGCGGAAGAATACAGATCTACCTCACTGGGGTTGGAACACCACCTTATTGGTTGAAACGTCTGGATGGAGGATGATCCTGTATGTCAGTATGTCAGCTAGGTTTTGAAAGACCACGGCCACACAGACCCAAATGAAGACGTACAGTATAAAATTGGATGACCCATTCATCATTGTCTGTAAAAAACTGAACTCGAGTGAACTCTTTTCGGATGAGCTGCCAATGCAAAAGCCGGACATATGGTGCGTGTTTCAAAGGACAATGGTCATGGTTGTCCATCATCAAAGCCATTATCTCAATCCTTCTTTTTCAGACACTTAATCTCTGTGTGGCTGTAGCCTCAACCTTCATGTGTTACAAACTATGCACACCGTAATGACACTGAGAATGTGTCGAAACGCCGTGGCTCACACAGTGACTGTCCAATAAATTATTCAGTAATGCAATTATCAAATGCAAATACCTAGATTGGTGCAGCAGGCATTAAGTATCTACCTTCAACAGTAGGAATATTCTATCCCCAATATCCACTAGACTATCTCACTGATTTCACCTTGAACATTACAGCAATGTTGTAGCCATGCCTTTACGCTGGCCTGAGTCTTCCTCTTGTCAAGAACAATGTGTTGGAAATGTATGATAAGAGAACCTTTGTGAACAAAATGATTTTGCAAAGTCACTCGGAGGTGCAAAGCTCCCAAGACAATTAGTCTTGAGATAGTGACATTGACGGATACCTCTCCAAATATTAAAAGATGTTAATACATGCATAACGCCAACTGCACTAAAAAACATTCTACTCTGCAGTCCTTTTTAAGGTTGTTTGAAGGGGTAAAGATGTACTCCAGCTAACGCTTGATGATATTAGGAGGGGCGGCAGGTAGCTTAGTGGTTAGAGTGTTCAAATCCATGACGTGCCCTTGAGCAAGGCACTCAACCCTAATTGCTCCAGGGTCGCTGTTCATAATGTCAGACCCTGGCTGTGACCCCACTCTCTGAGCGTGTCTCGTACATGTGTGAAATAGGACAAATATAAACCAAATTATTATATGTGATACCTATGCTCCAACTGTAATACTACATGACATCATCAAACATGGTTCAGGGCCTTCTCAGCGGAAGAGGGTCGACATGACGTCTGCGCCAATAGGAGCTCTCTGAAAAACTGGACACACCAGAACACACCACTGCACTATGAGGGGGGGATACACAAATGGTTACCGTATTTCCCAGGGGGCAGTAAAGGGTAGGACAGACACTCAAGGAGAGCAGTCATCTTCATTATCCCAGCAGAGCCCGCTTCCTGCCTGTCACTTCCTCAAGTTGGGCCGCTCAATCTCCTCTGATCCTTCCCTGATCCGAGGCAAGACTCAGAATATCAACGAGGCCATCGGCGCCTCCTTGAAGGGACGCCGCTGCCCAGGCAAACCAGGTGCAAATATTACACTGTCATTCTCTGGAATGGAGGCATCGGAGGGCGCAGCACAGGAAGCAGCTCCCATGTAGTTAAAGTGAGAGAATTGGAGAAATGTACCAAAGCAGCTTGGTCTCATAGACTAGACGTAACATAGTAAATGTAAATCCGAAACGTAACATATCATACTAAATGGAGTGTCTCGGATTTTCTTAAAGAATAATACGAAATGCTCTGAGAACAGGTTGACCAAAGAGGAGAGGGTTAGGGGCGCTGGAGCTAAGAGTTTAAAATCTAATCATAGACCTGTCCACATGTATTACCATAAGGGGATGGGAGCTGAAGGAAAATAAAAGTGCAGACAAGAGAAAAGTATGGGAACTGGCGATTTGGGACCATCTCCAGTGTCAGGGAATGGAGGAGGCATCACTAGCCAGTGAGCCACAATTGTTTTTTCCTGTAAGAAGATAAGGCATTTCATTAAGTGTAGCCTATCACCAATGTTTGCATATGAAAATTAAATTACAAAATAAAAACGGATTATTGTTTATTGTTATATTAGTGTTGGCTACACAGGTCAACCAATGAAGTATTAGATTACAGTTCACATATTCCAACTTCGAGCATTCGACTTAGGGAATAGGGTGTTCTTTGAGATTTTGCCCAAAGAGATCACCACTGTTTACCCCTAAAATACACAATACAAAATAACAGCTTCATTGACAAGGCACAACAGTAATTATGAGATGAGACCTAAGGTACTGATTTATTAGAGAAGTCATTTTCATATCAGAAAAAAAGTTTAATATCACTACTGTTTTTCTCTCATTCAGAGCAGGACAGGTTGAGGAGAGGGGATACAGTAGTCCTTATAGGTCAGATCGCACAAACTGCTCAATTAGGCCTACTGTACCAAATGATCTCCTTTTTTAAGTGAAAGCCAGTGTACAGTCTGACCTTGCTAAGAGAGATTATATCTAAATTCTCCCTAAACAGAGAGACACTGTCACGCCCTGGCCATAGAGAGGTTTTTATTCTCTATTTTGGTTAGGCCAGGGTGTGACTAGGGTGGGTATTCTAGTTTCTTTATTTCTATGTTTTCTATTTCTGTTTGGCCGGGTGTGGTTCTCAATCAGAGGCAGCTGTCTATCATTGTCTCTGATTGAGAACCATACATAGGTAGCCCTTTTTTCCACCTGTCTTTGTGGGAAGTTGACTTTGTTTAGGGCACATAGCCTTTGAGCTTCACYYTTTGTTTTTGTAGTGTTTATTGTTTTGTTCGGCGTCATTTTGATTAAATAAAATAAAATGTACGCTGACCACGCTGCACCTTGGTCCTCTCCTTTCAACAGCCGTGACACACACCCTCAATAAGTGATTCCACTGTTTTAAAGGAGATTATGCCCCATGTTAAAATCTCTACATTACGGCCATTCTGGTTGCCCACCCAGGCTGTTTTTAGACCACAATATCGCCCTGTCACTTTTATCGAGTACAATCCATACATTTTTACAATTTTGGATGATTGTTCTTAATGGTCAATGAAACATAAATGGATACCAGGGAGGGAATAATTAGGTTTGTGCCTCAGGCAAAAGGCATGTCATATCATACATACAGTCAGGTCCATAAATATTTGGACATTGACCAAGTTATTATTATTTTGGCTCTATGCCACCACAATGGATTTGAAAGGAAACAATCTTTGATGAGTTGAAAGACTTTCAGCTTTAATTTGAGGGCATTTACATCCAAATCGGGTGAACGGTGTAGGAATTACAGCACTTTTTATATGTGGTCCCCCCCAATTTTAGGGGATCAAAAGTAATTGGTCAAACAAACAATCATAAATTAAATTGTGAGTTTAAATACTTGGTTGCAAATCCTTTGCAGTCGATGACTGCCTGAAGTCTGGAACCCATAGACATCGCCAGATGCTGGGTTGCTTCCCTGGTGATGCTCTGCCAGACCTTTACTGCAGCTGTCTTCAGTTCCTGCTTGTTCTTGGGGAGTTTGCCTTCAGTTATGCTTTTAGCAAGTGAAATGCATGCTCAATTGGATTCAGGTCAGGTGATTGACTTGACCATTGCATAACATTCCACTTCTTTGCCTTAAAAAAGTATAGGGTTGCTTTTGCAGTATGCTTCAGGTCATTGTCCATCTGCACTGAAGCGCCATCCGATGAGRTTTGAAGCATTTGGCTGAATCAGAGAAGATAATATAGCCCTAAACACTTAAGAATTAATCCTGCTGCTTTTGTCAGCAGTCACATCAATAAATACAAGGGAACCAGTTCCATTGGCAGCCATAAATGCCCACGCCATAACACTACCTCCACCATGATTCACAGATGAGGTGGTATGCTTCGGATCATGAGCAGTTCCTTCCCTTCTCCATACTCTTCTCTTCATTCTGGTACAAGTTGATCGTTGTCTCATCTGTCCACAGGATGTTGTTCCAGAACTGGACAGGCTTTTTTTAGATGTTGTTTGGCAAACTCTAATCTGGTCTTCCTGTTTTTGAGGCGTACCAATGGTTTACATCTTGTGGTAAACCCTCTGCATTTACTCTGGTAAAGTCTTCTCTTGAATGTTGACTTTGACACAGATACGCATACCTCCTGGAGGGTGTTCTTGACCTGGCCAACTGTTGTGAAGGGGTTTTTCTTCACCAGGGAAAGAATTCTTCTTCTTCTTGTAAATTAACTAATGAAGGGATAACACACACCTGGCCATGGAAAAGCTGAGCAGTAATTCCTACACCGTTCACCGGATTTGGACGTAAATACCTTCAATTTAAAGCTTAACGTCTGCACCAAGTTGTGTTAGACAGCTAAAATAATAATAACTTGGTCAATGTCCAAATATTTATGGACCTGACTGTAAATATATTTACAGTGGTTTGGATTAGATGGACACAAGGCAAAATGGCAAACATGACACAAAGTTGCTTTCATTTGAACAGCAGAGATCAATGCAACTCAACTTTCATTAGAACTGAAATGGGCCAATGCAACTCAAACTCTCCTACATAATTTGAATGCCTGAATATTCACCAGGGAGATGTAGAACACCAAATAGTTTTTTGTTGCATTGTGCTGTACAGTAATGCTGTCTTGGAGTGATTATGGTAATGCCATATTCTATTAGCCACCATGTGCTGTGTCAGTCTCGAGGGAAGCATGTCATTTATTGATATGAACACTGGGTAAATAGCATAGTTGGGGTGGAATAAATCTAAATAAATCCGTCTCAAACATGCCTGAATGGGTTATTAAGCAAACAGGGTGCAATAATGTATGACTTCCAGTTCTGTTCAGACATGGTTTGTGTTGCGTTATTACTATTCGTTCCTCTGCCAGCTGATCTTAAAGGAACAGGTATGATAATGGAGGGCAGAACCATTCTATTATCTTTAGAAGATAATCTAGCAGCGGAAAGTACAATAGCTACATATTGGAGGTGTGGGGATAATTCCTCACATTGATTCCGGTAAGATTAACATTTGGTTGAGAATTGTATCATTTAAGTGACAATAGACGTCATAGAATGTCAAAAGGTAAACATTACTGGAGACAACTTGTAGTTTAGCATCACATTTGCTAGCGAAGACTGGTGGTGCTGCTGCTTATTAAAAAAGTGAATCGCTTCGCCTCACAGTTAGACAAAATGGTTGTCTAGTCAAAGTTGTTTACAGTTAGTTAGGAACTGTTTTCGCACTTTTTTTTGCTAGCTTGTCTTTTTTTTGCTAGCTAGTTGTGTTTACATTTTATAAATGTGAGGCACATCCATTTATATCCAACTTCTATGCATATTGCTTAGTAAAAAATAACATTTTTTTCCCATTTAGACAACAAACCACCTCCTTTATCTCCTTTCTCCTCACACATTTGCTTTTTTAGCTATTTAGAAGATGCTCTTATGCGTACCTCTCTTCCATTCCAGGTAATGCCACTCTACATGGATACTGTACATTTGCCACAGTGAAGTGAATGTCAGGTGAGCATTGATTTACCTACTCCTCGTCGTCTTGCCCTCGGCATACGGTTACCACCGCCAGCATGAGTCCTGAAGGACACTACTGGGGAGAAAGTGGGGTTGGTAGAGTGAGGCAGAGGCACTGCCATTCACCATACCCATGAGTCATATACTGTATATGACAGTATATGATATACTGTAACACAATATACATGTGTAGTAGCCATGGTTTGAGTCCCAATTGCAGCTCTCTCTCTCTGGCAAAAGTTGTACATGTCTGGGTACAGTATTACTTCTATCTTGAGCCTGTGGAATGATCTTGCAAAGGCTTTCATCCTGTGGGAGATGAATACTATAGGTTTACATTATGAAATACATAAATACATACAGTACATTATCTATTTACAAATATAGAAAATATGTTGTTTACTTAAGAAAAAAAAGTTAGCATTATTAGTGCAGAGGAACACATTTTGTATTCCTCCATTTGAAATAGCAGCCTGCTAGAAACGTACCTTGACTCKAAGGATGATATTTTGATGAGTGGGCTGTGACCATGAGTGATGAAGACTAATGACCTTTTTCATCAGAACCACACCGAATAACAACGACGCCAGACATTGTCTTTCAAAACCTCTTACAGCACGAGCCTTKCCTTAACCAGTCATGTACCCACCACCCACCCACACACTACATTGTGAACTGTACTCTACTCTACCTGACGTCTTATAGTGAGCCACCCACTGAATCCATCTGTTCCTCCGTGAAATATAATAAAACAGGCGGCTTCCCACTGTAATGTGCTTGGACTATATTCCATCCAGTGAGTGAGTCACTATACCCCTCCTCCATACTCCCTCAACCCCCTTGTTGTGTACAGAGGAGGTGTGGGAATAAAGGACTCATCGAGAAGCCTCCAACGGTGAATCAGTCAGCAGCCCTGCCCACCCACCTACCTACCTACGGCACACGGTGGTCAGCCGTCAATGTATGGCTGCTTCACATGGAGAATGAAGAATGGCTGACATTTGTTCCCCGGCGTTGCCATGGGTTCCAGCGTGTTCGTCACTGCACTGTGCGGGAAGCTCCCTACTCAAACTCTGCCTCCCTCTCACTCTACGTGTTTGCTGACTGCACAGCAAGCAGAGTGGGGGAGAGGACTGACTCACAGCTCTGTATATGAAGGGTACGTCTACACAGGTGGTCCCAAACACAAAACCCCATCCTCTGACACTGTTTATGAAGTATAGGTGAAGGTCATACAGGGCGGAGCATAACTTTGGTAACAGCTTTATRCAACAATATCATCTCAAGCCTCTTTTTGATTCATTTTGAGATTTTAAAAGGAAATATTACTTATGTTAGGCCTAATTAGGTTCTGAATTCATTTTTACATACTGATATAAAGAGTTAGAATATAATAAATGTATGAAATATTGCATGAGAACCGGATCAAATGATATAGTCTCCAATCTATCATGTCCATACTTTATGTCCAAATCTTCCCTGCATACTAGATCTGGTCTATACACTACATTTTCTTTTATTTGTAAAATGTCGCCAACAAAACAAGAAATAACAAAAACYACCGTGAAGCTACAAGGGCTATAGTGCCCCTAACAAAGACAACTTCCCACAATGACAAAAGGGAAAAAGGCTGCCTAAGTATGATTCCCAATCAGAGACAACGATAGACAGCTGTCCCTGATTGAGAACCATACCCGGCCAACAACATAGAAATACAAAAACATAGAAATCAGAACATAAAATGCCCACCCCAGATCACACCCTGACCAAACCAAACAGAGACATAAAAAGGCTCTCTAAGGTCAGGGCGTGACAGTAGCCTTCCACAAGCTTCCCACAATAAGTTGGGTGAATTTTGGCCCATTCCTCCTGACAGAGCTGGTGTAACGGAGTCAGGTTTGTAGGCCTCCTTGCTAGCACACACTTTTTCAGTTCTGCCAACAAATTTTCTATGGGATTGAGGTCAGTGCTTTGTGATGGCCACTCCAATACCTTGACTTTGTTGTCCTTAAGCCATTTTGCCACAACTTTGGAAGTATGCTTGGGGTCATTGTCCATTTGGAAGACCCATTTGCGACCAAGCCTTAACTTCCTGACTGATGTCTTGAGATGTTGCTTCATTATATCCACATAATTGTCCTCCCTCATGATGCCATCTATTTTGTGAAGTGCACCAATCCCTCCTGCAGCAAAGAACCCCCACAATATGATGCTGCCACCCCCGTGCTTCACGGTTGGGATGGTGTTCTTCGGCTTGCAAGCCTCCCCCTTTTAACTCCAAACATAACGGTGGTCATTATGGCCAAACAGTTCTATTTTTGTTTCATCAGACCAGAGGACATTTCTCCAAAAAGTACGATCTTTGTCCACGTGCAGTTGCAAACCGTAGTCTGGCTTTTTTTATGGCGGWTTTGGAGCAGTGGCTRCTTCKTTGCTGAGCMGKCTTTCAGGTTATMTCGATATYGGACTRGTTTTACTGTGGATATAGATACTTTTGTACCTGTTTCCTCCAGCATCTTCACAAGGTCCTTTGCTGTTGTTCTGGGATTGATTTGCACTTTTCGCACCAAWGTACGTTCATCTCTAGGAGACAGAATGCGTCTCCTTCCTGAGCGGTATGACGGCTGCGTGGTCCCATGGTGTTTATACTTGCATACTATTGTTTGTACAGATGAACGTGGTCTCTTCAGGCATTTGGAAATTGCTCCCAAGGATGAACCAGACTTGTGGAGGTCTACAGTTTTTTTTCTGAGGTCTTGGCTGATTTCTTTTCGCACTGAGTTTGAAGGTAGGCCTTGAAATACATCCACAGGTACACCTCCAATTGACTCAAATTATGTCAATTAGCCTATCAGAAGCTTCTAAAGCCATGACATCATTTTCTGGAATTTTCCAAGCTGTTTAAAGGCACAGTCAACTTAGTGTATGTAAACGTCTGACCCACTGGAATTGTGATACAGTGAATTATAAGTGAAATAACCTGTCTGTAAACAATTGTTGGAAAAATGACTTGTGTCATGCACAAAGTAGATGTCCTAACCGACTTGCCAAAACTATAGTTTGTTAACAAGAAATGTATGGAGTGGTTGAAAAACAAGTTTTAATGACTCCAACCTAAGTGTATGTAAACTTCAGACTTCTGTAACTGTAAATACTGTAAATACACTGTATATACAAAAGTATGTGGACACCCCCCCTAAGTGGATTTGGCTATTTCAGCCACACCCGTTGCTGACAGGTTTATAAAATCGAGCACACAGCCATGCAATTTCCACAGGCCATTCTACTGGCAATGTTCGTCTATCTGAAGAGCTAAGTGACTTTTCAACTTGGAACCGTCAATTCTGCCCTGCCAGAGTTGTCCCGGTCAACTGTAAGTGCTGTTATTGTGAAGTGGAAACATCAAGGAGCAACAACAGCTCAGCTGCMAAGTGGTAGGCCACATAAGCTCACAGAGTAAKAATTGTCTGTCCTTGGTTGCAACACTCCCTACCAAGTTCCAAACTGCCTCTGGAAGCAATGTCAGCACAAGAACTGTTCATTGGGAGCTTCTTGAAATGTGTTTCCATGGCCAAGCAGCCAAGCGTCGGSTGGAGTGAAACACGTTCTCAGGTGTGATGAATCACGCTTCACCATCTGGTAGTCCGACGCACAAATCTGGGTTTAGTGGATGCAAGGAGAACGCTAACTGCCCTAATGCATAGTGCCAACTGTAAAGTTTAGGGGAGGAGGAATAATGGTCTGGAGCTGTTTTTCATGGTTTGGGCTAGGCCCCTTAGTTCCATTTAGGGCTGACCCCAATTAGTTTTGTTTGGTTGTCAGGCTTTTGGTTGACCGAGATTGTTTTAATCGAGCAGTAACAGATATATATATTTGGGTCCATCTTACTGAACTAATCCATTGCGGAGGCCTAGACTATAAGCCAATTTATGTTTGATCTGAAAATGTGGTCAGAGGCTCCATATGGAGGCAATTGCAATTGCGGAATTTGTAACAATGAGGAGGGCTCTGTATAGCTCCACATTGACATGATTGGTTGATGGTAGGTGGGGGCGGTACATCCTGTGTAAATACAAACTCACTTCCTTGACAACAGCTTTGCACTGCTCCATGAAGCATGAATGCCCTAACTATTACTAAGGCCATATTTATTTTTTATTTAACTTTTATTTAACTAGGCAAGTCAGTTAAGAACAAATTCTTATTTTCAATGACAGCCTAGGAACAGTGGGTTAACTGCGTTGTTCAGGGGCAGAACAACTGATTTTTGTTGCTCGGGGATTCAATCTTGCAACCTTTCCGGTTACTAGTCCAACCCTATAACCACTAAACTGCCTGCCGCCCTACGCCAATGCGGACTTCGGTTTGTCCATGTGCCCAGATGCACAATGCACTTCASTCTCCAGAATGCACTCTAAACTGCCAATTTGTGCACATTCATTGTTTCATAACTTCATTGTGTGAATTGTTTGCGTTTGATTGTTAATGTATATCAATTCCCCATTACATATATCACCTACATTTAACATTAATTCCTATAATTTCTAATCTACAATGTTTGTTACTTTGGTTATGGTAATTTATTTGAATGTATTTGATATTATTATTCCAGTCTTCCCAATCTCATTGTCGGAGTGGACACATTGTTTGCAAGGTGCACAACCTATAATACACTTGAGAAACAAGTTTTGGTTTATTTCATTCTGTTTACTAGTTTTGTCAATTTAGTAGTTGTCTTTTGTTTGGAGCACTCCTGTCAATGTTGAGTAAGGATGTGCATGTATAGGAGTACGCCTATAGGCTACCTGGCCTGCGCGTTAAAATAGGCATATGAATGTGCCCATTTGGGGATCTGATAGTATTTCCACTAATGACCGGTGGAGCTTCTCAAGGTAAATGTTTTCTTCACCTCAAACAGCAAGCAAACAAAGTCTGTTTTTACATCCATTGAGAAATACAATAGTTCCTCAATGTATTTGAAAAGTCATTCCAGCTCTCTCCCTTTTGATAACTACTCAGCATGAAAGGGAAAATGTCATGCCATGATCCAGTGGAAATGTCATAAAATAGGCCTACCTGATTACTTCTTATCAGTGCTTGACTTGGACTGAAATAGGTTCCGGTACTCATTTTGGGTGTTGGTACTGTTTACATTTAGGTGCAGGAGCTCCACAAAACTTTTGAGCTTATATTCTATAAGAGGAACATGAGATCAAGCAATAGAACATTTGAGGTGTCGGTACTCAGCTCCAGTGAGCTCCTGCCCAAGTCAACCACTGCTTCTTATACCTGGCGCAAATAGCCTACATGTCACACCCTGATCTGTTTCACCTGTTTTTGTGATTGTCTCCACCCCCCTCCCATCTGCCCAATTATCCCGTGTGTATTTATACCTGTGTTTTCTGTTTGTCTGTTGCCAGTTCGTCTTTTCTTGCCAGGTCTTACCAGCGTGCTTTCCCGTCTTCCTGTTTCTCAAGTTCTGTTTTCTAGTTTTTCCCGGTTCTGACCATTCTGCCTGCCCTGACCCCGAGCCTGCCTGCCGTCCTGTACCTGCCTGACTCTGACCTGATTATGAACCTCTGCCTGCCCTGACTCCGAGCCTGCCTGCCGTCCTGTACCTGCCTGATTCTGACCTGATCACYAACCTCTGCCTGTCCTCGACCTGCCCTTTGCCTGCCCCGTGTTTATAATAAATTATCTGAGAACTGTACTATCTGCATCCTGTGTCTGCATCTGGGTCATATCCTGAGTCGTGAAACTACATTTTTATTTTTTATTTTTTATTTTTTACCTTTATATAACTAGGCAAGTCAGTTAATAACAAATTCTTATTTACAATGACGGCCTACCAAAAGGCAAAAGGCCTCCTGCGGGGACGGGGGCTGCGATTAAAAATATATAAACATAGGACAAAACACACACTACATAAAGAGAGACCTAAGACAACAACATAGCAAGGCATCAACACATGACAACACAGCATGGTAGCAACACAACAAGACAACAACATGGTAGCAACACAACATGGTAGCAGCACAAAACATGGTACAAACATGATTGGGCACAGACAACAGCACAAAGGGCAAGAAGGTAGAGACAACAATACATCACGCAAAGCAGCCACAACTGTCAGTAAGAGTGTCCATGACTGAGTCTTTGAATTAAGAGATTGAGATAAAACTGTCCAGTTTGAGTGTTTGTTGCAGCTCGTTCCAYTTGCTAGTTGCAGCGAACTGAAAAGAMAAGCGACCCAGGGATGTGTGTGCTTTGGGGACCTTTAACAGAATGTGACTGTCAGAACGGGTGTTGTATGTGGAGGATGAGAGCAGCAGTAGATATCTCAGAGAGGGGGGAGTGAGGCCTAAGAGGGTTATATAAATAAGCATCAACCAGTGGGTCTTGCGACGGGTATTCAGAGATGACCAGTTTACAGAGGAGTACAGAGTGCAGTGATGTGTCCTATAAGGAGCATTGGTGGCAAATCTGATGGCSGAATGGTAAAGGACATCTAGCCGCTCGAGAGCACCCTTACCTGCCGATCTATAAATCATGTCGCCGTAATCTAGTATAGGTTGGATTAATTTGGCAGCTGGGGTGAAAGAGGAYCGATTACGATAGAGGAAACCCAGTCTAGGTTTAACTTTAGCCTGCAGCTTTGATATGTGCTGAGAGAAGAACACTATTGTCCAGCCATACTCCTACGTACTTGTATGAGGTGACTACCTCAAATGCTAAACCCTCAGAGGTAGTAATCACATCTGTGGGGTTAGGGGCATTCTTCATACCAAACCCCATGACCTTTGTTTTGGAGGTGTTCAGAACAAAGTTAAGYGTAGAGAAATCTTGTTGGACACTAAGAAAGCTTTGTTGTAGAGCATTTAACACAAAATCTGGGGAGGGGCCAGCTAAGTATTAGACTGTATCATCAGCATATAAATGGATGAGAGAGCTTCCTGAGCTATGAGCTATGTTGTTGATGTAAATTGAGAAGAGAGTGGAGCCTAGGATTGAGCCTTGGGGTACTCCCTTGGTGACAGGCAGTGGCTGAGACAGCAGATTTTCTGACTTTATACATGCACTCTTTGAAAGAGGTAGTTAGCAAACCAGGCCAAAGACCTCTCAGAGACACCAATACTCCTTAGCCGGCCCACAAGAATGGAATGGTCTACCGTATCAAAAGCTTTGGCCAAGTCAATAAAAATAGCAGCACAACATTGCTTAGAATCAAGGGCAATGGTGACATCATTGAGGACCTTTAAGGTTGCAGTGACACATCCATAACCTGAGCTGTGTCTGTCCTGAGCTCACCGGGTGCCAGGAAACTGAGGGCCCAGAATATTTTACAGTGGCTTGCAAAAGTATTGACCCCCCTTGGCATTTGTCCTATATTGTTGCCTTACAACCTCGAATTAAAATAGATTTTGGGGGGTTTGTATCATTTGATTTACACAACATGCCTACCACTTTGAAGATGCAAAATATTTTTTACTGTCAAATTAACAAGAAATAACACAAAAAAACTGAAAACTTGAGTGTGCTTTTTCTGGCCACTCTTCCGTAAAGCCCAGCTCTGTGGAGTGTACTGCTTAAAGTGGTCCTATGGACAGATACTCCAATCTCCACTGTGGAGCTTTGCAGCTCCTTCAGGGTTATCTTTGGTCTCTTTGTTGCCTCTCTGATTAATGCCCTCCTTGCCTGGTCTGTGAGTTTTGGTGGGCGGACCTCTCTTTGCAGGTTTGTTGTGGTGCCATATTCTTTCCATTTTTTAATAATGGATTTAATGGTTCTCCGTGGGATGTTCAAATTTTCTGATATATTTTTATAACCCAACCCTGATCTGTTACTTCTCCACACTTTGTCCCTGGCCTGTTTGGAGAGCTCCTTAGTCTTCATGGTGCCGCTTGCTTGGTGGTGCCCTTGCTTGTGGTGTTGCAGATTCTGGGGCCTTTCAGAACAGGTGTATATACTGTATATTATATATGTGACAGATCATGTGACACTTAGATTGCACACAGGTGGACTTTATTTTAACTAATTATGTGACTTCTGAAGGTAATTGGTTGCACCAAATCTTATTTAGGGGCTTCATAGCAAAGGGGGAAACAAGTTTTTTTTTTTTTTTTCACTTCACCAATTTGGACTATTTTGTGTATGTCCATTACATGAAATCAAAATAAAAATCAATTTAAATTACAAGTTGTAATGCAACAACATAGGAAAACGTCAAGGGGATGTATACAATGTTTTAATTCACTAGCAGCTTCAGGCCAGACACAAATTAATAGATTGTACAATATTTCAAGTTATTTGCAGACAGGCCATTTGTAGCCAATGTGATTTATGGGATATTTGTTTTTAATCGGGATATTTTCTACCTGCAGGCTGCAATGTTTTTATTTGTTGACTTTATGTATGCTATTTTTACATAGTTGGCAATGGCAGTAGAAGTTACTTTCATTTTAGTTTAGAATGAATAGATTTTTTATTAACCACATGACAATGATTTTGAGATATGAAGACGTGACAAAAATGTTATGAAACGGTTTCACGAAAATAGGCATATGAAAACCATAACTGGCACGCAGATCAGCAGAAATGGTGAGATAAATTGATATTTCACATGAGAAAAGTGGCAGACTCCACATGTAGCCTATTAACAGCAACTTCGGGAGAGTAATAACATAATCTGTGAAAGCCAGCAGGAGCTGGAGGAGAGTAATTGGGTCAGGTTAAGTTTTTTCTTCTTCTGATTAGCTAGATCTCTGGCGCCCTCTTGAGGCATTTTTATTATTTCATCTAACTGAAAGCTTAAAGCATCAGACAAGCTAAACGCATGTAGTTGATTTCATTAAAACACATAGGGTGTGTCAAAAATACACTTAAAAATGTAGACCAATCGATTGGTCGAAAGAACAGAAGATTTTAATACAGAAATGGTTTGTCGAGATCGGTGTGGAAGAACTTGACTGGCCTGCACAGAGCCCTGACCTCAACCCCATCAAACACCTTTAGGATGACCTGGAACGCCGACTGCGAGCCAGGCCTAATCGCCCAACATCTGTGCCACCTCACWAATGCTCTTGTGGCTGAATGGAAGCAAGTCCCCGCAGCAATGTTCCAACATCGAGCAGAAAGCAAAGGGGGGACCAACTTCATATTAATGCCCATGACCTTGGAATGAGATGTTCGGCGAGCAGGTGTCCACATACTTTTGGTCATGTAATGTATATGCATATTCGTCTTTGTTTCAACACCAATTGGTAGTTTTAATAATCTGATCTTGTTGATTATTTAGAGTTAGTTAAGTATTTATGAATCATTAAAAAAAACAGTTTAGGAGAGCCTTTACACACGAAAGAAAGAAAACTGTGGTTTGAGTCATTCTGAAAATTGCCACATTCAGTTTTTCAACCCAAGGAAGATTAGTGTATACAGTGCCTTCAGAAAGTATTCAGACACCTTGACTTTTCCACATTTTGTTATGTTACAGCCTTATTCTAAAATTGATTAAATAGTTTTTTCCCCTCAATCAATCTACACTCAATACCACATAATGATAAAGCAAAAACAGGTAGAAATGTTTGCAATGTATATAAAAAAAAGAAATATCACATTTACATAAGTATTCAGACCCTTTACTCAGTACTTTGTTTAAGCACCTTTGGCAGTGATTATAGCATCGAGTCTTCTTGGGTATGACACTACAAGCTTGGCACACCTGTATTTGGGGAGTTTCTCCCATTCTTCTCTGCAGATCCTCTCAAGCTCTGTCGGGTTGGATGGGGAGCGTCACTGCACAGCTATTTTCAGGTCTATCCAGAGATGTTCGATCAGGTTCAAGTCCTGACTCTGGCTGGGCCACTCAAGGACATTCAGAGACTTGTCTCAAAGCCACTCCTGCGTTGTCTTGGCTGTGTGCTTAGGGTTGTTATCCTGTTGGAAGGTGAACTTTCACCCCAGTCTGAGGTACTGAGCGCTCCATCTTTGCCTCAATCCTGACTAGTCTCCCAGTCCCTGAAAAACATCCACACTGCATGATACTGCAACCACCATGCTTCACTGTAGTGATTGTGCCAAGTTTCCTCCAGACGTGACGCTCGGCATTCAGGCCAAAGCGTTCAATCTTGGTTTCATCAGAACAACTAATCTTGTTTCTCATGGTCTGAGAGTCTTTTGGTGCCTTTTGGTGAACTCCAAGTGGGCTGTCATGTGTCTTTTATTGAGGAGTGGCTTCCGTCTGGCCACTCTACAATAAAGGCCTGATTGGAAGAGTGCATTCGCTGTACTCCTACAGAGTCTTTAGACTCTCTTGAATTTGCAGACGTGCAGACGTGTTGCTGTGCGTTTTGTTGCCAACTTTACTTTGCTAGCTTTGCTTTGCTAGCTGACAACTTTACGTTTTTTTTTTTTAATTACCGTTTATATGTTTAGTTTCCATCACAACTTTTTTCCTCATTCAACTTTTTCACTCCGGACGCTTTATCTGGACTATGGTTCGTCAGCACCTTCAACAGCCGAAGCTAAGTAGTAACATTAACATGATGTCTTCTAATTGCATTCGGTTGTACTCATAATATACAGGAGAATGATCGCCTTATGGCGAGGATAGCTGTGCTACAAGCCCAGCTTCAGACGCAATCGTTAGGCAAGGTAATTTCAGTGTAGGAAAGGAAGAAACAGCGTCTGTCCACCAGTAAGTACAGATACTAATGTTAGTATAAATCCCCCCGCACAGTCCCCGCAGCCGGACAACTTTCTCATGGCTTCTGGAGGGAAATGCTGTAGGAATGCTCAACTGTGTCGCTCATTCAGCCGACAGAAACTTTCAACCGGTTTTCCCCATTAAGTAGCGATCGGAGTCTGAGACCGAGTTTTCTCTTGTCTCTACTCCTCCCCGTTACGGGGTCTGAGACGCCGAAGGCTCCCACCATTAGCTCTGACAAATTGAAAACCCTAGTCATTGGCGACTCCATTACCCGCAGTATAGACTTAAAACAACCACCAGCGATCATACACTGTTACCAGGGCAGGGCTACCGACGTTAAGGCTAATCTGAAGATGTGCTGGCTAAAGCTAAAACTGGTAGTGTAGAGAGTTATTAGAGATATTGTTATCCACTCGGCACCAACGATGTTAGGATGAAACAGTCAGAGGTCACAAGCTTCAGCGTGTTAAATCAGCTAGAAAAATGTGTCAGCATCGAGTAATTGTCTCTGGCCCCTCCCAGTTAGGGGAGTGACGAGCTCTACAGCAGAGTCTCACAAACTCAATCGCTGGTTGAAAACTCTTTTCTGCCCCCCCAAAGATAGAATTTGTAGATAATTGGCCCTTTCTTTCTGGGACTCACCCACAAAACAGGACCAAGCCTGACCTGCTGAGGAGTGACACTCCATCCTAGCTGGAGGGGTGCTCTCATCTTATCTAACATAGATAGGGCTCTAACTCCTCTAGAGCTCAACAATGAAATGGGGTGCAGGCCAGGCAGCAGGCTGTTAGCCAACCTGCCAGCTTAGTGGAGTCTGCCAATAGCACAGTCAGTGTAGTCAGCTCAGCCATCCCCAGTGAGACTGTGTCTGTGCCTCGACCTAGGTTGGGCAAAACTAAACATGGCGGTGTTCGCCTTAGCAATCTCACTAGGATAAAGACCTCCTCCATTCCTGCCATTATTGAAAGAGATCGTGATACCTCACATCTCAAAATAGGTTACTTAATGTTAGATCCCTCACTTCAAAGGCAGTTATAGTCAATGAACTAATCACTGATCATAATCTTGATGTGATTTCCGACTGAACAGGCTTAAGCCTGATGAATTTACTGTGTTAAATGGGCCTCACCTCCTGGTTACACTAGTGACCATATCCCCCGTGCATCCCCAAAGGCGGAGGTGTTGCTAACATTTACGATAGCAAATTTCAATTTAACAAAAAAAAATGACGTTTTCGTCTTTTGAGCCTAGTCATGAAATCTATGCAGCCTACTCAATCACTTTTTATAGCTACTGTTTATAGGCCTCCTGGGCCATATACAGCGTTCCTCTCTGAGTTCCCTGAATTCCTATCAGACCTTGTAGTCATAGCAGATCATATTTTAATTTTTTTGTATTTAATATTCATATGGAGAAGTCCACAGACCCACTCCAAAAGTCTTTCGGAAGCCATCATCGACTCAGTGGTTTGTCCAACATGTCTCTGGACCTACTCACTGCCACAGTCATACTCTGGACCTAGTTTTGTCCCATGGAATAAATGTTGTAGATCTTAATGTTTTTCCTCATAATCCTGGACTGTCGGACCACCATTTTATACGTTTGCAATCGCAACAAATAATCTGCTCAGACCCCAACCAAGGAGCATCAAAAGTCGTGCTATAAATTCTCAGACAACACAAAAATTCCTTGACGCCCTTCCAGACTCCTTCTGCCTACCCAAGGTCAGAGGACAAAAAATCAGTTAACCAACTAACTGAGGAACTCAATTTAACCTTGCGCAATACCTAGATGCAGTTGCACCCCTAAAAACGAAAAACATTTGTCATTAAGAAACTAGCTCCCTGGTATACAGAAAATACCCGAGCTTTGAAGCAAGCTCCAGAAATTGGAACGGAAATGGCCCACACAAACTGGAATTCTTCCGACTAGCTTGGAAAGACAGTACCGTGCAGTACTAAGAAGCCCTCCACTGCTGCCTCGATTCATTCCTACTTTTCCAACTTAATTGAGGAAATAAGAACAATCCAAATTTATTTTTTGATACTTGTGGCAAAGCTAACTAAAACGCAGCATTCCCCAAGAGAGAGGCTTTCACTTCAGCAGAATAAAATTCTATAAACTTCTTTGAGAAAAATCATGATCATTAGAAGCAAATTACGGACTCCTCCTTTAATCTGGCATATCCTCCAGGTTAGCTGTTCCTGTATCTTGCACAGCTCTGCATGGCCTGGGATCGGGAGAACACTTAAGTTTTTAGTACTATATCTCTTGACACAAGGATAAGAATAATCATGGCTCTTAAACCTTCAACTGCTCATACTGATCCTTTCCTACTAAACTACTGAAAGAGCTGCTTTCCTGCTGCCTTGGCCCTCTTATGATTGAACATAATAAAACGGCTCGTCTATCCACCGGATGTGTACCAACTCACTAAAAAGTGGCAGAATAAAAGCTCTCTTGAAAAAGCCAAACCTTGACCGGTGAAAATATAAAAAACTATCGGCTATATCGATCTTCCATTCTCTCAAAAAAATTTTGAAAAAGCTGTGCTCAGCAATCTCACTGCCTTCCTGGAGACAACACAATTTATACGAAATCTTCAGTCTGTGTTAGGACCCCATCCTAGCACTGAGACTGCACTTGTGAAGGTGGTAAATGACCCTTTTAAATGGCGTCCAGGACCGAGGCTGCTGCATCTGCTCGTGCTACTAGACCTTATGTGCGCCTTTGACACCATCGATCACCACATTCTTATTGAGAGACTGAAACCCCAAATTGGTCTACACGGACAAGTCTGGCCTGGTTTTAGATCTTACCTTCGGAAAGATATCAGTTTGTCTTGTGAATGGTTTTTGTTGTTTAAATTTGGTTTTTTTGTTTGTGCCTCTGACAAATCAACTGTACATTCTGTGTCCACAAGTTCCGTTTTAGGACCACTATGTTTTCACTGATATATTTTTACCTCTTGGGATTGTTTATCGAAAACTAATTGTAACTTTCACATGCTATGCGGATGACACACAGCTGTACATTCAATGAAACCATGTGAAGCCCCAAATTGCCCTCCTAAGCCTGTGTTCAGACATAAGGAAGTGGTATTGGCTGCAAACTTTCTACTTTTAAAACTTCGGAACAAAACAAGATGCTTGTCTATGGTCCCAAGAAACAAAGAATCTTCTGTTAAATCTACAATATCTTGAGGTGTAAAGTCGTCTCAAAAAAACTTGAAGGACCTCGCGTTACTCTTGACCCTATCTCTCTTTTACAAATATCAAGACTGTTCAAGGACAGCTTTTTCCATCGTACGTAACATTGCAAAAATCAGAAATTTTCTGTCCAAAATGATGCAGAAGAAAATGAATCCATGCATTTTTACTTCTAGGTAGACACTGCAATGCTCACTTTCCGGCTACCCGGATAAAGCACGTAAATAAACTTCAGTTATGTGCTAAATACGTGCTAGAATCCGACTGAACCAAGAATAATGTTGATTCATATTACTCCAGTGCTAGCTTCCCTACACTGGCTTCTCTGTTAAGGCAAGGGCTGATTTCAATGTTTTACTTGTTATACCTCTAAAGCGTGTACAGGCTTGCTCCTACCTTCTTTCCGAGTTGGTTCCTCCGTACATACTATACTACGCTACGTTCACAAAGACGCAGCCTGCCTAAATGTCCTAGAATTTCTAAGCAAACCGGGAGGCAGGGCTTTCTCCTATAGATCTCAATTTTATGGAACGTCTGCCTACCAGTGAGAGACGCAACTTCGGTCTCAACCTTTAAGTTTTACTGAGACTTATCTTCTCAGTATCATATATTAGTTAGTCTGCGAGGAGTGTGAAGTGAACGAAAGCTCTGGAGCAATCGAACCCCCTTGCTGTCTCTGCCTGCCGGTTCCCCTCTCTCCACTGGATTCTCTAGCCTTAACCCTATTACAGGGCGAGTCACTGGCTATTGTGCTCTTTCATTGCCGTCCCTGGGAGCGGCGTCACTTGAGTGGGTTGAGTTACTGACTGATCTCCTGTCTGGTTGCGCCCCCCCCTTGTGTGTGCTGGGTGGAGTCTTTGTGCTATACTCGGCCTTGGTCTCAGCATTTGTAAGTTGGGTTTAATATCCCCTAGTGGTGGGCTTGCTTGGCAAATGGGTGGGTTATATCCTTCCGTTTGCCCTGTCCGGGGGTTTCTTCTGATGGCACACAGTGGCTCCTGACCCATCTCTGTCTCAGCTCCAGTATTTATGCTGCAGTATGTTTAGTGTCCGGGGTAGGGTCAGTTTATTACCTGGAGTACTTCTCCTATCTTATCCAGTGCCTGTTGATTTAAGTATGCTCCTCTAATTCTCCGTTCTCTCTTTCTTTCTCTCTCCGAGAACCTGAGCCCTAGACCATACTCACGGCAAAACCGGCATGATGACTCCTTGCTGTCCCCAGTCCGCCTGGCCTTGCTGCTATTCAGTTTCAGCTGTTTGCCTGCTGGGTTATGAGACCCCTACCGTCCCAACCTGCTTGTTTTCAACTCTTAATGATCGGCTATGAAAAGCCAACTATATTATTCCTGATGTATTTTGACCATGCTGTCATTTATGAGACATTTTGAAACTTGCTCTCTCTATTCTCTCTCTCTTTCTTTCTCTCTCTCGGAGACCTAGCCCTAGGACCATACGTCACGGCAAACCGGCATTGATGACTCTTGCTCCCCAGTCCGCCTGGCCTTGCTCTATTCCAGTTTCTAGCTGTTCGCTGCCGGGTATGGACCCCTACCTGTCCAACCTGCTTTTTCAACTCTTAATATTCGGCTATTGAAAAGCTACTGCATATTTATTCCTGATTCATTATTTGCCTGCTTGTCATTATGACATTTTGAAAATCTTGGCCTCTCTCTAATCTTCTCTCTTTCTTTCTCCTCTCGGAGACCTGAGCCCCTAGGACCATACCTCAGACTACGGGCATGATGACTCCTTGCTGTCCCCAGCCACCTGGCCTTCTGCTATTCCAGTTTCAAACTGTTCTGCCTGCGTTATGGAACCGCCACCTGTCCCAGACCTGCTATTTTCAACTCTTAATGATCGCTATGAAAGCCAACTGAAATTCAATGATATTATTTGACCATGCTTGTCACTTATGAATATTTGAACATCTTGGATAGTTCTGTTTATAATCTCTCCACCCGGCACAGCCAGAAGAGGACTGGCCACCCCTCATAGCCTGGTTCCTCTCTAGGTTTCTTCCTAGTTTGCCTTCTAGGGAGTTTTTCTAGCCACCGTGCTTCTACACCTGCATTGCTTGCTGTTTGTATTTAGCTGGGTTTCTGTACAGCACTTCGAGATATTAGCTGAATGTACGAAAGGCTATATAAAATAAAACTTATGATTTTGATTTGATTATTTGCGCAGAGATGTTTCCTCATCAGCTGTCCATGTGGCTCATCAGCTGTCAGGTGCTGGTTGTCACGACAAGTCACTGCAGGTGAAAAAGACGGATGTGGAGGTCCTGGGCTGGCATGGTTACACGTGGTCTGCGGTTGTGAAGCTGGATGGACGTACTGCCCAATTCTCTAAAATMACATTGGAGGCGGCTTATGGCAGAGAAATMAACATAAAAGTATCTGTCAACAGCTCTGGTGGACATTCTTGCAGTTAGCATCCCATCTGCATACTCCCTCAAAACTTCTGTGTCATTGTGTTGTGTGACAAAACTACACATTTTACAGTGGCCTTTTATTGTCCCCAMCACAAGGTGCACCYATGTAATGATCATGCTGTTTAATCAGCTTCTTGATAGGCCACACCTGTCAGGTGGATGGATTATCTTGGCAAATGAGAAATCCTCACTAACAGGGATGTAAACAAATMTGTGCGCAAAATTTGAGATACATTTTTGTGTGTATGGAACATTTCTGAGATCTTTTACTTAKTCTCATGGAACATGAAACCAACACTATACATGTTGCGTTTATATTTTAGTGTAATTTCCCCATTTGTTGGAGCATACAATATAGCTRATTATGTGAATAATTMATTTGATTATTRTAGCAAATTTTGTCAAGGGTGTCAATAATCTCGGGCCCACTGTCGATGACATGGAGGTAAAGGTCATGACTGTCACACTGTTGGAGTGTACTCAGCTCTACCTACGCACTCTACAGTCATAGTGAGGAATGACGCATGAAAGAGTCACTTTCCATGCAGTTTTCTTTTCACTATTCTCTCAGAGTCCACAGATTTGTGGTCTTAATAAAGCATTTAGCGAAAACACAGCTAAGAACATCAATTGTATAAACACTATACAAATTACAACATTGTTACTATTTTCATACAATCAGCCCGAAAAATGTGTAGAGGTGGGCTTCCTGAAAAGTGATGAGTCAACGCTTTTGAACGTCATTAACAATGGAGAGCCTTGTGAGCTCCATGCTCAGAAGAAAGCCCCGATTCACACAAACTGCTTTKCTAAGCACTTGAGTTTATTGATCTGTTCAAGGCCTCATTGATGATTGGATGGAGGCTGACAGTGAATGAACAATGTGGCTTGTCGGGATTGATAGTGTTCCCCTTTGAGAGCCGTTGTAGCCCCGTGGAAAACAATGGAGAACATGAAGAGACTCTTGTTCGTAGCTACTAAGTGGCAACCTTGTTCTCACAACAAGTGTGTAGTTGAAGACTTRGCTTCCCCAGAGAGAAAGGTCATAAGTCTCTATTCATAATAGTGGGATCCAGGGGGATTGCATTGCCTGGCAACACATATCGGCAATGGCAACTAACTACAGGTTAGGGGACTGGGACAACAGTGAGAGACATAATGTAATTAGACRCATTGATATTTTTTGGTTAGCAGGGTAGATSTATTTAARGATGYTGGCTGGTGTGTGTGGTGTGTGACTGTGTTTGCAGACTGGTCTCATAGACTWGACGTAACATAGCAAATGTAAATCSGGGTCACTGTTACGTTTGGTWTGGTTACCTAAGATGCACTATATATACAAATGTACAGTATGTAGACACCCCTTCAAATTTGTGGATTTGACTATTTCAGCCACACCTGTTGCTTACAGGTGTAGAAAATCGAGCACACAGCCATGCAATCTCCATAGACAAACATTGACAGCAAGTATGGCTTTACTGAAGAGCTCAGTGATTTTCAACGTGGCACGTCATATAATGCCACCTTTCCAACAAGTCAGTTCGTAAAAAGTTTGCCCTGCTAGAGCTGCCTCGGTCAACTGTAAGGCTGTTATTGGAAATGTAAATGTCTAGGAGCAACAGCGGCACAGCCTCGAAGTGGTAGGCCACACAAGTTCACAGAACGGGACAGCGAGTAAAAAATAGTCTCTTCTCGGTTGCAACACTCACTACCGAGTTCCAAACTGCCTCTGGAAGCAACATCAGCACAATAACTAGTCGTTGGGAGCTTCAAGAAATGGGCTCTGTATAGCTCCACATGACATGATTGGTTGACGGTAGGTGGGGCGTACATCTGTTTAAATACAAACTCACTTCTTTGACAACAGCTCTGCACTGCTCCGTGATGCGCAAGAAGTATGAGTTCCCTGCCTTTTGCTCAGGCCATGTCATCGTAAATCAAATTGTATTTATCCACATGCGCCGAATTAACCTTACAGTGAAATGCTCACTTACAGCCCTTAACCAACAATGCCGTTTTAAGAAAAAGAAAATAAAAGTAACAAATAATTAAACAGCAGCAGTAAAATAACAATTGCGAGGCTATATACAAGGTCAATGAAGGTGGCACCGGTAGTGAGGTAATTGAGGTAATTTTGTACATGTAGGTATGTTAAAGTGACTATGCATAGATAATAAACAGAGTTTCAGAAGTGTAAAAGAGGGGTCTGGGTAGCACTTTGATTAGCTGTTCAGGAGCCTTATGGCGTGGGAGTAGAAGCTGTTAAGAAGCTTAAGAAGCCTTTTGGACCTATACTTGGCGCTCCTGTGTCGCTTGCCATGCGTAGCAGAAGAACAGCCTATGACTAGGGTGGCTGGAGTCTTTGATGATTTTTTAGGGCCTTCCTCTGACACCGCCTGGTTATAGAGGTCCTGGATGGCAGGTTGGCCCCAGTGATGTAACTGGGCTGTACGCACTACCCTCTGTAAGTCCCTTGCGGTCATAGGCTGAGCAGTTCCATACCAGGCGGTGATGCAAACCAGTCAGGATGCTCTCGATGGTGCAAGCTGTAAGAAGTTTTTGAGATCTGAGGGGGAATAGGCTTTGTTGTGGCCTTTTCATGACTGTCTTTTATGTTTGGACCTGATTAGTTTGTTGGTGATGTGGACACCAAAGGAACTTGAAGCTTTCAACCTGCTCCACCATAGCCCTTCGATGATAATAGGGGTGTGCTCGGTCTCCTTTTCCTGTAGTCCACAATCATCTCCTTTGTCTTGATCACGTTGAGGCAGAGGTTGTTGTCCTGGCACCAGATGGCCAGGTCTCTGACTTCCTCCATAGGCTGTCTCATCGTTGTCGGTTTCAGGCCTACCATGTTGTGTCATTGGCAAACTTGATGATGGTGTTGGAGTCGTGCCTGGCCATGCAGTCATGAGTGAACAGGGAGTACAGGAGGGGACTGAGCACGCACCCCTGAGGGGCTCCTGTGTTGAGGATCAGCGTGGTGGATGTGTTGTTATCTACCCTTACCACCTGGGGGCGGTCTGTCAGGAAGTCCAGGATCCAGTGTAGAGGGAGGTGTTTAGTCCCAGTGTCCTTAGCTTAGTGATGAGCTTTGAGGTTACAATTGTGTTGAACGCTGAGCCGTAGTCAATGAATAGCATTCTCACATAGGTGTTCCTTTTATCCTGGTGGGAAAGGGCAGTGTTGAGTGCACTAGAGATTGCATCATCTGTGGATCTGTTGGGGCGGTATGCAAGTTGGAGTGGGTCTAGGGTTTTTGGGATAATGCTGTTGATGTGAGCCATGACCAGCCTTTCAAAGCACTTCATGGCTACAGACGTGAGTGCTACGGGTCGGTAGTCATTTAGGCATGTTATCTTAGTGTTTTTGGGCACAAGGACTATGGTGGTCTGCTTGAAACATGTTGGTATTACGGACGGTGTAGTACGATTCAATCTTAGTCCTGTACTGATGTTTTGCCTGTTTYATGGTTCATCAGAGGGTATAGCGGGATTAGTGGGGTTAGAGTCTGGCTCCTAGAAAGCGGCAGCTCTACCCTTTAGCTCAATGCGGATGTTGCCTGTAATCCATGGCTTCTGGTTGGGGTATGTACMTACAGACTCTGTGGGGACYACGTTATTGATGCACTTATTGATGAAGTCAGTGACTGATGTGGTGTACTCCTCAATGCTATTMMAAYAATCCRGGAACATATTCCAGTCTGTGCTAGCAAAACAGTCCTGTAGCTTAGCATCTGCTTCATCTGACCACTTTTTTATTGACTGAGTCACTGGTGCGTCCTGCTTTAGTTTTTGCTTGTATGCAGGAACCAGGAGGATAGAATTATGGTCAAATTTGCCAAATTGAGGGCGAGGGGGAGCTTTGRATGCATCTCTCTGTGTGGAGTAAAGGTGGTCTAGAGTTTTTTCCCCTCTGGTTGCACATTTAAGATGCTGGTATAAGGTAAAACGGATTTAAGTTTCCCTGCATTAAAGTCCCCAGCCACTAGGTGCCCCGCCTCTGGATGAGCGWTTTCCTGTTTGCTTATGGCCATATACAGCTCATTGAGTGCGGTCTTAGTGACAGCATCGGTTTGTGGTGGTAAATAGACAGCTATGAAGAATATAGATGGAAACTCTCTTGGTGAATAGTGTGGTCTACAGCTTAAATGCTGCATGGCCAATGCAGACTTCAGTTTGTCCATGTTCCCAGATGCACAATGCACTTCTCTCTCCAGKATGCGCTCTCTCCCTCCAATTTGTGCGCATTCATTCTTTCATCACTTCGTTTTGTGAATTWTTTGCGTTTGATTGTTAATGTATATCAATTCCCCATTACATATATCACCAGTAGTACATTTAACATTAATTCCTATAATTAATCTACAATGTTTGCTACTTTGGTTACGGTAATTTATTTGAATGCATTTTTGTTAAGGTAATTTCTCCATTTGTTGGAGCTCATTATGTGAATAATTTATTTTATTATTTTTGCTAATTTTGTCAAGGGTGTCAATAATCTCAGGCCCCACTGTCGATGTTGGTCATCTTGTGACATCATGAKATGGAGGTAAAGGTCATGACTGTCACACTGTTGGTGACTCTACTCAGCTCTACCTACACACTTTACAGTCATAGTGAGGAATGACGCATGAYAGAGTCACTTTTCATGCAGTTTTCTTTTCACTATTCTCTCAGAGTCCACAGATTAGTGGTCTTAATAAGYCATTTAGAGAAAACACAGCTAAGAACATCAATTGTAMAAACACTGTACAAARYTACTATTTTGGCCTGTGGAATGCTGTCCCACTCCTCTTCAATGGCTGTGCAAAGTTGCTGGGTATTGGTGTGAACTGGAACATGCTGTCATACACGTCGATCCAGAGCATCCCAAACATGCTCAATGGGTGACATGTCTGGTGAGTATGCAGGCCATGAAAGAACTGGAACATTTTCAGCTTCCAGGAATTGTGTACAGATCCTTGCGACATGGGGCAGTGCATTGTCATGATTAAACTTGAGGTGATGGTGGCGGATGAATGGCACGACAATGGACCTCAGGATCTCGTCACGGTAGCTATGTGCATTCAAATTGCCATCGATGAAATACAATTGTGTTCGTTGTCCGTAACTTATGCCTGCCAATAATAATACCWTAACCCCACTGCCACGACGGGGCACTCTATTTACAACGTTGACTTCAGCAAACCGCTCGCCCACACAAAGCCATACACTCAAGTGTGTACAATCAACCTGAAAAGTGTGTAGAGGTGTGCTTACTGAAAAGTAATGAGCCAACGCTTTGAACGTCATTAACAATGGAGAGGCATGTGAGTCGTGAGCTCCATGCTGAGAAGAAAGCCCAGATTCACACGTCTGCTTTACTCAGCACTTGGGGGCGCGTTCGTAGAATTCACTCTGGCTATCTCTCTGATTTCAGAGCACTCTCGTCTGAGTGTGTCAGAGCCCAGAATAAAGGTGAATTTACTAACGCCCAACATCCGTTAAATATGGCCGGTGAAAGTAAACGTTGGCCAAAAAAAGCATCATTAAATTGTTGCCAGCAGCAGTTACAGTCACGAACGCTCTGGTTAACGTAAAAACAGCCGAACCAGCTCTGCTAGGGCGAGTAAAATGATCAGAGTGAGCTGTTCTCTCATTTGTGTCTGGAAGTAGCTAGCAAGCTAACCAACGTTAGCCAGTTAGCCTGGGTGCTTGACTGCCGTTGTGAGGCCAGAACGCTCAGATCAAATGTGCGCTCTGAACACTCCGAGAGCGAAGCGCTCTGAATTTACAAAACGACAATCTGACAACGCTCTGAATTTACGAATTCCCAGTGGGCACTCTGAGCGCACTCCGGCACTCCAGATTGACTTTACGAACACTCCCTTGATCTTATTGATAGGTCTCATTGAGGATTGGATGGAGGCTGACAGTGAGTGAGAGCCGTTGTAGCCCCGTGGAAAACAACATGAAGAGAACATGAAGAGACTTTTGTTTGGAGCTACTCAGTGGCAACCTTGTTCTCACAACAAGTGTGTAGTTMAACACTTTGRTTCCCCAGAGAGGAAGGTCATAATTCTCTATTCATAACAGTGGGATCCAGGGGGATTGTATTGCCMGGCAACAGTCTCCTAACTACAGGTTAGGAGACTGGAATAACAGTGAGAGATTACACAATGTCATAAAACCCAATGATATTGGGTTTTAAAACCCAATGATACCCTGGGTTAGCAGGGTAGATTTATTTATCAATGATGGCTGGTGTGTGTGGTGTGTGAATGTGTTTGCAGACTGGTCTCATAGACTAGATGTAACATAGCAAATGTAAATCCGGGTCACTCAAATGAGTATCATGTGTTACGTTTGGTATGGTATGGTTACATAAGATACACTATATATACAAAGGTATGTGGACACTCCTTCAAATTTATGGTTTTGGCTATTTCAGCAACACCCGTTGCACACAGCCATGCAATCTCCATAGACAGTACAGTAGTATGGCCTTACTGAAGAGCTCAGTGATTTTCAACGTGGCATCGTCATATAATGACACCTTTCCAACAAGTCAGTTCATAGAATGTCTGCCTTGCTAGAGCTGCCTCTGTCAACTGTAAGTGCTGTTATTATGAAATGCAAATGTCTAGGAGCAACAGCGGCTCAGCCGCGAAGTGGTAGGCCACACAAGTTCACAGAACGGGACCACTGAGTGCTGAAGCACATAGTGCGTAAAAATCATCTGTCCCTGGTTGCAATACTCACTACCGAATTCCAAACTGCCTCAAAGTAATGTCAGCACAATAATTGTTCCTCAGGAGCTTCATGAGCAGTTTCCATGGCCAAGCAGCTGCACACAAGCCTAAGATCACCATGTGCAATGCCAAGCGTTGGCTGGAGTGGTGTAAAGCTAGCCGTTATTGGACTCTGGGGCAGTGGAAACGAGTTCTCTGGAATGTTGAATCACGTCTCACCATCTGGCAGTCTGACGGACGAATCTGGGTTTGGTGGATGCCAAGAGAACGCTACCTGCCCCAATGCAAAGTGGCAACTGTACATTTTGGTGGAGGAGTAATAATGGTCTGGGGCTGGTTTTCATCGTTCGGGCTAGGCCTCTTAGCTCCAGTGAAGATAAATCTTAACACTACAGCATACAATGATTCTGTACTTCCAACCTTGTGGCAACKGTTTGGGGAAGGCCCTTTCCTGTTTCAGCATGACAATGCCCCCGTGCACAAAGTGAGGTCCATACAGAAATGGTTTATAGAGATTGGTGAGGAAGAACTTGACTGGCCTGCACAGAGCCCTGACCTCAACCCCATCGAACACCTTTGTGATGAATTGGAACGCCCACTGCGAGCCAGGCCTAATCACCCAACATCGGTGCCCGACTTCACAAATGCTCTTGTGGCTGAATGGAGGCAAGTCCCCACATCAATGTTCCAACACCCAGAGGGAAGCCTTCCCAGAAGAGGGGAGGCTGTTATAGCAGCAAAGGGGGGACCAACTCCATGTTAATGCTCATGATTTTGGAATGAGATGTTCCACAAGCASGTGTCCACATACTTATGGTAATGTAGTGTAGAAGGTTACTTAAGGCAAAATGGAAAGGATGGTGCTTGGTTGGAGTGGATGGGTGGGTGTATAATGTGAACATCTAGCAACCCAAAGGTTACATGTTCGTATCTCATCACGGACAACTTTAGCATTTTCGTTCATTAGCAACCTTTCCAATAGGCTACTTATAATTTTTTTTGCTACTTTGTAACTACTAGCATGTTAGCTCACCCTTCCCCTAACCCTAACCTTAACCCTAACTTTAACCCCTAACCCTAAACCCTAGAGAATTGAAATGTAACTTCAGTAAGAAGCTGTTATTGAACAGATTTCCTGGAGACTTCAAGTGCTATGATGATCCTTGAAAGCTCTCACCTTAGAATTATTTTTGTTGTTGTAAAGTGGAACCACTTTACAACAAGACATACAAGACATGCATGAAATCATCCAAACAAAATCTTCTGAGCACAGGTTCTGCATCCCCAAGACTTGAGTATGCTAAGGCTAAGGCTGTCCTAATATGGACACCATACACTGGTGTGTACATGTGCTGGAGGTCATTTAAAATGAATTGTGGATGACATCACACCTAAAGAAAACTTAATCAGTAGCTAGCGCTAAATCACAGATCCGCCCTGGGATAATAACTCCAAGAACTCTGAAAAGCAAGAGGTTGGGCAAGGGAGATTTCTCATTACAGGCTTTAAAAAGAGAGCATTACACCCATTACAGCGCCTCTACTCGCTACATGGGAATGTGACCGATGATGTCACCAAAATGTGTGCCTCATTCTCACACTTCAGAAGTATTCTGGGTGGCAGGCTGGCACCTCATTAAAATTCATTGTGATTCTGGCACCGCGATTTTATCAACAAAGATTACTGTCACCTGCTGACTGAGACTACACAATGGGATTACATCATATATTTGCTCTGCAGATTCACTGACAAAGTTAACCTCGAGTTCATATGCTACAGTATTTCATCTGTACTCTTTACAGTCACATATAGTGGGTACTCCTCAATTTGGTCTGTACCCTAGACTCGCTTCCAGGCTTCACTCACATTGTTCTCGTAGGTGAGGGGAAAGCCTGTGGACAAGCTAATGAGACCCTAAAGCTCCAGGACAGCGGTTGGACACACTTCTTTGCAAAGGGTGCCCTCCTGCAGTTCAAAGTAGGTCCTGACTCTCAATGATCATTCAAGATCACCTGGAATGTGCTGAAGTGTTGCTGAAGTCCCTGCTAAATTCCTAACCTGGTCCTTCGTACTAACAATGGCCATCTAGCCATCCGCCACTTATGATMGTCTCTTTCAACACCTCACACTTTCCTTGCAACCAATTCCTAGATCAATATAAAGGAAAAGGCCTTTGTAATCGACAAAAAATGTAATAACAAATACTGTTCCCAGTTGATAGAACACAAATACAAAGAGGGAAAGACGTGGTTTTGACATGAGATTTAGTATTAGAACTGAACTTCTAAATTATATGGTTAGTTCTTACAATAATTTGCACACTTTTCCACACTAAGGGTAAATGTTGACTGATCTAGGATCATATAGTCCTYGCATTCACCATCAGGGGGATTCAACAATATCTGGCCTTGAATCAGTGGTTAGGCTCATACCTACTCCTTTCATCCTTTTACACAGGATTTAACCAACTAATGTGGGGCTTTAAACAAAAGCAGAGATATCCACTGAGCAAGTACACCAATAATCATTAACAAAGGTTGCCCTCTAGTGTAGATAACAGATAAAKCCGCTCTCATAACAATATACACTCATTTATTGCCATTTATGGGGTTGCCATTATTTGCTGAAAAGGCATGATTTTTGTTGTTTATCCCAGAATGAATTATACATCCACCACACAACAAAGGAGGAATTGGACTTAAACATTCCAAATAATAAAAATAAGTTACTCCTATTCCTCTTGTCCTCTTTTTTATAAATATTAATGGTAAATAAGATTTTTTTTACGATAAACACTGACTTGAGACACAGTATTAAAATATAGGAATTAATTCTATACACATATTCTTCATGTAAATTATAATAAGCCACTGCAGGGCTATTCAAATCCAGCCCTCAAGGGCCAAGGTATTGCTGGAGTTGATCTAATTCATTTATTAATGTCACTGATTGACCAGAGCTCGCTAACCTGGAAGGTCTATCCCATGACTGAATTAACTGGAAACTGGAGATCCTCAAGAGGAAAAGATTCTAGTTTTGCAACAAACAAAAAAATGCATTCATTCATTTCTGTTGTCAATATTCCCATCAATAGAACTCCCATAATTTTTTAAAGAAGAATATTCGCAAAAAAAAAACGAGTTGGCTTTTATTTTTACTATTTTTGATCAGCAAAAAGAAACCCGAAATGTTTTGGTCCTCCATGACTGTAATTGAAAAGCCCCGATGTACAAGGAATACGGTTACAGTCTAGCCTCCAGAGGGCAGAATTTCACCATAAAGAGGACACAACTGTAATAAGGGACACACACAAGTGTCTGTTTTCAATTTTCCATTGAAATCAGTGACATTTCTCTGAAAGATTCCAAAAATGATCAGTCACATTTTATCTCATAAAGTGCAAAAATGAAACTCTGCCTCAAACATCCTAAGAACACACAGAGACACAGTGGCAAGTAAACAGACCCTACATGGGAAGAAACCTTGTGAGACACCAGACTCTAGCGGGGTAGCCCATTTTCGGTCTGGATGGCCAGGTAAGGCCAATTAAACATCTGGGCCAGACAGTGCATCAAAAACGTTTGGGCATCAAGTTTGCAGACACAGGATGGTACAGGTGGGGGCCCAACAGCTGGACCGTTGGTTATACACTGAGTATACAAAACATTAAGAACACCTGCTTTCCATTATATAGAATGCCCTGGTGAGTCTAGGTGAGAGCTAGGATCCTTTGTTGATGCCACTTGTTAAATCCACACCAATCAGTATAGATGAAGGGGAGGAGACAGGTTAAAATAAGGATTTTTTTTTTGACAATTGAGACATGGATTGTGTGTGTGTGTGTCCTTGAGAGGGTGAATGGGCAAGACAACATATTTAAGTGCCTTTGAACGGGGTATGGTAGCAGGTGCCAGGCGTTTTCCCGTGTGTATCAAGAATGGTCCACCAACCAAAGGACATTCAGCTAACTTGACACAACAGTGGGAAGCATTGGAGTCAACATGGGCCAGCATCTCTGTGGAACACTTTTAGCAAAAAGGGTGCAACTCAATATTAGGAAGGTGTTCTTAATGTTTGGTATACACATTGTATAGAGAAAGATCCAATTAATTTCGTGAAAGATCAGTTTCAAATGCATTTCTCTGTTTATCAATGTGAATGCAATGCCCAATAGGCTCTAAGCCGATGGTAAACAAATGTTTGAGCCAGTGAAAAAAAGTAATATGAGAAAAGAAGTGTGTGTCAGGAAGAGAAGCTGAGAAAGACATCAAATAGACAACATAGGCTTAAATGCAGTAGCGCTTTGAAGCGAAACACTAGAGAGCAATCCCACACGAAGAAGAAAAAAAGGGAGAGTGCAGACAGGCAGCTCTATACATCTAGGGGCTATTACAGTGTGTCAAAAGCTTTGGCTGCCAGCGAACTGCAGCCTGGCATTTTGCTCTATGATTCCTCCGCTGTCAGGCCAATTTAGTGGGCCCTTTGCCTGTTTCACAGAGGACTGACTTTAAGTGACTTTGCTGTGGGCAGGTATTTTCCACTAACAGGTACACTGTGACCTGACAGGGAAATTAAATCACCTTCCCAGAGTTCCCTGGGCTAGGCTGCCATTAAAGCATTTAGCAAAAATAAAAGGTTGGGTGGAGCTCTAAGGGAAAGGGAGGGAGGGGGGCACTGTGTTGGTGCTACTACAACCGCGAGGGGCTAGGAGAAATTAGTTGAACCACCCAAAGGGGTATGGCCTTGCCGATAGGCTCATTCTGAAAATACATAAAGATCCATGGTGAAAAATGTTAGAATCCAGGGCGGTATGAGTAACAAAAAGGAGAAAATAGAGAAAGTACTTTAGAGGAAAATATGTCTTATTATGACAAGTTACATGAACGCAATACTGATATTTTAAAAGCACAGATAGTATTTGAAATTGTATGGGATTCGCTCATTAAAAAAAATATTGCACACGTGTGGCACATGTGAGAAATAGTGATGTAATGTTGTTGTGGATAGTGATGACATCATGTTAGATTCTCCTTTTCCATTCCGCCACCATAGGGGGCAATGATGTTTATGAAATAGCAAAAGCATGGAACTCGAGATTATTCCTGAAACGCTTGAGATGATTTCACACGCGCTACACTCCCAACAAATGGACGTCAACAAGTGACCAAAATATAGGGTGGGAAATTTGTTGACCTAGTATGTTGCGATTGTTCTCAGCAGCAGTTGAGTGATTCACACTGCGGCTGCACTCCCATGCATTGAAATGCATTGTAAAGGCAGTCTGGCAAAGCAATTACTTAATTACATTAAAATACAGTTCATTTAAAGGGAAACAGGAAAAATAGATTATGCATGCATACGCCTGATTAAGTCATTGTGTGTGGTGAATGGCCTTCACTTGTGTCATTCTACCTCTCAGAAGCCTGTCATTTTAGATTGTTCAGACTACCTTTGATGACAATGCATAGGACACACCACAGTAGACTAAAGGGGAATCCTCAACTGTGCCCTCTGTTTAAGGCAATGTGCCACCTTTTTGTACTACAGGGCATTTTGACTTTGGTAGCGGCAGTGGTGCAAAGTACTTAAGTAAAAATACTTTACAGTACTACTTACGTATTTTTGCGGGGTATCTGTACTTACTTTACTATTTATATTTTGGCAACTTTTACTTTTAGTTCACTACATTCCAAAAGAAAATAATGTACTTTTTACTCCAAACTCCATTTTTCCTGACACCCAAAAGTACTCATTACATTTTGACAGGAAATTGTCCAATTCACTCACTTATCAAGAGAACAACCCCGGTCATCCCTACTGTCTCTGACCTGGCAGACTCACTAAACACAAATGCTTCGTTTTTAAATTGTGTCTGAGTGTTATCCGTCAATAAAAAAATACAAAAAATAAAAATTGTGCCATCTGGTTTGCTTAATATAAGGAATTTGAAATGATTTATACTTTTACATTCAATACTTAAGTACATTTTAGCAATTCCATTTACTTTTGATACTTAAGTCTTTTTTAAACCAAATACTTTTCGACTTTTACTCAAGTAGTATTTTACTGGATGACTTTTACTTTTACTTGAGTCATTTTCTATTAAGGTATCTTTACTTTTACTCAAGTATGACAATTGGGTACTTTTTCCACCCCTGGGTAGCAGGGGTCATCTAATGGAGATTAGCCCACTCTTCTGTCACCACCACTCTTCTGGACACAGTGCCTGACGCTGACCTACTTTTTATTTATGTTTTATTTAACCTTTGTTTAACTAGGCAACACCTGGACGATGCTGGGCCAATTGTGCGCCGCCCTGTGGGACTCCAAATCATGGCCAGATGTGATACAGCCTTGATCCATACTTTTAAGTTCATGACACAAAATGAGGCCATTCCACCTCTCAATTATTCTCTTTTTACTTCATTTCTATAATTAAAATGTGTTTGGCATGAGAGAAGAAGTGCTTCTGACAGGGCGGTGTCATTGTGAATAACTTTGTGAGAGAGGATGGGCTGAGTGAGCGATGGATGGGTGTGACGGAGAAGGAGAAAGACACACTGCACACAAACTGGTTGAATCAACGTTGTTCACAAAATTCAATGTGATGACYTTGAATCAACGCGGAAAAAATATTTGGGGATTTTTGTCACCCAACTTTTAACATCAATCCAATGACATGGTTAACATTTTTGTTGATTCATGTTGAATTCACGTTAGTTGACAACTCAATCCAATGTACATCAAAACTAGTTGTTGAACTGACGTCTGTGCCCAGTGGGGAGAGACAGAGAGAAAGGAATGTGGATTTGCATATTGTGTCATGGAGCTAAAAATMGTGTGTAAAATCATGTAGTGGTCCATAGTGGCTCCAGAGCTGTTATGGGTCTCACCTGGACTGTCAGTATTCCACCATAATCTCACACTCCTCCCTCCACATTTGCTCACTCACTCTCTCTCTTTCTCATTCAGTCCCTCATCCCATCCCTTTCTTTCACAGTGTTGTGAGTGCAATAAAATGTGTTTATCAATTTATCAATTTATTTACCCTGAAAAATAGGTACAGTCAACAGTTACAGCATTTTAAGGAGCCCAAAGACTGACTTGAGTGGCATTAGCTAAATTGTATGAATTTGTATTTCTCAGATTATAATTTTAGTTCTAACACAGCATGYTATTATCTAACTTTATTCCAATATCCTCTGCACTCACAATTGGAATGCAGGTGGGAGATTTGTGGGAGTGGTTTACACCATATCCATTTGTATTGGTCTGTGATGTTGTTTTCATACCACTTTGAAGATTGCCAGGATAAAGAGTACTCTCCTTTGCAAAACTGGATGCTACACTTTCTTCAAAACCAGAGAGGAGTTACTGGGCACAGCCATGAACATTTTATCCAGAGTGACTTACAGTGCTGTGTGCATACATTTGAATACTTTTTTTGCACTGGTCCCCTGTGGGAATCGAACCCATAACCCTGGCCATGCTCTACCAATTCAGCTACACAGGACAAATTCAGTATCACACCAGAGGTAATAGTAACTACACTATGAGCAGGGCAAATACATTGACAAACCGCAATATAAGCTACAATGTCATACACCGGCACAACTTCATTGATCTACCAAAWTCATAACAATCGAGAAGCATGTCTGAGAACCCAAAACATGAATGAACCCACAGAAGAAAACAAAGTACTGTATCTTCAAAGCATATTCAAACTATCCAGCATAGTGAACTTACATCAATGCCATAGACTGTCTTTCCTAATCCACAATGATTTCAAATATTATTACTTTGCAGCAAACGACGAGGGTTTGGATACTAAAGTGGTGTTGACCAGAGAGCAACACCATTTCCTAGTCTCTTACTAGCGCTATAGCATACACGTTTACTGCTAAATGCATACATTTGTAACCCGTTGTGCTGAATTTAGCACAGAAAATAGCTTTCCAAGAAGCAGAGGAGCGAGCACACATAGTTAACAATCAGACGACMTCAGTGGTTTTGTGCGTTTGGGGTTTACATTCAGAGGTGAATCAATTTCCATTAATTTTAATTGCGGAGGTTCATGGTACACATTCAGCCTACAGCAAGACACAAAAAATTAAGTTGTCAAATGTAAGTAATGCTTTGCTTTCTAAATAAAGTAATTTCAAGTCCATTTATGTTTTTGTTGGATAAGAGTGCTATTTCATGGATAAGATGTATATTATTATACCAGGGCAAACATTTCTTAAAACTGGCCTCTTTCCAGACAACAAAGTATTGTCATCTCCATTTTCATTTAGTGTAAGAGAACCAGCACATGTTATTACTGTAACCAAACAATTGAAAATGCACTGCTTAAATGGCTCACTAGTTTATTTKTTCTATAAACCAGGATGAAATTGAAATGAAAAGTGAAGCTAACCAGTGAGGGGAGTGTTATGCACTCACCATCTGGACACCAGGTTTGCTGCACACTTCTGCGAATTCTGTCTTACGGAAGGAACACGACTTGGACCGACCAGCTTTACAGAACTGACAGCCTCATAAAGACTTGGGTAGGTAGGCCCACCTATCAGGTTAGAAAAGGTGAACAAAGAAAATGTCCAGTCTCAACGTCAACAGTGAAAAGGCGACTCCGGGATGCTGGCCTTCTAGGCAGAGTTTCAAAGAAAAAGGCAGATCTCAGACTGGTCAATAAAAACAAAAGATTAAGATGGGCAAAAGAACACAGACACTGGACAGAGGAACTCTGCCTAGAAGGCCAGCATCCTGGAGTCGCCTCTTCACTGTTGACGTTGAGACTGGTGTTTTGCGGGTACTATTTAATGAAGCTGCCAGTTGAGGACTTGTGAGMCGTCTGTTTCTCAAACTAGACACTCTAATGTACTTGTCCTCTTGCTCAGTTGTGCACWGGGGCATCCCACTCCTCTTTCTATTCTGGTTAGAGCCAGTTTGCGCTGTTCTGTGAAGGGAGTAGTACACAGCGTTGTACGAGATCTTCAGTTTCTTGTCAATTTATCGCATGGAATAACCTTCATTTCTCAGAACAAGAATAGACTGACGAGTTTCAGAAGAACGTTCTTTGTTTCTAGCCATTTTGAGCCTGTAATCGAACCCACAAATGCTGATGCTCCAGATATTCAACTAGTCTAAAGAAGGCCAGTTTTATTGCTTCTTTAATCAGAACAACAGTTTTCAGCTGTCTTAACATAATTGCAAAAGGGTTTTCTAATGATTCGCTAACACAATGTGCCATTGGAACACAGGAGTGATGGTTGCTGATAATGGACCTCCCTCTATGTAGATATTCCATAAAAAATCTGRCGTTTCCAGCTACAACATTTGCAACATTAACAATGTCTACACTGTATTTATGATCAATTTGATGTTATTTTAATGGACAATTTTTTTTTTCAAACACAAGGACATTTCTAAGTGACCCCAAACTCTTGAACGATAGTGTATATATTGTTTTATCTAAATGCGTTTTTTTGGCAGAAATGCCTCCTGGAACATGTGAACTTTCATGTGCCTTAATAACAAACTTGTATYCCATCTGTAAATACGAATACAATTGTTAAATTTCAAYCCTGTTTSTTTAGCCACAGAAAAAGCTAGCAATCTTCCAACTAGCCATGATTGGCTGAGATAATGAGTGGGCTGGACATGCCGAGAGATGAGTTCGGATTGGTTTGCCATATTGCACGCTTCTGTCTATTTGAGTTGGTCAGTATGTGTAGGTAATCCTGTCTAACGCAACTTTAAAAAATATATATTGTTTAGTAGAACTGCATAAGTGTTGCRCTCCACTTTCTGGATGACCGAGTTTTGAAATCAGTGGAATACTAAAACTAAATAAAAAGTATGTAGAAAATATAGTGGACCTATATATTTTTAATAATAGCCTATAATCTTTGAGAACTTACAATCACCAAAATAAAAGGTAGACAATCAGGCCACCATTGATTGTGTTATATTTGAGCATAAGAATTTACCATAAGTATTACCATGTCAAAATGTGTAGAATTGTAGGAAATTAGGAAACTGCAACATTTTCTCTCAGCTCCATTGGAAAATGTGTAGATTTGCAGGAAATTAGGTTTAACATTGCAAAATGTTCTCTCCTGTGCCAAGATGAGGGCCTCAAATATTATTGTCTAGGGCCCAGACAGATTTCAGGCCATTGCCACACCCCTTGTCACTTGCACCACCAAATCCCTCAGAATTTTTACAAATAATTGCATAATTATAGTATATTTCTTAAAATTGGTTACAAGAGCTCATACTCAAATCTACATTCAGTTAAATGTTTTGAAGAAGATGGTATTATTAATCTATGTTCTACTTTTTCTGTGTATGTTTTTTCACTGCTCAACCCTTATGGTGGGTCGCGACTCAAAAGACACCTCAATTGGTGGGTCACGAGGCAAAAAATTTGGTAAGCCCTGCTAGCCTAACATACTGTACTGGAGCATCTGCAATCAAGGTAGGAGGCCAGCGCCTCCCTCTCTCCCCCCAGCCGACACTCCTCTCTGTGCAGATGTTAGCGTGTCACGAGCCCTGGGAGGGAAGAGGGCGGCCTGAAATCTGTCCGTGCGCCGRCATGGGAGGGGAGGGTACAGGGACTACATGCCATCGCTCCGATATACACAACCTCCCGACCAATGGCAGCTCTCCCTCCTGGGCCAGACTGGCCCAGTGCACGCATGGCATGCTGGGGCAGATGGTGAGACAGTCGCTCAGTCGTGGCAGGCCGGGAGGGACAGGTGGGCAGTGCTCATCCGAGTGAGGCTCGCATGTGTGAGGGGTGAGCAGGCCACCCTGGCCAGAGCCTCGCTCTTACATCACGTGCCAGAAATCCCAGGCATGGCAGCTCTGGCTACTTGATAATCCACTTGTTACTAATGCCTGAAAGTGAGTAACGTCAGTGGCTTGGAAGATAGGCGCTTGGGGCTAATAGATAAAGGACTTTGGAGGAAGTCCCCCTTTGACAGAAAATGTATAATACTGCATGACAGTGTCTGAACATTTGTTTTGAGTGATATTGTAAAATAAGGTGAAAATGAAAGTCAACTGAGATGAATAAACAACTGCTGAAATAAAAAGAAGCGTTCCGGTTTTGAGCCATAAAGACAAGTTCAAACTTCCATGAGCCAAAGAAGCCTTTTTCTACTGCGCCGTCTCCTTCAAGGAGGACACACGGACAGACTACTGAAACGTTATTCGTCTTTCTTTCATTCAATGATGTGAGGAAAATCCAGAAACAATCCCTMCTTCACATTAAGAGCTTTAGGAAGAACGGTGTAAGAGGTTTAGGCCTTTAATTCTTTGGAGAAAGCTATTCGTATGTCCTTGGATATTACTACATAAGAGCCTTGATGGCGCCGCCATCTCACAAAGCACAGAGCATCCGATTGAATCAGCTCCCTTTAATCCCGCTTAATTTAGGTACGTAAACAACAAGGGCTTAATGTTCCCATGACCCTGCCACCCAAATTAATTAAGGAATTGATTCTCTCCTTGTTAAYTTGGCCTTCAACTAGATTTGAACAGGAGATGACTCTCATGAGTCCCCTCCTGTCAATTTCTCCTTCTCTCTGTCACTCTCTCTCCATTTATCTCTTCTCCCCTTTCTCACTTCCCCTCCATATCTGTTGCAACAGCCACCTCACTCTGATATTCATTCCCTTCTCTAGATTCACTCACAACGTTTCTCTCTGTGCTCTCTCGTCGTTTCACTCTCACACAATTTATCATATTCTCTCGTGTAATTTTCTTGAAATCCCTCTCGCTCTATTCATTTTTGATGCACCTCTTACCTCCCCCTATCTTCCCCTAGGGGTTTTGAGGACAGGGGGTGTGAGCCCGCTGCAGCCGCCTCTCCCCTCTCCTGGCTGTGTCTCGGCCTGGGTGCGGCGACCCGCTGTCAGATCCCATTACCTAATTGGTATTGAGATGCAGCTTTCCTGGGTTTTTGCTTGCATTGCACTACTGGTGGAGGTGTTCAGAGCTCCAGCACCCACTTTGCCTCAAATTCACCTCAGAGGCAAACAGGTTTTTGGCTAAAATGTCCTGGTACTGGGTCAAGTTCATGATGCTGTTGAACTTAACAAAGGCCCCAGGACCACTGGAAGCAAATTAGCCCCATAACATCAAAGATCCAACAACATATTTTTCAGTAGGATGGGGTTATTTTCTGCTCATGCATTCTGATTTCGACACCAAACCCACCACTGGTGTGCGTGGCCAAAGACCTCTATTTTCATGTCATCCAACAAATGTAAATGCCTGGAGTTGGCTAAACGGCACTGGCACTTGGATTGGAACCGGTGCTTTGGTCAGATGACATGAAAATAAAGCTCTTTGGCCAAGCACACCAGTAGTGGGTTTGGCATCAAAATGAGAGTCCTAGTAATTGTGCAGAAATAGTTGCCAGTACTTAGTTTTATTTCTATCCCCTCAACCAACCCAGTTACTAAAAATATGTTTTTGAACAATGATGGTAATGTTTGGCTGACAGATTACGTGTCACTCTTTTTATAGATAGGCCTTTACATGAAATGGATTCGAAACAGCTCATTAATATCTATTAACTTTGACAGAAAACTACAGGCAACATGACCCATATTTCAAAGTGTTTGAAGACAGGCTTTGTAGGGAAACAAGAGCACTAACATGAAAGGAAGCATGTTCATTGGGGGATAATAATGATTATTTCACTCTTCTCTCCTCCTCCATATCTTTGTGGCATTAACGTTAGCGTCGGAGGGGACGGCTGCTGTTTTACGGGCTCTTAACAACTGTGACATTTTGTTTGTTTGTTTTTTCACATTGTTTGCAACTAATTTTCTACATTATTTTGCTTCTACTGTCTTTCATAACCGAAAAGATCTTCTGGACATCAGAACAGTGATTATTTACCATGAACTGGATAAAGATTTTTTCTTTAATGAGTCCGARGCGAAGGATATACTGCTTTGTCGAGACAAGGCCCAAATCCCTATCATCCGTGTCAAGAAAAGACGGAGAAAAAGGGGGGTGAGGGCGGGGTGCTTTGTAAGAATTAGCAGACGAGTAGGTAAACCACCACTACCCTCCATATTATTGGCCAACGTGCAATCATTGGAAAACAAACTGGACGATTTACGATTAAGACTATCCTACCAACAGGACATTAAAAACTGCAATATCTTATGTTTCACCGAGACGTGGCTGAACGACAACACGGATAACATAGAGCTGGCTGGCTTCTCCGTGCATCTGCAGGACAGAGCAGCTACGTCTGMTAAGACGAMGGGCGGGGTGTGTGTCTATTTCTCAATAACTGTTGGTGCACAATGTCTAAAATTAAAGAAGTCTCGAGGTATTGCTCGCCTGAGGTAGAATACCTCATGATAATCTGTAGACCACACTATCTACCAAGAGAGTTCACATGTATATTATTCYTAGCCATCTATTTACCACCACAAACCGATGCTGGCACTAAGACGGCACTCAACGATCTGTATAAGCCATAAATAAACAAGAAAATGCTCATCCAGAAGTGGGGCTCCTAGTGCCCGGGGACTTTAATGTAGGCAAACTTAAATCCGTTTTTCCTCATTTCTACCAGCATGTCACATGTGCAACCAGAGGGGGAAAAAACTAGACCACCTTTACTCCACACACAGAGACGCATACAAAGCTTTCCCTCGCCCTCCATTTGGCAAATCTGACCATAATTATATCCTCCTGATTCCGGCTGACAAGCAAAAACTAAAGCTGGAAGTACCAGTGATTCGCTCAATACGGAAGTGGTCAGATGATGCGGATGCTTTGCTAGAGGACTGTTTTGTTAGCACAGACTGGAATAGGTTACAGGATTCATCCAATGGCATTGAGGAGTATACCACCTCAGTCTCCGGCTTCATCAATAAGTGCATCGACAACGTCGTCCCCGCAGTGACCATACGTACATATCCCAACCAGAAGCCATGGATTACAGGCAACATCAGTACCATTGGATATGGCAGGGCTTGAAAACTATTACGGACTACAAATGGAAACCCAGCCGCGAGATGACCAGTGACYCGAGCCTACCAGACGAGCTAAATGCCATTTATGCTCGCTTTGAGGTAAGCAACACTGAAGCATGCATGAGAGCAGCAGCTGTTCCGGACACGCTCTCCGTAGCCGAAGTGAGCAAGACCTTTTGCCTAGATGATTACCGACCCGTAGCACACACGTCGGTAGCCATGAAGTGCTTGAAAGGCTGGTCATGGCTCACATCAACACTCATCAACCCTCTACAACCACTGTGATTATTATTATTATTATTATTTGACCCTGCTGGTCATCAATGAATGTTTGAACATTCATGGCCATGTACTGTTATAATCTCAACCCAGCACAGTCAGAAGAGGACTGGCCACCCCTCAGAGCCTAGATCCTCTCTAGGTTTCTTCCTAGGTTCCTGCCTTTCTAGGGAGTTTTTCATTGCCACCGTGTTTCTACATCTGCATTGCTTGCTGTTTGGTGTAATAGGCTGGGTTTCTGTATAGCACTTTGTGACATCGGCTGATGTAAAAAGGGCTTTATAAATACATTTGATTGATTGATTGAGTGGTAGGCCTGATCACGACAARGATGAGACAGCCTATAGGGAGGAGGTCAGCGACCTGGCAGTGTGGTGCCAGGATAACAACCTCTCCCTCTATTTGAGCAAGACAAAGGAGCTGATCGTGGACTACAGGAAAAGGAGGGTCAAACAGGCCCCCATTAATATCGACGTGGCTGAAGTGGAGCTGGTCGAGAGTTTCAAGTTCCTTGGAGTCCACATCACCAACGAACTATCAGGGTCCAAACACACCAAGGCAGTTGTGAAGACTGCACGACAACACCTTTTTCCCCTCAGGAGACTGAAAAGATTTGCCATGGGTCCCCAGATCCTCAAAAAGTTCTACAGCTGCACCATCTAGAGCATRCTGACCGGTTGCATTTTCGCCTGGTATGGCAACTGCTCGGCATCTGACCAGAAGGCGCTACAGAGGGTWGTGCGTACGGCCCAGTACATCACTGGGGCCAAGCTTCCTGACATCCAGGACCTATATACTAGGCAGTGTCAGGAAGGCCCAAAAAATTGTTAAAGACCCCTTTCACCCAAGTCAWAGACTGTTCTCTCTGCTACCGCACGGCAAGTGGTACCGGAGCGCCATGTCTAGGATCGAGAGGCTTCTAAACAGCTTCTACCCCCAAGCCATAAGACTACTGAACAATTAATCAAATGGCCACTTGGACTAAATACATTTACATTTGTTTTTACCGTGCTGCATAGTCACTTTACAAATTACCTCGACTAACTTGTACCCCCGCACATTGACTCGGTATTGGTACCACCTGTATATAGCCTCATTATTGTTATGTAATTTTCTTCTCTTACTTTTTGCTAAATTTTTTATTTATTAACTTTAGTTAATTTAGTAAATATTTTCTTAACTCTACTTCTTGATCTGCGTGGTTGGTTAACGGCTTGTAAGTAAGCATTTCACAGTAAAGTCTACTACACCCYTTGTATTCGGCACATGTGACATAAAAAAAAATACGAACAATTGGAGGAAAACCTGATATGAGAAAGACTCATAAATGGGCCAAAAACATTGGTACAGCTTCTTTTGACACAAGGCAGGATGGTTTGAGGAGGTTATGAGGCTGATTCTCCCTTTATATTTCCTCTCCATMAACATGTTTCCTTCTCCTTAACAGGAACAAGTTTGTCTATCTCTATGGGCGCAGAATGATGTCATGTTTGGCATAAAACGGATTGGGTGATTGTTGGAGACGCTTGAAAAACTCAGAGGAAACTGAGGCCATTTCTCTTATGGCTAGAGAGACAAGATTGCCTTAGTGGGGAACAATCATATTATGGATAGCTAAGTTAAGTGATTTACAGTGTTGCCTTGACCAGATAAAGTGATTCCATCCTGATAGTGTACAGTTAAAGTAATAGGATMGTGACTGATATTTGACACTTTGGTTTGCAGAAAGAATAWATGTGTGACCTGTTGTGATGAGACCAAGTGACCTACAGACTCTGGCAAAAGAAGAAAACACCATCTCATTTAAAGTTCACCCAATACAATGTGTCTTCTCTTTTCATTGAGATAGGCCTAAACTGCCACTATATCAATGAAATTAACTGTAAATAATGCCTCAGCAAAACTCAAATCTCTGACAATATCCCCGAAAAGGAWTTTCTTAATTATAACTTCCAAAGTGTAGCTTAATAGCTAAAAACATCTGTCTGATAATAAGATATATACAAAACACACCTCAAAGACCACTTCCTGAGATCTGTGAAAAACATGTTGTTTCCAATGGAAGGGAAGTTGGAGCTTTCGCTTGTGCCAGTGAGGAAGTCCATGTCGTTAGCCTTCTTGGATAGGTGTCCCTTCAGAAAAGCAGGAACGACTGCACGAGAGAAGGCATACCAAAACAAGGGCATGCCCCCCGTCCCCATCCACCCCATCTGTGCAAACAAACCCCTCAAGGGTTACAGGATGCAAGATACAGCAAAACAGACCCTTACCCAGTAATAAATGCATACATCCGGACAGAATCCAACGGCTGATTATGTGCGGGCAAAGCGCTCGCCTCAGCAGAAAGAAATTAATCACTTGTGTATTAGCCAGACATCTGTTGCCATTATTCAATGAATGTATTCATCAACCAGTTAGGGACCACTGTCCTGACTATCATTACAACAGCATAATTCCTTTAAAAAGCCATTCAGCTAAAATTAGCCACATGGCACTGGCAGTATGTTACAATAAGGAGTGATTTCAGTATGTCATATTATAGTTTAGTGAAGGATAGCATATTAACATGTTAGCATAATGGTTTTYGTAAAGGTGGGCTGATAGCCTACTGAAGTAACTTGACATGGTTGAAAAACGTTACAAAAAATCTGAAAAATAAGATTAAAAAAGCGTATTTCATGAATAGATTATCCCTTTTATCAGCTTTMAAGGTGTTCTGCCTTTTTTCAAGACTTAAAATACTCTTCACGAACACACCATTTATGTAAGATTCTTTCTATTTACGTCTACCAAACAATATATTTTTTTTTGTCAGTACATGGTAGTTACTAAGCCAATAGACAAGTTCAGTGTAACCATAGTGTAGGTACAAATTGTAGTTTGTTTGAGCTCCATTCTATGACTAAGAACACTAACCTTTGTAAGTCGCTCTGGATAAGAGCGTCTGCTAAATGACTTAAATGTAAATGTATATATCCTGTAAGGGCACCCTTGCAACCAGCTTCCTTCCTCTTCTTTCCTGCCTTTTAAAAAAAAACACCACCTGCTCCCCCCTGTTCAGATGACACCTTTATCAATATACTTTCTGTTTCACTAGTTATATATTATTTTGCCTGTTGAAAAGAAGATCCTCCCCTGCTTTTGCTGCGATGAGGATCTCTTGAGTAAGGGTTTGTGGATGTCTGCTGGGGTGATCTTACTCTCTTGGGGGATGGGGGTTCACCCATRCTTTCTCTCCAGGGCCCACCTCGCTGAGCACCTACCCAGAGTGCCATTTGATCAAGTTTTCACAAGTTTTATTAGTCATATGTACAGGATACACATGGTATACACTGTCCAACTAAATGCTTACMTGTAGCTTCCTTCTCGACAACGCAWCAACAATAGGAAKTTCTAAAAGATAAGAATACGAAAACATAAAGTAAATAGCTAAGCTAAAATTTTAGCATGAGTATAATACATGAAAGCACAATTTACAGTCCAATATTTAGACATTTATCAGGAAATGGGGGATTGGGCAGCAGGTGTTTAAATTGTGCAGTATTAGCAATAGTAAGAGACTGGTAGCAGCAGTTGTGATGTTGTTTGTAACATGAATGTGCTGTATATGCACAGTGTGTGTGTGTATGTCTGTGCGTGTCTGAGTGAGAGCATGTGTGCTAAGGTGCGAAGAGTCATTGCAGGTGCTCAGTCCAGTTCAAGTGTTCAGCAGTCTGATGGCTTAGATAGAAACTGTCTCTGAGCCTGTTGGTATCAGACCTCATGCTCCAACACGGTCTCCCCGACGGTAAGAGAGAGACCAGCTCGTGGCTGGGGTTGTGTGGGGTCCTTGATGATGCTGCGGGACTTCCTCAGGCACKGTTTCAACTAGATGTCCTGGATGGGTGTTTTGAGTGCAAATATTTTCGTATTTGATCRGTTTTCTTTTATGTTTGATTGTGTGTGAAGCACTGAAACGCTTCCCCACTATTCACCTCGT
>NC_036860.1:33846234-33881608 GCF_002910315.2 Salvelinus sp. IW2-2015 | reverse complement strand
CCGGTTTCCGAGACCGGATCACGGGACAGTGCACATCAGCACGCTCAAGGAACCTAAAACGATCTGATCATAACCGCCATCCGAATAAAAAAAAGGGAAAACAAACAACAACCCCCCACATCCAAGATTTGTTTATTTTATAAACTGTGCAAGCCAAGAACTTCAACAATCGACCTGGCCAAAGGCTTTCAACTCTGTCAACACCGTATTCTTATCGCAGACTCAATAGCCTTGGTTTTCTAATGACTGCCTCGCCTGGTTCACCATACTTTGCAGACAGAGTTCAGTTGTGTCAAATATCGGAGGGCATGTTGTCCGGACCTCTGGCAGTTCTACTATGGGGTACACAGGGATTCAATTCTCGGGCCAAACTCTTTATCTCTGTATATATCAATGATGTCGCTCTTGCTGCGGGCGACTCTCTGATCCACCTCTACGCAGACGACAACCATTCGTATACTTCTGGCCCTTCCTTGGACACTGGTGCAACTAACCTCCAAACGAGCTTCAATCCCTTACAAACTCTCTTCCGTGTCCTCCAACTGCTCTTTAAACGCTAGTAAAACCAAATGCATGCTTTTCAACCGTTCGCTGCCCCAATACCCCAACTAGCATCACCACCCTGGACGGTTCCGACCTAGAATATGTGGACAACTATAAATACCTAGGTGTCTGGTTAGACTGTAAACTCTCCTTCCAGACTCATATTAAACATTTCCAATACAAAATCAAATCTAGAATCGGCTTTCTATTTCGCAACAAAGCCTCCTTCACTCACGCCGCAAAACTTACCCTAGTAAAACTGACTATCCTACCGATCCTCGACTTCGGCGAGGTCATCTACAAAATAGCTTCCAATACTCTACTCAGCAAACTGGATGCAGTCTATCACAGTGCCATCTGTTTTGTTACCAAATCACCTTATACCACCTACCACTGCGACCTGTATGCTCTAGTCGGCTGGCCCRCGCTACATATTCGTCGCCAGACCCACTGGCTCCAGGTTATCTATAAGTCTATGCTAGGTAAAGCTCCGCCTTATCTCAGTTCACTGGTCACGATAACAACACCCACCCGTAGCACACGTTCCAGCAGGTATATCTCACTGATCATCCCCAAAGCCAACACCTCATTTGGTCGCCTTTCCTTCCAGTTCTCTGCTGCCAGTGACTGGAACGAATTGCAAAAATCGCTGAAGTTGGAGACTTTTATTTCCCTCACCAACTTTAAACATCAGCTATCTGAGCAGCTAACCGATTGCCTCAGCTGTTCATAGTCCATCTGTAAATTGCCCACCCAATCTACCTACCTCATCCCCATACTGTTTTTATTTTATTTACTTTTCTGCTCTTTTGCACACCAGTATCTCTTCTTGCACATATCTCTTCTTGCACATCATCATATGCTCATTTATCACTCCAGTGTTAATCTGCTAAATTGTAATTATTCGCTCCTATGGCCTATTTATTGCCTACCCCCTCATGCCTTTTGCATACACTGTATATTTTTTCTACTGTGTTATTGGCTTGTTTATTGTTTACTCCATGTGTAACTCTGTCTTGTTGTCTGTGTCACACTGCTTTGCTTTATCTTGGCCAGGTCGCAGTTGTAAATGAGAACTTSTTCTCAACTAGRTTACCTGGTTAAATAAAGGTYAAATAAACCTTCTTTTTTTTTWAAGACCGAAATTACAATAAACAATCACTCACAAAAACCATGTGGGGAACAGAGGGTTAAATAATMAACAAGTGATTGTGGGATTGACAACAGGTGTGTGAAACAAAGACAAAACAAATGGAACATGAAAAGTGGATCGGCAGTAGCTAGAAAGCTGGTGACGTTGACCGCCGCATGCCGCACGCCACACGCCACCCGAACAAGGAAAGGGACCGACTTCGGCAGAAGTTGTGACACAGACCTATATTAAATGTTGGGAATAGAATGTACAGTACATGTCGGGTAAAGATAGTGATGCTTCTACATGTATCAGAGAGAACAAAAATATATTTTTTAACTAGGCAGTCAGTTATGAACAAATTCTTATTTTCAATGACAGCCTAGGAACAGTGGGTTAACTGCCTTGTTCAGGGACAGAATGACAGATTTTTAACTTGTCAGCTCYGGGATTTGATCTTGCAACCTTTCAGTTACTAGTCCAATTCTCTAACCACTAGGTTACCTGCCACCCCAAAGATAGAGAGAGACAAAGAGAGAGATGTGTTTAGCAGAGKGAGAGAGAGAGATGTGTTTATCAGTGCTGGTGTGGGGCAGGATGCAGGAAGGACAGTTGCATTCTGGGTGATGGGAGATATTTTGGGCTCCATTCAATTCATTGCACCTGCACTCTAGGCATCCTGGAACTGCACWCTTCCTGTCCCGGGAGCCCCATCACCCACCATCCTCAGTGAATCCTATAAGGCCGSGAGTCAGGAAATGGCAGCCCTCTTTCCTAATCACCTTCCAAAACAACCGCCATTCCACCACCCCCCAAACTGGTACGTCTCCATATATAGCAGGGGGGACTTGTTTTGACAGCACACCACCAGGAAGTTCTGTGGCGTCCTGTTCRTGTTTGTTTGTTGGGAATGCGTAACCTCCTGTAAAGGGAAATAAATGACATCACTGTCTCCAGTTGGCCCAAGCTTTTCTCTTTTTCTCTTTTCTCAAGTCAAGCTGCTTCCTCCCTCTACACACGCTCCCTATCTCCGAGTTGTCTCCCGAGAGGAACGCTGGAATAACCCCAGATTCTATGATAGATTCCGCAGATGCAGGGAAATCAAAGGGTTTGTTTGGTCGTTAAATGGGATCCTTGAAAGGTATTAAAGTCCATAATAAATCAAATCAAATCAAATGTTATTCATCACATGCTTCGTAAACAACAGGTGTAGACTTACAGTGAAATGCTTACTTTACGGGCCTTTCCCAAAAATGTTGTCGTGTCTTTGGCTATGCCGGATTAAGTGATATGACATGCAATTCTATTAAATAATTTCTCTGTAATTAAAATGACCTGATTAAGCTAATCAGGTAAATGTAATTAACTAGAAAGTTGGGGCACCACAAAATAATGTTTATAGAGCTGTTATCTTCCGAATAAACTCTTAAAGACCTAGTAATCTTTTACATCAGTAGCAGTCAATATTTATTCAGTCTCATCTGTAAGTTGTAAATTATTATGGTTATCTTCACGAACCCTGGCTAACAAGTTGAATCAGCAATACAACATTTGGTTTAATTATTTATTTACTAAATAACTAAATAATCACACATAATTACATCTACACAGAATGGATCATACATTGATTACAAATGATGTCATAAAGGAAACGTCCCTGGCGGACGGAACAGATATGACGGCTGGTTACACAAAGAAGGGGGGTTGGGTTTTGAATGAAAGAGCGGGAAGACTGAGTAACAAAGGGAGAAGCTATGCTATRGTAAATACAGAATCTTATTCATTCTAAATAACTGCCCATTTGGAAAAAGAAAATACGAGAAATATTTACTCTGAGCTGCGCTTCAATAGGTTGGTCGTAGATGGAAGGCCGGGTTGCCCAGCAGGGATCTCTTGTCCTCTGAAGAATGTCTCTGGTGGTAAACTGGATACGTTGTAGTATCGTTGTGTGTGTGTTAYACTGGACACGTCGTCCGTCCGTTCCTAGCCCACGTTTACAGCGGCTGCTGCTAACTCAACGGCTAGGAGGTATCACTTCTGGAGTGAATAAGAGTTCAAAGTTCATGCCAAGTTGCCATACTTTTAAGCTCGTGCTATATTCTGGCTGGTATAGTCGAAATTCATCCTTTCGGCGTGTCGATCATCACCTTCACATTGAACARGATGCTAATTTCGTTAGGTTATTATCTGAGCCCTTTTAACGTAGGACCTCGGAACAGAAAGTTGAATTTTCGTCAACGAGTTTATATGGTGGTGAAAGAAGGGRSTGTTTCATAGTTTACAACCAAAGTCTGTTCACTTGGGCGGGGCCTCTGAGAGTTTCTCTATGACAAACCGTTCTCTCTTTTAAGAATCGAAAATTACATTTAATCTTTTCACAAATAGGGGGAAAGGTATTTATGGGGGTCATAAACCTCCCCAACAGGCCAACATCATGACAATGTATAGAGAGAGACAACAGAGATATAAGAGAAAAGTAAGAACATGTAATAATAAAAGTAAAAAAAAATACACAATGAGTAACGATAACTTGGTTATATACACGGGGTACCAGTACAGAGTCGATGTACAGGGGTACAAGGTAATTTAGGAGGTTACAGTGCATTCGGAAAGTATTCAAACCTCTTGASTTTTTCCACATTTTGTTAAAATGGATTAAATTGTTTTTCCCCCTCATCAATCTACACACAATACCCCATAACTTCTTATGGGCAGGTGGGACGGTAGTGTCCCACCTGGCCAACATCCGGTGAAATTGCAGAGCGCGAAATTCAAACTACAGGATTATAAATATTTAACTTTCATAAAATCACAAGGGTAATACATCAAAATAAAACTTAACTTCTTGTTAATCCAGCCGCTGTGTCAGATTTCAAAAAGGCTTTACGGCGAAAGCACACCATGCGATTATCTGAGAACAGCATCCCGCATACAAAACCATTGAAAAACATATTTCAACCAGGCAGGTGCGACACAAAAGTCAGAAATAGCGATATAATAAATGCCTTTGATGATCTTCTTCTGTTGGCACTCCAAAAGGTCCCAGTTACATCACAAATGGTCATTTTGTTCAATAATGTCCTTTTTTATATCCATAAAAACTCAGTTTAGCTGGCGCGCTTCAGTCAATAATCCACCCAGTTTCCCTCCATCAAAATGCATACAAAATGAATCCCAAACGTTACAATAAACTTTTCTAAACAAGTCAAACAACGTTTATAATCAAACCTTAGGTACCCTAATACGTAAATAAATGATCAACTTTAAGACGGAGAATCGTTATTGTCTTTACCGGAGAAAAATACCAAAGAACGCGCTCTCATTCACATGCATGGAAACACTACAGCCAAAATGGGAGCCACCAAGAAAAACTACAATTTCTGGCTCATTTTTCCTAAAACCAGCCTGAAACTCCTTCTAAAGACTGTTGACATCTAGTGGAAGCCCTATGAACTGCAATCTGGGAGGACTTCACCTTATAATAAAAGTGACAGCCATTGAAAATAGTGGTAGGATGACATTTCTTTTTTTGGGATGGTTTGTCCTCGGGGTTTCGCCTGCCATATCAGTTCTGTTATACTCACAGACATTATTTTAACAGTTTTAGAAACTTTAGAGTATTTTCTATCCACATCTACCAATTATATGCATATCCTAGCTTCTGGGCCTGAGAAACAGGSAGTTTACTTTTGGCACGCTTTTCATCCGGACGTGAAAATACTGCCCCCTGCCCAAGAGAGGATAATTAAAAATCCAAAAACAGGTTTCATAATTTTTTGTCAAATGGATTAAACATAAAAACAGAAATACCTTAAGTATTCAGACCCTTTTCATTGAGACTCGAAATTGAGCTCAGGTGCATCATGTTCCCATTGATCATCCTTGAGATGTTTCTACAACTTGATTAGAGTCCATCTGTGGTAAATTCAATACATTGGACAAGATTTGTAAAGGCACACGCCTGTCTATATAAGGTCCCACAGTTGACGGTGCATGTCAGAGCAAAAACCAAGCCATGACATTGTAGGAATTGTCAGTAGAGCTCCAAGACAGGTTTGAGTTTGAGTCAAGGCACAGAGCTGGGGAAGGGTACCAAAAAACATCTGCAGCATTGAAGATCCCCAAGGACACAGTGGCCTACATCAATCTACATCAAATTTTGGAACAACCAAGACTCTTCCCCGAGCTGGCCGCCCAGCCAAACTGAACAATCGGAGGAGAAAGGCTTTGGTCAGGGAGGTGACCAATAACCCGATGGTCACTCTGACAGAGCTCCAGAGTTCCTCTGTGGAGATGGGAAAATCTTCCAGAAGGACGACCATCTCTGCAGCATTCCACCAATCAGGCCTTTTTGGTAGAGTGGCCAGACCGAAGCCTCTCATCAGTAGAAGGTACATGACAGGCCACTTGGAGTTTGCCTAAAGGACTCTCAGACCATGAGAAACTCGATTTTCTGGTCTGATAAAACCAAGATTGAACTCTTTGACCTGAATACCAAGCGTCACTTCTGGAGGACACCTGGCAACATCCCTACGGTGAAGCATGGTGGTGGCAGCATCATGCTGTGGGGATGTTTTTCAGGGGCAGGGACTGGGAGATTAGTCAGGATTGAGGGAAAGATGAATGGAGCAAAGTACAGAGAGATCCATGATTAAAACCTGCTCCAGAGCGCTCAAGACCTTTAGACTGGGTCGAAGTTCATGTCCTTGAGTGGCCCAGCCAGAGCCCGGACTTGAAGCCATTCGAACCATCTCTGGTGAGACCTGAAAATAGCTGTGCAGCGACACTCCCCATCCAACATGACAGAGCGTGACCGAATCTACAGAGAAGAATGTGAGAAACTCCCCAAATACAGGTATGCCAAGCTTGTAGCTTCATACCCAAGAAGACTCGAGGCTGTAATCGCTACCAAAGATGCTTCAACAGAGTACTGAGTAAAGGGTCTGAATACTTATGTAAACATCTCAAGGATGATCAATGGAAACAGAATGCAGCTGAGCTCAATTTTGAGTCTCATATCAAAGAGTCTGAATACATGTAAATAAGGTATTTCTGTTTGTTTTTTAATCAAATTTGCAAAAATGTATAAAAAACTGTTTTTCCTTTGTCATTATGGGGTATTGTGTGTAGATTGATGGGGGGGAGAAACTATTTAGTCCATTTTAGAATAAGGCTGTAACGTAATAAAATGTGGGAAATGTCAAGGGGTCTGAATACTTTCCGAAGGCAATGTACATATAACTAGGATAGATAATTAACAGTAGCAGCAGCGTATGTGATGAGTCACAAAAGTTAGTGCAAAAAGGATCAATTTAGAGGATCTGGGTAGCTATTTGGATAACTATTTATTAGTCTTGTGGCTTGGGAGTAGAAGCTATTCATGGTACTGTTGGTTCCAGACTTGGTGCATCGGTACCATTTGCCATTCGGTAGCAGAGAGAACAGTCTATGACTTGGGTGACTGGAGTGTTTTTTAGGGCCTTCCTCTGACACTGCCTGGCATAGAGGTTGTGGATGGCAGGGAGCTTGGCCCCAGTGATGTAATGGGCCGTATGCATTACGCTCTGTAGCGCCTTGCGGTCAGATTCCAAGCAGTTGCCATACCAACGTTGATGCAGCCAGTCAAGATGCTCTCAATGGTGCAGCTGTAGACCTTTTTGAGGATCTGAGGCCCCATGCCAAATCTTTTTAGCCTCCTGAGGGGGAAGAGGCKCTGTTGTGCCTTCTTCACGTCTGTGTTGGTGTGTGTGTACCYTGTTCATTCATTCCTTAGTGATGTGGACACCGGTGAACTTGAAGCTCTCGACCCGCTCCACTACAGCCCTGTCGATGTGAATGGGGGCGTGCATGGCCCTCCGTTTCCTGTAGTCCACAATCAGCTCCTTTTTCTTGCTGAAGTTGAGGGAGAGGTTGTTGCCCTGGCACCACACTGCCAGGTCTCTAACCTCCTCCCTATAGGCTGTCTSATCACCGTCGTGTCGTCAGCAAACTTAATGATGGTGTTGGAGTCGTGCACGGTCACGCAGACTTGGATGAACAGGGAGTACAGGAGGGGTATAGGGTCAGCGTTGARCCTTGTGTTGAGGGTCAGTGTGGCAGATGTGTTGTTGACTGCCCTCACCACCTGAGGGAATATATCTATATCTATGTCTTCCCACCACAGAGATGGTATGGTATAGGGGGAATCTGCAGATAAATCAATACAGTAAACTGGGGTTGGGTAGTAGAAGACAGGCTGGCTGAAATATTAACCAAGCTCTATAGGAGCACATGTCAAAGCCTATGAGGGAGGAAATCCATTATCTGGTGAACAGCCTCTGTTGCAGTCGTCTATGGAATTGAACTCAGTAATGCGAATGGGGGGGTTACTCATTTGAGGCGGTGTATTGAGAACTCATGGCTGCGAAATTGAGAAGCACGTTAATCAATAGAATGTCCAGTKGGAAAAATGCCAATGTGAAATGTGTTGGAGTATAAGCTTTTTTTCTGTCATTAGCCCAATGAGTCCCACCATCACACCGGTGTGATTTAGGACTTCTATCCTTTTTAAACATTGCATGTCTGAGCAGACTTCTTGGTTGTATCATTGGATTTGTCAATTTCTCCTGAATCCATTGGTATGAACCATTAGCATGTGTGATTAACAGKCGCTGAGCTAGATTGGTGTTTGTGAGACAAAGGTGGATCCCAAAGGGGCCCAGGGCTGGGTATTCTTACAAAAACATCTGTAGAGTCAGAATAGTTTGCGCTAAATACTATTAAAAGCTATCTATGAAAASCTAAGACTTCACAATGCTCTATGATGCTCACAAGCTACAAAATAGTAATTAGAAGGTAAGGGGTTCTCTTACATAGAAGATCATGGAAAATCCCAGGTCATAGTGTCTATTATACTGTAATAAGCACACATAGTTGCTGTCACAAACTCTAAACTCCACACAGTTGTCACTGACATTCATATAACTTCACTTTTATCAGATTTTCGCTTACTTTTATCAGYTTTTTTATTTGGCTGACCTTATTTGTTTTTATTGACATTATGTCAAATTGTTTTGTGTTCTACCACTAGCCCAGGTTCTCCTGAAAATAAAATGGTAACACACATCATTGTAAGGCTAAATATAAGGGCTGGACATGCAGATAAATGAAAATACGATTTTGTTAGGGTCTCGGGACTGATAGGGTTAAAAATCCAGGCAGATTGCCACACTCTTGTTTTCTTCTGCACCTTTCTTTCTTTCTCTCTCTCTCTCCCTCTCTCTCTCTCCCTCTCTCTCTCTCTCTCTCTCTCAAGCACTGTCACTCTTTCTCCCATTCTCTTGTTCTCTCTTCACCTGCTTTATCTCCATCCTTTCCCTTTCACTATTCACCCATTCCACCACTCCATCCCTCTACCCCTTTGCCTGTTCCTCTGTTTCTCTTGTTTAATGACTTTGGAAATCCCCAGCTACAGGTAGTGCAGACACAGCTTTTCTGCAGGGCTTGTGAGTTGTGGAGCTTGTCTTTAGCGCTAGATTGCAGCTCAGGCAAGGGAGAGAGAAGGTGAAATAAAACGTTAACGCAGGCTTATTCAGAGGAGTGCAATCACATGGTGCAGAGCTGAGGTCAGGAGGGGGGGGTTATCTCCTACTAGATGTATCCAGTTGCATACAGTTAAGTGTAGAAACTCGGACAAAAACACACACTCTCTTGTGCAGATACATAGAGACACACGCATACACTAACATACTCTCATACTTTACATACTGTCTTCTTGCAGACACATATTTACACACACATACACAGAGTACCCCCCCACCCCCCCACACACACACAGAGTACCCCCCACCCCCTCCCTCCCACACGCATACTTATTCAAAGTGCCACCTGTTGGGGGATGGTGATAAGAGACAGGCCATTTGCCAGCCAGGCTGTTGAATGTATATGCTGAACCTATGCAAACTGATCATGACAGGAACAACGTTATCAGTGATGATGACCTACTCCTCACCACCCCACACTCTCCTCCCTGAGACTGGGTTGGGTCATGGGCCCAGTGTCATTCTTGATGTTGCAGAGCAGTCTCAGGTGCCTCAAGGTTGCAAGTTCCTTCATGACAACCCCTTCACTTCGAGGATATGGGAGCTCTGGAATGATGAGGAAAATTGTCTGTTTGATGTCTCATTCAAGCCACAGAAGGATTTCATGAAGTTACCCCGGGGAACCTCTGAGGTTCTGAACCAAGGAGACAAGTTGTTGGTCCGTTAGAAAGACAATAACATTGTCACAGTGGCAACAAACATGGAGGAGAAATACAGTGAGACCTCTGTCAAGAGATGGAACAAGGAGCGACGTGCCTTTTGACAAAGTCCCACAACCAAAATGCATCAACCGATACAATGAGCACATGGGTGGWGTTGACCTTCACATCCTACAGGTTTCAAGATACCATATCTGGATCAGGTCTAAGAAGTGGTGGTGGCCCATCTTTGCATGGTCTCTCAACAATGCACTCYTAAACAGCCATTTATTTTACAGAGATGTTATGGGAGGAACCATCAACCTGCTCACCTTCTCATGGATAGTGGCACAGRCTCATACAAAAGTTTGGCACGAAACCACTGAGCCACAGAAGGAGATCTCRACTGGCTGCTACTGTTGAAGATCAGTCAAGATATGACAAAGCTTCTTACTGGCCAATCAACACGATGCACCGGTTCCATAGATGTCGTCATTGTGACAAACACACTACCTATGCATGTGWGAAATGCAAAGTGCCACTGCACATWGAGTGCTTCTAGATATACCATGGACAGTAGGAAAGGAGATAGGAGGAAATGAAAAAGGGGTGAAAAAGACAAAACAAAAATGTAAAAGTCACTAAAGGTGAGGAAAAGCAATTACAACGGACTCTAGGAAGAAAATAAAAGTTGACGAAAAGGGAAAAAGACAATCAAAAATGACTGAAATGTTTTTGGAAAAGAGGATCAATTGATTCAAGACATACTGAATGACAGTAGGTCTGACTGATCGTAGTTCAAAATAGTGATGCACAAACGAATCGTGCACTTGGTTCTGAAGCCTACCTCTATAATATGTGATAGTATGTAGTACTGTATTAATGTATGTTAAATGTAGATGGTATGTTACTGTAGTGTATGTATGTATGTATGTATGTATGTATGTATGTATGTATGTATTATGTATGTATTAGTATGTATGTATGTATGTATGTATGTATGTTATGTATGTATGTATGTATGTAGTATATATTTGTGTGTGTGTGTATATATGTATGTGTATAATATATATGTATATATATTTTTTTTTTGTTCAGTGTAGCCTCTACTGAATACATGTATTCAGGCTACTCTACCCTAAATGTTACCTTTATGTTCAATGTGAATGATGACACGACTGCTATACAGTTGTTAGTAAATGTCACAATGACAATGTTACAATGATATGCACTAAAGTACAAGTTCAAATGTTACAATAACGTTACAATATTAATTTTCAATTATGTTGCACTAAAGTAACAATTTACAATGTATGTTACAATAAAGTAACAATGTTGAAATACGTTGATGGTTGTTTTTGTTTTTTGCTCTCAGTATTCATATCGGTGTTGTATAAGTGTTTTTGATATGTAAATAGTCACACAGAATGTGATGGGGCATTCCAGTAGCAATGCTGGGGACTGCCAGTAACAGAGATTTAAATGTGTAATAACTGGCTGGGATATATAAGAATTTTCATGACTGCATAGGAGAAATATTTTAATTCAGTATACATCACATTATCCCACCGGTCACCATTGTGACCGACCATAAAACACACTTTCACCTACTTTTCCATGAAAATGTAAAAAAATATGATTGATTATTTCAAAGGCTTACTAATGACACAAGATTGGATATTTTCATGTCTGGGAAAAATCCGGGATTAAATGGGTTATCAAGAGACCATCTCTGGTCATCTCTTTTGCCTCTGATCTGGCGGACTCACTAAACACAAATGCTTAGTTTGTAAATGATTGTCGAGTTGGAGTGTGCCCCTGGCTATCTGTAAATAAAAAAAAACACCAAAATTGTGCTGTCTGGTTTGATAAATACTGTATAAGGAATTAGAAATATTTATACTTTTACATTTACTTTTGATACTTAAGTCGACTACCGGTCAAAAGAGTGTAGAACACCTACTCATTCAAGGGTTTCTTTATTTTGACTATTTCTACATTGTAGAATAATAGTGAAGCATCAAGACTATGAAATAATACATATGGGATCATGTGTAACCAAAAAAGGCTGTGCAAGGGCTAATTTTACCAAGAAAGAGAGGGATGGAGTGCTGCATCAGATGACCTGGCCTCCACAATCCCCGACCTCAACCCAATTGAGATGGTTCGGGATGAGTCGGACCGCAGAGTGAAGGAAAAACAGCCAACAAGTGCTCAGCATATGTGAGAACTCCTTCAAGAATATTGAAAAAGCATTCCAGGTGAAGCTGGTTGAGAGAATGCCAAGAGTGTGCAAAGCTGTCATCAAGGCAAAGGGTGGCTATTTGAAGAATCTCAAATATCTTTTCATTTGTTTAACACTTTTGGATACTACATGATTCCTTATGTGTTATTTCATAGTTTTGATGTCTTCACTATTATTCTACTGTAATGATTGCGCTSAAAGTCGGGAAGCAAGTTCAGCGAGTGWGTGTTTTAACAAATAKAATATGCACAAAACACAAATGCACTGACATGAGAACAGAGTCAATGACACCTGAGGAAAGAACCAAGGGGAGTGACAGATATCGGGAAGATAATCAAGGAGGTGATGGAGTCCAGGTGAGTGTCATGAGGCACTGGTGCACAAGACAATGGTGACAGGTGTGCGGGATAATCAGCAGCCTGATGACCTAGAGGCCGGAGAGGGAGTATACGTTACATCTACAATGTAGAAAATAGCAAAAATAAAGAAAAACCCTTGAATTAGTTGTTCTAAAACTTTTGACCGGTAGTGTATATTTAAAACCAAATACTTTTAGACTTTTACTCAAATAGTATTTTACTGGGTGACTTTCAATTTTACTTGAGTTTTTACTTCTATTAGGGTATCTTTACTTTTACTCAAGTATGACAATTGGATACTTTTTCCACCACTGTAAGAGAGGACAAGCCAATCTTGGCTGCAGACACTTAGTGGCCCCCTGTGTTTATCATCAACACAATCAAGGCTTTCTCCTTCACTCTGATGTAGAGCCCACCAGACCACCAGGCCATCAAACACTCCCACATAAACACCTCTTTCTCTGTCTCTCTGATGGGGCTCTAACAAACACACACACTCACACGACACACACACACACACACCACACACACACACACACACACACACACACCACACACACACACACACACACACACCACACACACCACACACACACACACACACACACACACAAACAGGTACGCACAGTGCAACACAAACATGTGTGGATGCTCATCTGGCAAGGTTGTTATTAGGACCCAAAGTACTCCCTCTGAATGTTGTGTGCCGTGGTTGAAGTCAAAAGACTGTGTCATTACGTCAAACTGGGGTGCAGAGAAAAACACCCGTAAGTATGTGTCACACACTAGAAAAAATATTTCAAAAGGGTTTCTTTGGCTGTCCCCATGATCAAATCAAATCAAATGTATTTATTTAGCCCTTCGTACATCAGCTGATATCTCAAAGTGCTGTACAGAAACCCAGCCTAAAACCCCAAACAGCAAGCAATGCAGGTGTAGAAGCACGGTGGCTAGGAAAAACTCCCTAGAAAGGCCAAAACCTAGGAAGAAACCTAGAGAGGAACCAGGCTATGTGGGGTGGCTAGTCCTCTTCTGGCTGTGCCGGGTGGAGATTATAACAGAACATGGCCAAGATGTTCAAATGTTCATAAATGACCAGCATGGTCAAATAATAATAATAACAGTAGTTATCGAGGAGGAGAACCCTTTTTGGTTCCAGGTACTGTTTCGGGTTCCATGTGGAAATGGTTCTACATTGAACCCAAAAGGGTTCTACCTGGAACCAAAAATTGTTATTCAAAGGGTTCTCCTATGGGAACAGCCAAATAACTATTTTAGGTGCTAGATAGCACTTTTGTTATAAGAGTGTACAGGTACTGTATGTAGAGTATGACCCGCCTGAAGGTTTTCCCCGCCTCTTCAGCTATGAAACAAGTGGAATCAGCTACGTCCTTCAGTTTGGGAGTACTCATGATAATTGGCATATGAAGAATTGTCGTTGCACTAGGTCATAGATACAGCATAAATCACGGGAGGCTGCTCAGTGGAGGACAGCCCATAATAATCTCTGGAATGGAAAAAATGGAATGGCATCAAACACATGGAAACCATGTGTCTGATGTACAGTATTTGATAACATCCCACTTATTCTGCTCCAGCTATTACCTCGATCCCGTCGTCCCCAATTAAGGTGCTACCAACCTCCTGTGTCAAATAAAATAAAATGTTATTTGTCACATGCGCCAAATACAACAGGTGTAGACCTTACCGTGAAATGCTTACTTACAAGCCCTTAACCAACAATGCAGTTCAAGAAATTCAAATACAACTGTTGAGAAATGTATTCTCTCCTAATATAGAATATTGGTTGCATTCTATATGCTGTCAACTATCAGTATACAGTAGTATTTATTTTATTCAACGAGGCCATGAATTTGATTTATTCTCAAGGATTAGCCCCTTTTTTCAATTTTCGCCTAAAATGACATGCCCAAACCTAACTGTCTGTAGCGCAGACCCTGAAGCAAGGATATGCATATTCTTGGTACCATTTGAAAGGAAACACTTAGAAGATTATGGAAATGTGAAAGGAATGTGGTTGACTATAACACAATAGATCTGGTAAAAGATCTTATATTTTTTATTTTTTATACCATCATCTTTGAAATGCAAGAGAAAGGCCATAATGTATTATTCCAGCACAGGTGCAATTAAGATTTTAGCCACTAGATGGCAGCAGTGTATGTACAAAGTTTTAGACTGATCCAATGAACCATTGTATTTCTGTTCATTGGATCAGTGGTCCCGTGTGGCTCAGTTGGTAGAGCATGGCGCTTGCAACGCCAGGGTTGTGGGTTCATTCCCCACGGGGGGACCAGGATGAATATGTATGAACTTTCCAATTTGTAAGTCGCTCTGGATAAGAGCGTCTGCTAAATGACTTAAATGTAAATGTAAATGTTCAAAATGTTGAATCAAGACTGCCCTAATTTGCTAATTAATAACTTTTCATGTTCAAAACTGTGCACTCTCCTAAAACAATAGCATGGTATTATTGCACTGTAATAGCTACTGTAAATTGGACAGTGCAGTTAGATTAACAATAATTTAAGCTTTCTGCCAATATCAGATATGTCTATGTCCTGTGAAATTTTCTTGTTACTTACAATCTCATGCTAATTGCATTAGCCTACTTTAGCTCAACCGTCCCGTGGAAGGGACACCGATTCCGAAGAAATTAAGAAAAGAGTGACTAAATAAACTAGTACAAAATAAAATTAAAAGTAACACAATAAAATAACAACAACGAGGCTATATACTGGGGGTACCGATAACGAGTCAATATGCAGGGGTACAGGTTAGTTGAGATAATTTGTACATTAAGGTAGGGGAAATGTGACTATGCATAGATAATAAACATTGAGTAGCAGCAGTGTAAAAACAAATGGGGTTTGGGTAGAAGTCTTTTGGCTTGGGGATAGAAGCTGTTAAGGAGCCTATTTGACCTAGACTTGGCGCTCTGATACCGCTTTCCATGCGGTAGCAGAGAGAACAGTTTATGACTTGGGTGACTGGAGTCTTTAACAAATTTTTGGGCCTTCCTATGACACCGCCTACTATATAAGTTCTGGATGTCAGGAAGCTTGGCCCCAGTGATGTACTGGGCCGTACACACTACCCTCTGTAGTGCCTTACGGTCGGATGCCGAGCAGTTACCATAGCAGGCGGTGATGTACGAGGTCAGGATGCACCTGATGGTGCAGCTGTAGAACTTTTTGAGGATCTGGGGACCCATGTCAAATCTTTTCAGTCTTCTGAGGCAGGAAACGGTGCTGTCATGCCCTCTTTACAACTGTCTTGGTGTGTTTGGACCATGATAGTTTGTTGGTGATGTGGACGCCAAGGAACTTGAAGTTCTCGACCCGCTCCACTACATCCCTGTCGATGTGAATGGGGGCGTGTTCAGCCCTCCTTTTCCTGTAGTCCACGATCAGCTCCTTTATCTTGCTCACGTTGAGGGAGAGGCTATTGTCCTGGCACCACACCTCCAGGTGTCTGACCTCCTCCCTATAGGCTGTCTCATTGTTGTCGGTGATCAGGCCTACAGCTGTTGTGTGTTCAGGAACCTTAATGATGGTGTTGGAGGCATGCTTGGCCACACAGTCGTGGGTGAACAGGGAGTACAGGAGGGGACAAAGCACGCACTCCTGAGGGGCCTCCGTGTTGATGATCGGCGTGGCAGATGTGTTGTTTCCTACCCCTACAACCTGGGGGCAGTCGTCAGGGAATCCAGGATCCAGTTGCAGAGGGAGGTGTTTAGTCCCAGGGTCCTTAGATTAGTGATGAGCTTTTGTGGGCACTATGGTGTTGAAAACTGAGCTGTAGTCAATGAATAGGATTCTCACATAGGTATTCCTTTTGTCCAGGTGGGAAAGGGCAGTGTGGAGTGCAATTGAGATTGCGTCATCGGTGGATTTGTTGGGGCGGTATGTGAATTGGAGTGGGTCTAGGGTTTCTGGGATGATTGCACTCCATCACAAACCAAGATGGCGTAGCAGCCAGACATCTTTGTCCTTCGTCTTGTCGTGTCCCATGTATATATCTTTTTATATATTTTTTCTTCGCATGCCTTTATATTTTTCTAAACCTCTACTTCAAAATACTCTCCTGCAACCCACCTCACCCAATGTGGTGTGGATCTGCTCTTTCTTTACTTCTGAACCGGAATCCCCCAACAGAAGCTAGCCAGTTAACTAGCTACTAGCTAGTAGTCAGCTAACCACTGCTAGCGGTTATCAGCTAACCTTTAGCTCGGAAAACTCTCGCCAGTTTGCAAAATGCGATTCAAACCAGAGCATACCGGACCTATTTTCTCTCCATATCCCCGGATTCCTACCGCAAGCTCTGAACCTTTTCACCTGGATCATCGCAGCTAACTTGCTGCATTCCGGGTGGCTACTCCTGGCTAACGTCTCTGTCCCGAAGCAAGCCCCGCCGATCCTTCACGACAGGACTACCGACGTAATCTGCTCGAGGGGGGTTACTCAACTGGCTCCTACGTCGCGACGTCCCCTGAATGCAAATCTGCTACCCTGCTAGCCGTCAAGAGCATATTGGACTGTTAGCTGAATAGATCCATCGGCCAATTTCTTGGGCCACTATACCTATTTTGCCAATTGGACTGGAGCCCAAGGCTACACGGAACCCTACTAATACATCATGACTGGTCTACCGAAGTAACCGCACGAGGAGGCTATAACAGACTTCCTCCGTCGCGATGTCCCTCTAAGGCCCTTCTGCTAGCTTGCTAGCCCCGGCCTGCTAGCTGTCTGAATCACCGTGTCTCCAACCAGCCGAATCTACTCACTGGACCCCTTTGATCACTCGGCTATGCATGCCTCTCCCTAATGTCAATATGCCTTGTCCATTGCTGTTCTGGTTAGTGATTATTGTCTTATTTCACTGTAGAGCCTCTAGCCCTGCTCAATATGCCTTAGCCAACCATTTAGTTCCACCTCCCACACATGCGGTGACATCACCTGGTTTAAATGTGTCTAGAGACAATATCTCTCTCATCATCACTCAATGCCTAGGTTTACCTCCAATGCACTTACATCCTACCATACCTTTATCTGTACATTATGCCTTGAATCTATTTTATCGCGCCAAGAAACCTGCTCCTTTTACTCTCTGTTCCGAACGTGCTAGATGACCAGTTCTTATAGCCTTTAGCCATACCCTCATCCTACTCCTCCTCTGTTCCTCTGGTGATGTAGATGTTAATCCAGGACCTGCAGTGCCTAGCTCCCCTCCTATTCCCCAGGTGCTCTCATTTGTTGACTTCTGTAACCGTAAAATCCTTGGTTTCATGCATGTTAACATTACATTTACATTTACATTTAAGTCATTTAGCAGACGCTCTTATCCAGAGCGACTTACAAATTGGTGCATTCACCTTATGATATCCAGTGGAACAACCACTTTACAATAATGCATCTAACTCTAACATTAGAAGCCTCCTCCCTAAGTTTGTTTTATTCACTGCTTTAGCACACTGTCAACCCGGATGTTTTAGCTGTGTCTGAATCCTGGCTTAGGAAGACCACAAAAAAAACTGAAATTTCCATCCCTAACTATAACATTTTCCGACAAGATAGAACTGCCAAAGGGGGCGAATTTGCAGTCTACTGCAGAGATAGCCTGCAGAGTTCTGTCTTACTGTCCAGTCTGTACCCAAACAATTGGAGCTTCTACTTTTAAAAATCCACCTTTCCAGAAACAAGTCTCTCACCGTTGCCGCTTGCTATAGACCACCTTCTGCCCCCAGCTGTGCCCTGGATACCATATGTGAATTGATTGACCCCCATCTATCTTCAGAGCTGTTGCTGCGAGGTGACCTAATGGGACATGCTTAACACCCCGGCCATCCTATAATCTACGCTTGATGCCCTCAATCTCACACAAATTATCAATGAACCTACCAGGTACAACCCCAAATCCGTAAACACGGGCACCCTCATAGATATCATCCTAACCAACTTGCCCTCCAAATAGACCTTTGTTGTTTTCAACCAAGATCTCAGCGATCACTGCCTCATTGCCTGCATCCGTAATGGGTCTGCGGTCAAACGACCACCCCTCATCACTGTGAAACACTCCCAAAAACACTTCAGCGAGCAGGCTTTTCTAATCGACCTGGCCCGGGAATCCTGGAAGGATATTGACCTCATCCCGTCAGTAGAGGATGCCTGGTTATTCTTTAAAAGTGCCTTCCTCACCATCTTAAATAAGCATGCCCATTCAAAAAAAATTGAAGCAGGAACAGATATAGCCCTTGGTTCACTCCAGACCTGACTGCCCTTGACCAGCACAAAAACATCCTGTGGCGTACTGCATTAGCATTGAATAGCCCCCGTGATATGCAACTTTTCAGGGAAGTTAGGAACCAATATACACAGGCAGATAGGAAAGCTAAGGCTAGCTTTTTCAAACAAAAATTTGCATCCTGTAGCACAAACTCAAAAAGTTCTGGGACACTGTAAAGTCAAGCCAAGTTAACAAACAGATCAACGACCATTTCGAATCGCACCGTACTTTCTCCGCTATGCAATCTGGTTTCAGAGCTGGTCATGGGTGCACCTCAGCCACGCTCAAGGTCCTAAATGATATCATAACCACCATCGATAAATTACAGTTCTGTGCAGCTGTCTTAATTGACCTGGCCAAGGCTTTCGARTCTGTCAATCACCACATTCTTATCGGCAGACACAACAGCATTGGTTTCTCAAATGATTGCCTCACCTGGTTCACCAACTACTTCTCTGATAGAGTCAGTGTGTCAAATCGGAGGGCCTGTTGTCCGTACCTCTGGCAATCTCTATGGGGGTGCCACAGGGTTCAATTCTCGGGCCGACTCTCTTCTCTGTATACATAATTGATGTCACTCCTGCTGCTGGTGATTCTCTGATCCACCTCTACGCAGACGACACCATTCTGTATACTTCTTGCCCTTCTTTGGACACTGTGTTAACTAACCTCATGACGAGCTTCAATGCCATACAACACTCCTTCTGTGGCCTCCAACTGCTCTTAAATGCTAGTAAAACTAAATACATGCTCTTCAACCGATCGCCGCCCGCACCTGCCCGCCTGACTTAGAATATGTGGACAACTACAAATACCTAGGTGTCTGATTAGACTGTAAACTCTCCTTCCCGACTCACATTAAGCATCTCCAATCCAAAATGAAATCTAGAATCGGCTTCCTATTTCGCAACAAAGCATCCTTCACTCATGCTGCAAAACATACCCTCGTAAAACTGACCATCCTACCGATCCTCTACTTCGGCGATGTCATTTACAAAATAGCCTCCAACACTCTACTCAACAAATTGGACGCAGTCTATCACAGTGCCATCCGTTTTGTCACCAAAGCCCCATATACACCCACCACTGCGACCTGAAGGCTCGCTGGCTTCAGGTCATCTACAAGTCTCTGCTAGGTAAGCCCCACCTTATATCAGCTCACTGTTCACCATAGCAGCACCCACCCGTAGCACGCGCTCCAGCAGGTATATCTCACTGGTCACCTCCAAAGCCAATTCCTCCTTTGGTCGCCTTTCCTTCCAGTTCTCTGCTGCCAATGACTGGAACGAACTGCAAAAATCACTGAACCTGGAGACTCATATCTCCCTCACTAGATTGAAGCACCAGCTGTCAGAGCAGCTCACAGATCACTCCACCTGTACATAGCCCATCTGTAAATAGCCCATCCAACTACCTCATCCCCTTACTGTATTTATTTATTTATTTATATTGCTCCTTTGCACCCCAGTATCTCTACTTGCACATTCGTCTTCTGCACATCAATCACTCCAGTGTTTATTTGGTATTTTGTATACTTTGCCACCCTGGCCTATTTATTGCCTTACCTCCCTTATCTTACCTCATTTGTACACACTGTATATATCATTTTTCTACTGTATTATTGACTGTATGTTTGTTTATTTCATGTGTAACTCTGTGTTGTTGTATGTGTCGAACTGCTTTGCTTTATCTTGGCCAGGTCGCAGTTGTAAATGAGAACTTGTTCTCAACTAGCCTACCTGGTTAAATAAAGGTGAAAAAAAACCTGCATTAAAAGAAATGATGGTGTTGATGTGAGTCATGACCAGCCTTTCTAAGCACTTCATGGCTACTGATGTGAGTGCTATGGGGCAGTAGTCATTTAGGCAGGTTATCTTCACTTTCTTGGGCACAGGGACTATGGTGGTCTGCTTGAAACATGTTGGTATTATGGAGTTGGTCAGGGAGAGGTTGAAAATGTCAGTGAATTCACTTGCCAGAGTACACGTCCTGGTAATCCGGCCTTGTGAATATTGACCTATTTAAAGGTCTTGCTCACATCAGCTATGGAGAGTGTGATCACAGAGTCGTCTGGAACAGCTGATGCTCTCATGCGTGTTTCAGTGTTACTTGCCTCAAAGCGAGCATAGAAGTAATTTAGCTCGTCTGGTAGGCTCGTGTCACTGGACAGCTCGCGGCTGGGTTTCCTTTTTTAGTCCGTAATAGTTTGCAAGCCCTGCCACATCCAACAAGCATCACAGCCGGTAAAGTAGGATTCAATCTTAGTCCTGTATTGACGCTTTGCTTGTTTGATGGTTCGTCTGAGGGCATAGCGGGATTTCTTATAAGCGTACGGGTTAGTGTCTTGCTCCTTGAAAGTGGCACCTCTAGCCTATAGCTCGGTGCGGATGTTGCCTGTTGTCCATGGCTTCTGGTTGGGATATGTACGTACAGTCAGTGTGGAGACAACGTCATCGATGCACTTGATGAAGCCGGTGACCGAGGTGGTATACTCTTCAATGCCATTGGAACATATTCCAGTCTGTGCTAGCAAAACAGTCCTGTAGCGTAGCATCCACCTCATCTGACCAGTTCTGTTTTAAGGGAGTCACGGGTACTTCCTACTTTAGGTTTTGCTTGTAAGCAGGAATCAGGAGGATATAATTATGGTCACATTTGCCAAATGGAGGGCGAGGGAGAGCTTTGTATGCATCTCTGTGTGTGGAGTAAAAGTGGTTTGGAGTATTTTTTCCTTCTGCTTGCACATGTGATATGCTGGTAGAAATGAGGTCAAACGGATTTAAGTTTGCCTGCACTAGGAGTGCCGCTTCTGGATGAGCATTTTCTTGTTTGCTTATGGCCTTATACAGTTCGTTGAGTGTGGTCTTAGTGCCAGCATCGGTTTGTGGTGGTAAATAGATGGCTACGAAAAATATAGATGAAAACTCTCTTTGTAGATAGTGTGGTCTACAGTTTATCATGAGATACTCTACCTCAGGCAAGCAATACCTCAAGACTTCCTTAATATTAGACATCGTACATCAGCTGTTATTGACAAACAGACACACACCCCCACCCCTCGCCATACCAGACGTAGCTGTTCTGTCCTGGCGATGCACGGACAACCCAGCCAAATGTATATTATCAGTGTCGTCGTTCAGCCATGACTCGGTGAAACGTAAGACATTTCAGTTTTTAATATCCTCTTGGTAGGATAGTCTCAAATGGAGATCAACCAGTTTATTTTTCAGTGATTGCATGTTGGCCAATAGAACGGTTGGTTGCCCACTTGACTACGAATTCTAACAAGGCACCGCGATCTCCACCCAATGTATTTCCATCTTTTCTGCATGCGAATGACAGGGATTTGGGCCTGGTCTCAGAGAAGCAGTAAATCCTTCCGTCGGACTAATTAAAGAAAGAATCTTTGTCCAGTTCGAGTGTAATAATCGCTGTTCTGATATCCAGAAGCTCATTTTGTTCATAACAGACAGTAGCAGCGACATTATGTACACAATAAGTTACAAACAATGAGAAGAAACACACAAAATAGCACAATTGGTTAGGAGCCTGAAAATAGGCGCCATTGTAATAGAAAATGCAACATAGATACATCAACGATATGGTCACTACTCCTACACATACACTACAATGTACAGTGTAGTCTTCGTGAAGAGGAGAAAAGGATGTCTCTCCAGCATATTCCCTTTAGTAGAGGAAGTCAGGTGTGTGTGTGTGTGTGTGTGTGTGTGTGTGTGTGTGTGTGTGTGTGTGTGTGTGTGTGTGTGTGTGTGTGTGTGTGTGTGTGTGTGTGTGTGTGTGTGTGTGTGTGTGTGTGTGTATGTGTGTGTCGCCCTAGGTCCAGAGGCTTAGCTACAACAACACTGCTGCTCCACTGCCTTGCCTGTTGTGGCTAGCCATCAGAAATCGGATTGTGTGCTCAGCAAACTGTCTGTGGTATAGAGATTGAGATAGAGAGGGCTGATGGGTGCTGAAACAAAATTACAGAAATGTGTAGTTTGTTTACAGGGCAGCTTAAATATTTACACTGAATAAAAATATAAATGCACCATGCAACAGCGAAATTGTTTTACTGAGTCAATTGAAATAAATTCTTTAGGCCCTAATCTATGGATTTCACATGACTGGGAATACAGATATGCATCTGTTGGTCACAGATACCTTAAAAAAGGGGCGGGGATCAGAGAACCAGTCAGTATCTGGTGTGACCACCATTTGCCTCATGCAGCGCGACAAATGTCCTTCGTATAGAGTTGATGAGGCTGTTGATTGTGACCTGTGAAATGTTGTCCAACTCCTATTCAATGGCTGTGCGAAGTCGCTGGATATTGGTGGGAACTGGAACACGCTGTCGTACACATTGATCCAGAGCATCCCAAACATGCTCAATAGGTGACATGTTTGGTGAGAATGCAGACAATGAAAAACTGGGACATTTTCAGCTTTGTTTTTTACAGATCCTTCTGACATTGGGCTGTGCATTATCATGCTGAAACATGAGGTGATGGCGGCGGATGAATGGAATGACAATAAGCCTCAGGATATCGTCACAGTATCTCTGTGTATTCAAATTGCCATCGATAAAATGCAATTGTGTTAATTTTCCATAGCTTATGCCTGCCCATTCCATAACCCCAATGGGGCAGTCTGTTCACAACGTTGACATCAGCAATCCGCTTGCCCACACGACGCCATCTGCCCGGTACAGTTAAAACCAGGATTCATCCATGAAGAGCACACTTCTCCAGTGTGTCAGTGGCCACTGAAGGTGAGCATTTGCCCACTGAAATTGGTTACAACGCCGAATGCAGTCAGGTCAAGACCCTGGTGAGAATGATGAGTACACAGATGAGCTTCACTGAGATGGTTTAGGAGAGTTTGTGCAGAAATTCTTTGGTTGTGCAAACCCACGGGTTTCATCAGCTGGCCGGGTGGCTGGTCTCAGACAATCCTGCAGGTGATGAAGCCGGATGTGGAGGTCCTGGGCTGGTGTGGTTACACGTGGTCTGCGGTTGTGAGGCCGGTTGGACTTACTGCAACATTTTCTAAAATAACGTTGAAGGCGGCTTATGATAGAGAAACAAACATTAAATTATCTGGCAACAGCCCTGGTTGACATTCCTGCAGTCAGCATTCCAATTGCACACTCCCTCAAAACTTGCAAATTTTTGAATGTCCTTTTATTGTTCCTAGCTCAAGATGCACCTGTGTAATGATCATGCTGTTTAATCAGCTTCTTGATATGCCACACCTGTCAGGTGGATGGACTATCTTGGCAAAGGAGAAACATTCACTAACAGGAATGTAAATACATTTGTGCACAAAATTTGAGAGAATTAAGCTTTTTGTGCGGATGGAAAATTACTGGGATCTTTTATTTCAGCTCATGAAATGTGATACCAACACTTTACATGTTGTGTTTATATTTTTGTTCAGTGTAAATTGGACAAATGGAAACATTATTGGATAAAACTGATCGAGGTATCCTTAACCTCTCAATTTCTCCAATGCAGAATAAGTGATATGTGGTGAACAGACACAAATGACTGCAACACAATCCATCCTAATCTATTGAAAAGGTGTTGTAGTTTAGTTTTGATATGGCAGAGATATTACGCACAGATCAAAAAATCCCTAGACCTATTTCTGAAACATCCATCCGAGTGAAAACAAAGAACAGAAAGACTCAGAGAGCATGTTACACACCGATCCATATTGGCCCATAAAATCGTATTAAATATATGCTCCTCCTTTTTTTAAATTAAGAACGACAGTGACACACACATTATCTGAATGACAATACCACGATCCATGGACATGTGTGCTGGATGGGTGATTCATTTGCTGCACAACACCAGGGGTTTCTTTTAAAGGAAATCACAGGCCTCATTTTGACACAAGTCACTAATATGGGTCTGTGCAACTGGAGGTCACGCCACCCATAACCCTGGTCACACAAAGGCTACTACACCCCTTAGGTCACTCTATTTGCCATCCTCTTTTTTCGACATTACTGTCTGGGTCTATTAGTCGACGTCTGGGAGAGGACAGGCCAGGCGAGATACGGTGGKTTAGATAAGAGGATAGGAGAACCAWAGTTGACTGTATTGCTTCTCACCCATAGGGCTTAGTGAAATGGCTTACCAGAAATAAGATCCTGACAAATGCTACATTAGAAGTGCTGCAGGGATGCGTCTGATGTTCTGCTCAATATGTTTGTGGCGTAGTCGGCTCAGGTCCAGATCTTTTTACAGGCTGAGGGAATTTAATTAGGAAGTCGTTCAGACACTATATATATATATATAGTATAGAAAGGAAACCAATAATACCGCTTTTTAACACTTAAACTCATTTTGGGTAAATCCCTTATTTGACTAGACAATATGATTTAAATCCAAGCAGTGTTATAATAACCTTTTATGGTTCAAATTAGATTTTTTTTTATAGTAGTCGAGTCAGTTCTTGGTGTTCCATCTGTAACACTCCCATACTATATGAAGACTAATTGATTACGTGAGGAGCGATGATGGAGATTGATTTGGGAAGTTACCCTGGCAAGTCTTCATTTGGGTTCCTCAAATCCGCTTTATTTTCCCCGTTCGTGCCAAATCAATCAAGGCCTCTCATTTTCCCCTCCCCCTTCCTCCTCTTTGCTCTCTCGTTCAATCCAGTTGGGGTTTTGTGGTGTGTGTTAATTAAGACATAGTAAACGGTGTGTAGGCGATGGCGGAGGGAAGGAAGCATTAGGCGTTGGCAAGGTGACCTTATGTTTCTTAGACACTCCTTAGTGCAACTCCCACCATACTCCATTACTATTAGCTAGTAATAGTCAATAGTTTTGAATATAATCATTTTCTTCTCCGTTCATTCTTGATTATTGATCTAAAAGGAATGGGTATAGTATACACTAAGTTTCCAAAACATTAGGACCACCTTCCTAATATTGAGTTGCACCCCCTTTTGCCCTCAGAACAGCCTCAATTCGTCGAGGCATGGACTCTACAAGGTGTTGAAAGCATTCCACAGGGATGCTGATCCATGCTGACTTCAATGCTTCCCAAAGTTGGGTCAAGTTGGCTAGATGACCTTTGGGTGGTGGACCATTCTTGGTACACACGGGAAACTGTTGAGCGAGAAGAACCCAGCAATGTTGCAGTTCTTGACACACTCAAACTGGTGCGTCTGACACCTACTAACATACCCTGTTCAAAGGCTCTTAAATCATTTGTCTTGCCCATTCACCCTCTGAATGGCATAGCTATAAAATATATGTCTCAAGACTTAAAAATCCTTCTTTAACCTGTCTATTCACCTTCATCTACACTGAATGGTGGATTTAACAGGTGACATCAATAAGGGGTCYAAGCTTTCACCTGGATTCACCTGGTCAGTCTATGTCATGGAAAGAGCAGGTGTTCCTAATGTTTTGTACACTCAGTGTATATGGCTCTGGATATAGGTGGGCGGATCATCAAAAAAAGAGAGGAAGACAAACCATGAACTATATTAGTAGACAAACCATTAGGAGAATTTCAAGAGCCATCGCCATGTCATTTCACCCTGCGACATGTCATTTCACCCTCTCCCCACACTACACCCCCACCATCCCCATAATTTATTTCTCTGAAATGAAGTATTTAGGAGGGTATTTTGTGATCTGGCTCCCTGATAGAAAAGAGAGAGAAAGAATGGCCCATCACTAGTGTCATCTGTTGCTTATCTCCCACCTCAGCCCTGCATTGAATTTAAATGAGCATCAGTCTCTCTCTCTCACTCCCTTCCCATCTTCCTCACCACAACAGCCATAAACACTGAGCTACCTTCCCTCCCTCTCTCTCTCTCTCTCTCCCTTCTTTAGTCCTTCCTTCCCTCCCTCCCTTTCTCCCTACCAGAATAACCACTGAGCTAGCTATCTCTCTGCCTCCCTTTCTCTCTCTCCCTTCTTTCCTGTCCATCCCTCCCTCCCTACCCACCACAGCAGCCATAAACACTAAAGCTATAGCTTCCTCTACCTATTGCTCTGCATGGCAGGATAATGGTAATGAAAAGGTTAAAGCCTTATGTACCTGTGCCTTTCCAGCAGGAGAGAGAGGTGGGGAGAGGTCATTMCTCTCTGGTGACACTTAATCAGCGGGCACAAGTAAGGATGTCTCCTCTGCCTCCCACCACACTCCAAATGCGTCCAGCTGCGTCCATAGCTCCTAAACAGACTTGTGTCCTTGGGTTGAGCAGAGGAGACCGTGAGTGGTTGGAGCTCTGTGGATTACCCAGCATGCATCACATAGCGAATGGGAGGGTAGGGTGAATAGGGTGAATAAAGCTAAAGCAACAAAAAGTATTATTAGGCTGCTGCTGTATATGTTTACAGTAAGTTGAACAATTTTTGCATTTTAAATGTCATTATGCAACAATGTCTAAAGAATTACAGTGGCTAAACGCAATGTAAATACAAACAAAAACATCAACATTAGACCCTATTAGTGATTCCAAAATAATAGATTTTTGATTATAAATTTGATCATGCAAGGACAAGCCTGAAAGGATAACCAGTTCACACTAGAAGATGCAGGTTTAATTTGATTTCCATGAACATTTACAGTGCATTCGGAATGTATTCAGACTTGTTGGAAACAAAAATGTTTACTTTACAGCCTTATTCTTAAATGTACAGTTGAAGTCGGAAGTTTACATACACCTTAGCCAAATACATTTAAACTCAGTTTTCACAATTCCTGACATTTAATTCTATCAAAAATTCCCTGTTATAGGTCAGTTAGGATCACCACTTTATTTTAAGAATGTGAAATGTCAGAATAATAGTTAAGAGAATTATTTATTTCAGCTTTTAGTTCTTTCATCACATTCCCAGTGGGTCAGAAGTTTACATACACTCAATTAGTATTTGGTAGCATTGCCTTTAAATTGTTTAACTTGGGTCAATCGTTTCGGGAAGCCTTCCACAAGCTTCCRACAATAAGTTGGGTTCATTTTGGCCCATTCCTCCTGACAGAGCTGGTGTAACTGAGTCAGTTTTTTTAGGCCTCCTTGCTCTCACACGCTTTTTCAGTTCTGCCCACAAATTTTCTATAGGCTTGAGGTCAGGGCTTTGTGATGGCCACTCCAATTCCTTGACTTTGTTGTCCCTAAGCTATTATGCCACAACTTTTGAGGTATGCTTGGGGTCATTGTCCATTTGGAAGACCCATTTGCGACCAAGCTTTAACTTCCTGACTGATGTCTTGAGATGTTGCTTCAATATATCCACATCATTTTCCATCCTCATGATGCTACCTATTTTGTGAAGTGCACCAAAGCACCCCCAAAACATGATGCTGCCAGCCCCGCGCTTCACGGTAGGGAAGTTGTTCTTCGGCTTGCAAGCCTCCCCCTTTTCCTCCAAACATAACGATGGTCATTATGGCCAAACAGTTCTATTTTTGTTTCATCAGACCAGAGGACATTTCTCCAAAAAGTATGATCTTTGTCCCCATGTGCAGTTGCAAACCATAGTCTGTTTTTTATGGCAGTTTTGGAGCAGTGACTTCTTCCTCCCTGAGCGTTCTTTCAGGTTATTTCGATATAGGACTCGTTTTACTGTGGATATAGATACTTTTGTACCTGTTTCCTCCAGCACCTTCACAAGGTCCTTTGCTGTTGTTCTGGAATTGATTTGCACTTTTTTTCATCTCTAGGAGACAGAACGAGTCTCCTTCCTGAGTGATATGACGGCTGCGTGTTCCCATGGTGTTTATACTTGCGTACTATTGTTTGTACAGATAAATGTGGTACCTTCAGGCATTTGGAAATTGCTCCCAAGGATGAACCAGACTTGTGGAGGTCTACAATTTATTTGGGTCTTGGCTGATTTCTTTAGATTTTCCCATGATGTCAAGCAAAGAGGCACTAAGTTTGAAGGTAGGCCTTGGAATACATCCACAGGTACACCTCCAATTGACTCAAATTATGTCAATTAGCCTATCAGAAGCTTCTAAAGCCATGACATAATTTTCTGGAATTTTCCAAGCTGTTTAAAGGCACAGTCAACTTAGTGTATGTAAACTTCTGACCCACTGGAATTGTGATACAGTGAATTATAAGTGAAATAATCTATCTGTAAACAATTGTTGGAAAAATTACTTGTGTCGTGCATAAAGTAGATCCTAACCGACTTGCCAAAACTATAGTCTGTTAATTAACAAGAAATTTGTGGAGTGGTTGAAAAACAAGTTTTAATGACTCCAACCTGTAAGTGTATGTATGTGTATGTTAACTGCCGACTTCAACTGTATTAAATTGTATTTTTTACTCATCAATCTACATGCAATACCGCATAATGACAAAACAAAAACAGGTTTTTAGAATTTTATTGCAATTGTAAAAAATAAATAAACTAAGYTATCACATTTACGTAAGTATWCAGACCCTTTACTCAGTACTTTGTTGAAGCACCTTTGGCAGCGATTACAGCCTCGTGTCTTCTTGGGTATGACGCTACAAGCTTGGCACACCTGTATTTGGGGAGTTTCTCAAAATTCTTCTCTGCAGATCCTCTCAAGCTATGTSAGGTTGGATGGTGAGCGTCGCTGCACAGCTATTTTCACGTCTCTCCAGAGATGTTTGATTGGGTTCAAGTCCGGGCTCTGTCTGGGCCACTCAAGGACATTCAGAGTTGTCTTGGCTGTATGCATTCCACCCACCATATGCATCCCACCCACCACTGCGACCTGTATGCTCTACGTTGCCAGACCCACTGGCTCCAGGTCATCTACAAGTCTATGCTCGGTAAAGCTCCGCCTTATCTCAGCTCACTGGTCACGATAACAACACCCACCCGTAGCACGCGCTCCAGCAGGTATATCTCACTGGTCATCCCCATAGCAAACAACTCTTTGGCCGCCTTTCCTTCCAGTTCTCTGCTGCCAGTGACTGGAACGAATTGCAAAAATCGCTGAAGCTGTAGACTTACATTTCCCTCACTAACTTTAAACATAAGCTATCTGAGCAGCTAACCGATCGCTGCAGCTGTACATAGTCCATCTGTAAATAGCCTACCCAATCTACCTACCACATCCCCATATTTTTTTTATTTACTTTGCTGCTCTTTTGCACACCAATATCACTACTTACACACCATCATCTGCTCATCATCATCTGCTCATCTATCACTCCAGTGTTAATCTGCTAAATTGTAATTACTTTGCTACTATGGCCTATTTATTGCCATACCTCCTCATACCATTTGCACACACTGTATATAGACTTTATTTTTTTCTATTGTGTTATTGACTGTACGCTTGTTTATTCTATGTAACTCTGTGTTGTTGTTTCTGTCGCAGTGCTTTGCTTTATTTTGGCCAGGTCGCAGTTGTAAATGAGAATTTGTCCTCAACTAGCTTACCTGGTTAAATAAAGGTGAAATTAAACATTAAAAAAATAATAATAATAGGGTCTTGTCCTGTTGGAAGGTGAACCTTCGCCCCAGTCTGAGGTCCTGAGTGCTGTGGAGCAGGTTTTCATCAAGGATTTCTCTGTAATTTGCTCCGTTCATCTTTCCCTCGGTCCCGACTAGTCTCCCAGTCCCTGCCGCTGAAAAACATCCCCACAGAATGATGCTGCCACCACCATGCTTCACCGTAGGGATGGTGCCAGGTTTCCTCCAGACGTAACGCTTGACATTCAGGCCAAAGAGTTCAATCTTGGTGTCATCAGACCAGAGAATCGTGTTATCATGGTCTAAGTCTTTTGGCAAACTCCAAGTGGGCTGTCATATGCCTTTTACTGACTTATATAAAGGCCTGATTGGTGGAGTGCTGCAGAGATGGTTGTCCTTCTGGAAGTTTCTCCCATCTCCACTGAGGAACTCTTGAGCTRTGTCAGAGTGATCTTTGGGTTCTTGGTCACCTCCCTGATCAAGGCCCTTCTCCCCTGATTGCTCAGTTTGGCCGGGCGTCCAGCTCTAGGAAGAGTCTTGGTGGTTCCATACTTCTTCCGTTTTAGGAATGATGGAGGCCACTGTGTTCTTGGGGACCTTAAATGGTGCAGAATTTTTTTTGTACCCTTCCCCTAATCTGTAACTCGCCACAATCSTGTCTCGAAGCTCTACAGACAGTTCCTTCGACCTCATGGCTTGGTTTTTGCTCTGACATGCACTGTCAACTGTGGTACKTTATATAGGCTGGTGAGTGGCTTTCCAAATAATTTCCAATTAATTGAAATTTACCACCATTTCACATCTCAAGGATGATCAATGGAAACAGGATGCACCTGAGCTCAATTTCGAGTCTCATAGCAAAGGTTCRGAATACTTATGTAAATACATTTTTKTAAAAACCTGTTTTCGCTTTGTCATTGTGGGGTATTGTGTGTAGATTGATGAGGAAACCATTAAAAAAAGCAATTTTAGACTAAGGCAGTAATGGAAAAAAAATMGAAAAAGTCAAGGGGTATGAATACTTTCCGAATGCACTGTACATTAATGGTCACCTCACATTAAGATGGTAAATTGCACCAACGCCCCAAATTACAACCAATCTGGCTAATGGAACTCTTCCTCCTTTTTCATGGCAGCGATACTGTGTAGTGAGGTGGTGGGGTTGTCAAGAAAAGTTTTGGAAAATAAACAAAACTGTCCAAACACACACTAAGGAAGGTTTCTAAAAAACAAACCCCACTGATGTTTTTGTTCAATGGGCTACCATTAAACTTCAGAGGCTCAGGATCCAAGATTGGCCTAAATTGCTGGTAGTTTGTAGGCACCGGGAGATGCAGTGGTTTTGGGGGCCCGCAGGGGCAAAATTAAGTGCGCACATTTCCCAGGCAGCTGGAGATGGCTAATGACGCTAGGCTAGCTACAGCATAGCTCCATCACAGGGCTCCATCCCCCATACTTACCCAGGGCAGAGGCCTCTTCTCCTGGTTGCGTTTCCTCGCTTCACTCCCTTCCTAGAGGCCCCAGTAAGACCCGTGGGGAGTGAGGAAATCACCTGAAAGTAAAACAGGCAATCTCTTGGACACCCCACAGCTCTGTGTTTCTGTTTTTCCCCTACTCTTCTCGTGTTTTCATGGCTGGAATGGAAGGAAAGTAGTCTTCCTCCCCTCCATCTCTCCATCTCCTGCTGTGGTGTACTCCCCTGCTATTCTGGAAGAGGAGCGTTTTGCAGATATTAACATGGTAATGAAGGGAGGGAGGCAGGGATCGATGCTGGGGCCACTGTTTTTTAGCCGCGGTCAGGGAAGGCAAATGAAAAGCTYCCTGCTGAGCCTTGAAGTGAAAAGCTGTGTAGCTACTTTTCCATTACCAGATTGACATTGTGTGGATGTGTGTGCGTATGTGCATGTGTGTGTGTGCACGTGGTTGCGTTTATCTGTCTGTATATGAAAATATAAGTGGAAATAGCGTGTGTGAATAGATTACCGTGTGGAGATTGTGATTGTGTGATGTTTGTGTGGGTGTAGATGCGTTTCAAGCACTCCCTCCAATAGATCTGTGAATCAGAGGGCTAGAAGTCATCCAATTACCATCCATCTATCTATCCGTCTATCTAACACAATCCCATCTACAGTATGAAGCCCTACACATTTTAGAGACGTGTAATCTTTCGTTGTGTGCCCATGTAGCATGTAACACCTTGCATGCAATCTATGTTTAGCAGATGATCAATTCCCCGGAAGCCGTATCTACCATACATGTTGAAAAGGTCACACACACACACACACACACACACACACACACACACACACACACACACACACACACACACACACACACACATGGGCAAAAGAACACAGACACTGGACAGATGAACTCTGCCTAGAAGGCCAGCCCGGAGTCGCCTCTTCACAGTCACATATCAGAAGCTTCTGAAGCCATGACATGTTTTTGGGAATTTCTTCCAAACTGTTTAAAGCACATCAACTTAGTGTATGTAAACTTCTGACCCACTGGACTTGTGATACAGTGAATTATAAATGGAATAATCTGTCTGTAAACATGTGTTGGAAAATTATTGTGTATGCGCGAAGCCAACTGCGAAGCCAACTAACCAACTTGCCAAAACTATAGTTCGTTAACAAGAAATTTGTGGAGTGGTTGAAAAACGAGTTTTAAAGACTCCAACCTAAGTGTATGTAAACTTCCGACTTCAACTGTAAGTTAGGGAAAAAGGAAAATGAGAATAGGAGTTCAAAATGACTGCTGCTCGGCTGTGTCTCCTGTCAGCCACTGGGATGGAAGTCTGCCTTTGAAGTCGCTGGTGACCTCGTGCTATTGGCCAATGACTAGGGAGTCCTCTTTCTGTATGTACACACAGGTACCGCAGATGAAAGCCACTGTGGGAGAGGGGGACAGGAGGAAAGGAAGGGAGGAGGAAGGGGTTGTTCACTCAGATGAGCCCACTGAGAGAATAGCGTGTCACGCACACACTGGGAATATAAAAGAGAATCATTGTGTGTGTGTGTGTGTGTGTGTGTGGTGGGGGAAGAGGAGAACCTCAGTGACTGCCCCTCTTCCAGCTCTCATGCAACATTAATGGCCTTTATCGATTGTGTCAGTCCTCACTGGGGAGATGGGACACAGACACATGTATGCAGTTGCTCACACCTCAACTCACGCATGCACACACCTCAATTTACTGTACACACATGTGGACAGTCCCCCACCCCAGGCCCAAATAATGACAGTAAAACTCTTCTGTCATTCAAAAAAACAATCTCTTTTCCTCCCTCCATCTCCCATCCAATATTAGTGTAACTAAATGTCATGGCGTCCCCAGTTTAATTGTAGGAGGACAAGAGACAAGCACTGAGTTATTTTTCTTTCTATTCTTTTTCCTCCAGATACAGACTTATACATATGAACAACAACTTACAGACACAAACAAACAATAACTACATTTTATCTTCCCAGACCTGAATGCTCACCACCCCCATCCCCTGCATTATTGTTTGCCACTTCACCTTAAATTGTACTAATTTGTTTTTCTTGGTCGCCCATATTTCTATATTTCTATAATAAATCATTAGATTTTCCATTGTGTTAATGATGACGGATTGATTGATTCCCAAGTTTTCTTCAAATATGCAGACAGACGGATTAAAAGTAAGTTTATGTTGTAACAATATTTCATTCTTAGAGGCCTCTTTCTCTTCTTCCTGTCCTCTTTTCTCATTCTCGTCTCTCCAAGTGGAATACATTCCAAGGCCAGGGATTGATCAATTAACTAGCTGCCTTCATCGCAGGGTAGTTACTAGTAAACAATAAAAAGACTTACCTTGAGGAGACAGAATACAAGCAAACAGCATCCATCAAGACACCAGAGGATGTGGAGAAGAGAGAAAGAGAGAGACAACAAACACTGAATTAGCCATTGGTTATGATTTTCAGGTAACAAGTTGTGTACCACACCTGCAAAACTTATTTGGATGAGATAGAAAGAGATGAGAGACAGGCTTTGTCCCTCTGCTACAGTCCTTAGTACTAATATGCTCACAACTCGCAGTATGGCGAGAGTAGCGTATTATGAAGGAGTGAAGAGAGTAGTCTTCAGTTTATGTCATGTGTTATGACATTTTCTACATTATTATAGGTGTTCTGACAGAGAAAGGATTCGCCAACACTCCCATTAGTTCTGGTGCTCTTTTTAATAATGTCCAACCAATGACGCCCACTGAATAGTAATGATATGTTAGCAGGAATGCTCTTGCTTCGAGTTGCAAAGTAGGTTGCATGATGGGACTCTTTTGATGATAGGAAATAAAATGACCACTGCGAACACAATAACTACCTGTGTGGGCTAAACATCCTAGTATTTATCTGAAACATGGTTCCCAGGCCAAACTCACCATTAATGAATAAGTGATCCAGTGGGTTATTTCCATACCATTACATTTAAATGGAAAAAAGCATATAATTCAAATACTATTACTATTGTCGTTTCATTGTCACCGCAGTTGCACGTACTTGGCAAAAAATCATAAGCTGACATATGTGTCAGCCCATTAAACTAAACCAGGTTGTGAGGGAATTTAATTGAAACGCAGACAATAAAATAGATCGACATGCTAAATTAGCTTCCACATAAAGCCCTGGGGCCACTGTTGCTGTGTATGGAAACATGCTAGTCATGTAAAGAATTACCTTTGGGGGGAAAAATTAGCCTCCTGAAATGCAATTACCAATTTCCATACCCAGATGTAGCACTAAAGCCACTTTGATTTGATTTGATTGGGTTAATAGGATTTAATCTGCCATGCACCTCCACCAATATTCATAAAAACGGGCCCCCGGAATGTAAGCTCGAGCATGTGCACGTTATTGGCTGGCGTACCCCTCTGGAGCGTTCCGACAACGTTGTGAGTGTTAATGAAGAGAATGGTTGTCAAGCTGTCACGTGCGGCGGCTGGCAGATTGGTAGTGGCAATTATGGGGTTGTAATGTGGTGGTGGCAGCGATCTACAGAATTATAATGCCCCTATTCATGGGACTTGGAGGTTACTGTGTGCAGGCAGATGTGTGTGTGTGTGTGTGTGTGTGTGTGTGTGTGTGTGTGTGTGTTGTGTGTGGTGTGTTGTGT
>NC_036860.1:33822959-33846209 GCF_002910315.2 Salvelinus sp. IW2-2015 | reverse complement strand
TGTGTGTGTGTGTGTGTGTGTGTGTGTGTGTGTGTGTGTGTGTGTGTGTGTGTGTGTGTGTGTGTGTGTGTGTGTGTGTGTGTGTATGTGTGTGTCGCCCTAGGTCCAGAGGCTTAGCTACAACAACACTGCTGCTCCACTGCCTTGCCTGTTGTGGCTAGCCATCAGAAATCGGATTGTGTGCTCAGCAAACTGTCTGTGGTATAGAGATTGAGATAGAGAGGGCTGATGGGTGCTGAAACAAAATTACAGAAATGTGTAGTTTGTTTACAGGGCAGCTTAAATATTTACACTGAATAAAAATATAAATGCACCATGCAACAGCGAAATTGTTTTACTGAGTCAATTGAAATAAATTCTTTAGGCCCTAATCTATGGATTTCACATGACTGGGAATACAGATATGCATCTGTTGGTCACAGATACCTTAAAAAAGGGGCGGGGATCAGAGAACCAGTCAGTATCTGGTGTGACCACCATTTGCCTCATGCAGCGCGACAAATGTCCTTCGTATAGAGTTGATGAGGCTGTTGATTGTGACCTGTGAAATGTTGTCCAACTCCTATTCAATGGCTGTGCGAAGTCGCTGGATATTGGTGGGAACTGGAACACGCTGTCGTACACATTGATCCAGAGCATCCCAAACATGCTCAATAGGTGACATGTTTGGTGAGAATGCAGACAATGAAAAACTGGGACATTTTCAGCTTTGTTTTTTACAGATCCTTCTGACATTGGGCTGTGCATTATCATGCTGAAACATGAGGTGATGGCGGCGGATGAATGGAATGACAATAAGCCTCAGGATATCGTCACAGTATCTCTGTGTATTCAAATTGCCATCGATAAAATGCAATTGTGTTAATTTTCCATAGCTTATGCCTGCCCATTCCATAACCCCAATGGGGCAGTCTGTTCACAACGTTGACATCAGCAATCCGCTTGCCCACACGACGCCATCTGCCCGGTACAGTTAAAACCAGGATTCATCCATGAAGAGCACACTTCTCCAGTGTGTCAGTGGCCACTGAAGGTGAGCATTTGCCCACTGAAATTGGTTACAACGCCGAATGCAGTCAGGTCAAGACCCTGGTGAGAATGATGAGTACACAGATGAGCTTCACTGAGATGGTTTAGGAGAGTTTGTGCAGAAATTCTTTGGTTGTGCAAACCCACGGGTTTCATCAGCTGGCCGGGTGGCTGGTCTCAGACAATCCTGCAGGTGATGAAGCCGGATGTGGAGGTCCTGGGCTGGTGTGGTTACACGTGGTCTGCGGTTGTGAGGCCGGTTGGACTTACTGCAACATTTTCTAAAATAACGTTGAAGGCGGCTTATGATAGAGAAACAAACATTAAATTATCTGGCAACAGCCCTGGTTGACATTCCTGCAGTCAGCATTCCAATTGCACACTCCCTCAAAACTTGCAAATTTTTGAATGTCCTTTTATTGTTCCTAGCTCAAGATGCACCTGTGTAATGATCATGCTGTTTAATCAGCTTCTTGATATGCCACACCTGTCAGGTGGATGGACTATCTTGGCAAAGGAGAAACATTCACTAACAGGAATGTAAATACATTTGTGCACAAAATTTGAGAGAATTAAGCTTTTTGTGCGGATGGAAAATTACTGGGATCTTTTATTTCAGCTCATGAAATGTGATACCAACACTTTACATGTTGTGTTTATATTTTTGTTCAGTGTAAATTGGACAAATGGAAACATTATTGGATAAAACTGATCGAGGTATCCTTAACCTCTCAATTTCTCCAATGCAGAATAAGTGATATGTGGTGAACAGACACAAATGACTGCAACACAATCCATCCTAATCTATTGAAAAGGTGTTGTAGTTTAGTTTTGATATGGCAGAGATATTACGCACAGATCAAAAAATCCCTAGACCTATTTCTGAAACATCCATCCGAGTGAAAACAAAGAACAGAAAGACTCAGAGAGCATGTTACACACCGATCCATATTGGCCCATAAAATCGTATTAAATATATGCTCCTCCTTTTTTTAAATTAAGAACGACAGTGACACACACATTATCTGAATGACAATACCACGATCCATGGACATGTGTGCTGGATGGGTGATTCATTTGCTGCACAACACCAGGGGTTTCTTTTAAAGGAAATCACAGGCCTCATTTTGACACAAGTCACTAATATGGGTCTGTGCAACTGGAGGTCACGCCACCCATAACCCTGGTCACACAAAGGCTACTACACCCCTTAGGTCACTCTATTTGCCATCCTCTTTTTTCGACATTACTGTCTGGGTCTATTAGTCGACGTCTGGGAGAGGACAGGCCAGGCGAGATACGGTGGKTTAGATAAGAGGATAGGAGAACCAWAGTTGACTGTATTGCTTCTCACCCATAGGGCTTAGTGAAATGGCTTACCAGAAATAAGATCCTGACAAATGCTACATTAGAAGTGCTGCAGGGATGCGTCTGATGTTCTGCTCAATATGTTTGTGGCGTAGTCGGCTCAGGTCCAGATCTTTTTACAGGCTGAGGGAATTTAATTAGGAAGTCGTTCAGACACTATATATATATATATAGTATAGAAAGGAAACCAATAATACCGCTTTTTAACACTTAAACTCATTTTGGGTAAATCCCTTATTTGACTAGACAATATGATTTAAATCCAAGCAGTGTTATAATAACCTTTTATGGTTCAAATTAGATTTTTTTTTATAGTAGTCGAGTCAGTTCTTGGTGTTCCATCTGTAACACTCCCATACTATATGAAGACTAATTGATTACGTGAGGAGCGATGATGGAGATTGATTTGGGAAGTTACCCTGGCAAGTCTTCATTTGGGTTCCTCAAATCCGCTTTATTTTCCCCGTTCGTGCCAAATCAATCAAGGCCTCTCATTTTCCCCTCCCCCTTCCTCCTCTTTGCTCTCTCGTTCAATCCAGTTGGGGTTTTGTGGTGTGTGTTAATTAAGACATAGTAAACGGTGTGTAGGCGATGGCGGAGGGAAGGAAGCATTAGGCGTTGGCAAGGTGACCTTATGTTTCTTAGACACTCCTTAGTGCAACTCCCACCATACTCCATTACTATTAGCTAGTAATAGTCAATAGTTTTGAATATAATCATTTTCTTCTCCGTTCATTCTTGATTATTGATCTAAAAGGAATGGGTATAGTATACACTAAGTTTCCAAAACATTAGGACCACCTTCCTAATATTGAGTTGCACCCCCTTTTGCCCTCAGAACAGCCTCAATTCGTCGAGGCATGGACTCTACAAGGTGTTGAAAGCATTCCACAGGGATGCTGATCCATGCTGACTTCAATGCTTCCCAAAGTTGGGTCAAGTTGGCTAGATGACCTTTGGGTGGTGGACCATTCTTGGTACACACGGGAAACTGTTGAGCGAGAAGAACCCAGCAATGTTGCAGTTCTTGACACACTCAAACTGGTGCGTCTGACACCTACTAACATACCCTGTTCAAAGGCTCTTAAATCATTTGTCTTGCCCATTCACCCTCTGAATGGCATAGCTATAAAATATATGTCTCAAGACTTAAAAATCCTTCTTTAACCTGTCTATTCACCTTCATCTACACTGAATGGTGGATTTAACAGGTGACATCAATAAGGGGTCYAAGCTTTCACCTGGATTCACCTGGTCAGTCTATGTCATGGAAAGAGCAGGTGTTCCTAATGTTTTGTACACTCAGTGTATATGGCTCTGGATATAGGTGGGCGGATCATCAAAAAAAGAGAGGAAGACAAACCATGAACTATATTAGTAGACAAACCATTAGGAGAATTTCAAGAGCCATCGCCATGTCATTTCACCCTGCGACATGTCATTTCACCCTCTCCCCACACTACACCCCCACCATCCCCATAATTTATTTCTCTGAAATGAAGTATTTAGGAGGGTATTTTGTGATCTGGCTCCCTGATAGAAAAGAGAGAGAAAGAATGGCCCATCACTAGTGTCATCTGTTGCTTATCTCCCACCTCAGCGCTGCATTGAATTTAAATGAGCCACCGTCCCTCTCGCTCTCCTTCGCTTCCCTCCCTTCCTCTGTCTTCATCCTCACCACAACGGCCATAAACACTGAGCTACCTTTCCTCCCTCTCTCTCTTTCGCTCTCTCCCTACCACAACAGCCATAAACACTGAGCTAGCTACTTCTCTGGCTCTCTCTCCCTTCCTCTCTTTCTCTCCTTCCTTTTCTGTCTCTCCCTCCCTCCCTCTCTTCTTCCCTCCCTCCCTCCCCACCACAACAGCCATAAACACTGAAGCAAGCTATCTCTATATCTAGCTTTGCCTGGCAGGGTAATAGTAATGAAAGGGTTAAAGCCTTTTGTACCTGTACCTCTCCAGCAGGAGAGCGAGGTGGGGGGAGGTCATTGCTCTCTGGTGACACTTAATCAGTGAGCACAAATGAGGACGTCTCCTCTGTCTGTCCCCCCCCCCCCACACCCCCACTGCACTCCACTGCAGGCAACGTGACAGTACTAAATTAGCATTAGCAAAGAAGGCAGAGGGTCGGACAAAGGGTCAGGTAATGTAATGGACAAATTTGTCTGGCTGTGGCCATAGCTCCTAAACAGACCTGTGTCCTTGGGTTGAGCAGAGGAGATGGTGAGGGGTTGGAGCACGGTGGATTACCCAGCATGCATCACACATCGAGGGGGAGGGGATGCAACAGGGTGAAGAACGGGTGGCTCGAACTAAAAGGATGAGTAGGCTGCTATACAGTAGATGGAACACATTTGACCATTTTACATTTAATTATACAGCCTTGTCTTAAGAATTACAGTGGCTAAACCCAATATAAAAATAAACAAAAACATCAACATTGAACTGTATAGGGATTCCAAAATAATAGCATTTTCAATATGAATTTGATCATGCAAGGACAAGCCTAAAAAGATAACCAGTTCTAAATATAAGATATAGGTTTGATTTGACTTCCATTAACATTTCTATGAATGTCACCTCACCTTACGAAGGTAAATTACACCAATGCCCCAAATTACAGCCAATCTCTACTGGAAATCTTCCTCTTTGTTCATGGCAGCCATACTGTGTTGTCAAGAAATACTTCGGAAAAGAAACAAAGCTATCCAAACACACAGCAACAAAGGTTTCTAAAAAGCTCCACTGATGTTTCTGTTCAGGGGGCTACCATTAGACTTCAGAAGCTAAGGAGCCAAGATTGGCCTAAATTGCTGGTAGTTTGGAGGCACTGGGAGATGCAGTGGTTTGGGGGCCCACAGGGGGGAAATGAAGTGTGCACATTACCCAGGCAGCTGGAGATGGCTAATGATGCTAGGCTAGCTACACAGGGCTCCATCCCCCCTACCTACCCAGGGCAGAGGCTTCTTCTCCTGGGTGTGTTTCCTCCCCTATCCCCATTCCTGGAGGCCCCCAGTCAAACTCGCAGAGAGTGAGGAAATCACCCAGAACTAAAACAGGCACTCGCTTGGACACCCCAGAGCTTTGTGTGTTTTAGTTTTTCCCCTACTCTTTACATTTTTTCATGGCTGGAACGAAAGGAAAGTAGTCTTCCTCCTCTCATTCCCTCCATCTCTTGCTGTGGAGTGAGCCTGTGCTTTTCTGAAAGAGGAGCGTTTTGCAGATATTAACATGGTAATGAAGGGAGGGAGGCAGGGATCGATGCTGGGGCCACTGTTTTTTTGCCGTGGTCAGGGAAGCAAATGAAAAGCTACCTGCTGAGCCTTGAAGTGAAAAGCTGTGTATCCACTTCTCCATTACCAGATTGACATTGTATCTGAGTGTGTGTGCATGCGTGCAAATATGTGTGTATATGTGTGTTTGTGCTTGTGTATGTCTGTATACAAAAAGATAAGTGGAAGTAGCTTGTGTGAATACATGAATATGTGGAGGATGCGAGTGTGTGATGTTTGTGTGGGTGTACATGTGTTTGAAGCACTCTCTCCGACAGATCTGTGCATTGGAGGACTAGAAGTCATCCTATTACCATCCATCTAGCTATCCATCTATCTATCATACAGCCTACATACATACACACACATACACACACACAATCTGCCACACAGTAACCTCCCAAGTCCCATGAATAGGGGCATTATAATTCTGTAGATCGCTGCCACCACCACCATTACAACCCCATAATTGCCACTACCAATCTGCCAGCCGCCGCACGTGACAGCTTGACAACCATTCTCTTCATTAACACTCACAACGTTGTCGGAACGCTCCAGAGGGGTACGCCAGCCAATAACGTGCACATGCTCGAGCTTACATTCCGGGGGCCCGTTTTTATGAATATTGGTGGAGGTGCATGGCAGATTAAATCCTATTAACCCAATCAAATCAAATCAAAGTGGCTTTAGTGCTACATCTGGGTATGGAAATTGGTAATTGCATTTCAGGAGGCTAATTCTTCCCCCCCAAAGGTAATTCTTTACATGACTAGCATGTTTCCATACACAGCAACAGTGGCCCCKAGGGCTTTATGTGGAAGCTAATTTAGCATGTCGATCTATTTTATTGTCTGCGTTTCAATTAAATTCCCTCACAACCTGGTTTAGTTTAATGGGCTGACACATATGTCAGCTTATGATTTTCTTTGCCAAGTACGTGCAACTGCGGTGACAATGAAACGACAATAGTAATAGTATATTGAATTATATGCTTTCTTTCCATTTAAATGTAATGGTATGGAAATAACCCACTGGATCACTTATTCATTAATGGTGAGTTTGGCCTGGGAACCATGTTTTCAGATAAATACTAGGCATGTTTAGCCCCACACAGGTAGTTATTGTGTTCGCAGTGGTCATTTTKATTTCCTATCATCAAAAGAGTCCCATCATGCCAACCTACTTTGCCAACTCGAAGCAAGAGCATTCCTGCTAACATATCATTACTATTCAGTGGGCGTCATTGGTTGGACATTATTAAAAAGAGCACCAGAACTAATGGGAGTGTTGGCGAATCCTTTCTCTGTCAGAACACCTATAATAATGTCAGAAAATGTCATAACACATGACATAAACTGAAGACTACTCTCTTCACTCCTTCATAATACGCTACTCTCGCCATACTGCGAGTTGTGAGCATATTAGTACTAAGGACTGTAGCAGAGGGACAAAGCCTGTCTCTCATCTCTTTCTATCTCATCCAAATAAGTTTTGCAGGTGTGGTACACAACTTGTTACCATGAAAATCATAATCCAATGGCTAATTCAGTGTTTGTTGTTCTCTCTCTTTCTCTCTTCTCCACATCCTCTGGTGTCTTGATGGATGCTGTTTGCTTTGTATTCTGTCTCCTCAAGGTAAGTCTTTTTTATTGTTTACTAGTAACTACCCTGCGATGAAGGCAGCTAGTTAATTGATCAATCCCTGGCCTTGGAATGTATTCCCACTTGGAGAGACGAGAATGAGAAAAGAGGACAGGAAAGAAGAGAAAGAGGCCTCTAAGAATGAAATATTGTTACAACATAAACTTACTTTTAATCCGTCTGTCTGCATATTTGAAGAAAAACTTGGGAATCAATCAATCCGTCATCATTAACACAATGGAAAAATCTAATGATTTATTATAGAAATATAGAAATATGGGCGACCAAGAAAAACAAATTAGTACAATTTAAGGTGAAGTGGCAAACAATAATGCAGGCACTAGGGATGGGGGTGTGAGCATTCAGGTCTGGGAAGATAAAATGTAGTTATTGTTTGTTTGTGTCTGTAAGTTGTTGTTCATATGTATAAGTCTGTATCTGGAGGAAAAAGAAATAGAAAGAAAAATAACTCAGTGCTTGTCTCTTGTCCTCCTACAAATTAAACTGGGGACGCCATGACATTTAGTTACACTATATTGGATGGGAGATGGAGGGAGGAAAAGAGATTGTTTTTTTGAATGACAGAAGAGGTTTTTACTGTCATTTATTTGGGCCTGGGGTGGGGGGACTGTCCACATGTGTGTACAGTAAATTGAGGTGTGTGCATGCGTGAGTTGAGGTGTGAGCAACTGCATACATGTGTCTGTGTCCCATCTCCCCAGTGAAGGACTGACACAATCGATAAAGGCCATTAATGTTGCATGAGAGCTGGAAGAGGGGCAGTCACTGAGGTCTCTCCTCTTCCCCCACCACACACACACACACACACACACACAAATGATTCTCTTTTATATTCCCCCAGTGTGTGCGTGACACGCTATTCCTCTCAGTGGGCTCATCTGAGTGAACAACCCCTTCCTCCCTCCCTTCCTTTCCTCCTGTCCCCCTCTCCCACAGTGGCTTTCATCTGCGGTACCTGTGTGTACATACAGAAAGAGGACTCCCTAGTCATTGGCCAATAGCACGAGGTCACCAGCGACTTCAAAAGCAGACTTCCATCCCAGTGGCTGACAGGAGACAAGCCGAGCAGCAGTCATTTTGAACTCCCTATTCTCATTTTCCTTTTTCCCTACACTTACAGTTGAAGTCGGAAGTTTACATACACTTAGGTTGGAGTCTTTAAAACTCGTTTTTCAACCACTCCACAAATTTCTTGTTAACGAACTATAGTTTTGGCAAGTTGGTTAGTTGGCTTCGCAAGTTGGCTTCGCGCATMACACAAGTAATTTTTCCAACAATRGTTTACAGACAGATTATTCCATTTATAATTCACTGTATCACAAGTCCAGTGGGTCAGAAGTTTACATACACTAAGTTGACTGTGCCTTTAAACAGTTTGGAAAATTCCCAAAAACGATGTCATGGCTTCAGAAGCTTCTGATAATTGACTGTGAAGAGGCGACTCCGGGATGCTGGCCTTCTAGGCAGAGTTCATCTGTCCAGTGTCTGTGTTCTTTTGCCCATCTTAATCTTTCCTTTTTATTGGCCAGTCTGAGATATGGCTTTTTCTTTGCAGCTCAGCCTAGAAGGCCAGCATCCTGGAGTCGCCTCTTCACTGTTGACGTTGATATTAGTGTTTTGCGGGTACTATTTAATGAAGCTGCCAGTTGAGGACCTGTGAGGTGTCTGTTTCTCGAACTAGACACTCTAATGTACTTGTCCTCTTGCTCAGTTGTGCACCGGGGCCTCCCACTCCTCTTTCTATTCTGGTTAGAGACAGTTTGCGCTGTTCTGTGAAGAGAGTAGTACACAGCGTTGTATGAGATCTTCAGTTTCTTGGCAATTTCTCGCATGGAATAGCCTTCATTTCTCAGAATAAGAATAGACTGACGAGTTTCAGAAGAAAGGTCTTTGTTTCTGGCCATTTTGAGTCTGTAATCGAACCCACAAACGCTGATTCTCCTGATACTCAACTAGTCTAAAGGAGGCCAGTTTTATTGCTTCTTTAATCAGGACAACAGTTTTCAGCTGTGCTAACATCATTGCGAAAGGCTTCTCTAATGATCAATTAGCCTTTTAAAATGATAAACTTGGATTAGCTAACACAACGTGCCTTTGGAACACAGGAGGGATGGTTGCTGATAATGGGCCTCTGTACGCCTATGTAGATATTCCATTCAAAATCAGCTGTTTCCAGCTACAATAGTKATTTACAACATTAACAATGTCTACACTGTATTTCTGATCAATTTGATGTCATTTTAATGGACAAATAAATTGCTTTTCTTTCAAGAACAAGGACATTTCTAAGTGACCCCAAACTTTTGAATGGTAGTGTATATACATATACATACAAATAGACACTTTTTTTTAGAATATACCTTCATTATTCCCCGCAAACCCTACCACCCCTCCCCAATTGGAGTAAACAAATAAAAAATAACACTTAGGCTTCTACCTGCAGTTTATACATATTTTACAGACAACATTTTACAGACACAATCTATTTTACAATAGTTATATTTTGTTTGTTTTTAGTCCTGGCGTTCCTCTATTTCTGATGTCCATCCAGTTTGATTTCTATTTGTAACTCTGCTATTTCACAAAAGTTCTGAAACTATATACATTTTACAGACCCRGTATGTTTTGCATTTGTTATCTTARTGTTCTTAGTCCCATCCATTCAACCCCTCCCATCTATATCTTAACACCATCCATTTTGGATTTCCAGTTGCCATATATTTTTCAACTGTGCAGTGATGCTTCACAAAAGTACTGAACCTTTCTATTCTCATTTTTGCTAAAATAATTATAATATTATTTATCGATTGACTATGTCTTTTCAAATCACCCAGTATTGCTATCTACAGTGTTAGTTCTAGGTAAATGTTGCAATTCTTCAGCCATTCCTGCATTCGTTGCAGCAGGTAGCCGAGTGGTTAGAGCGTTGGAATAGTAACTGAACGGTTGCAAGATTGAATCCCCGAGCTGACAAGGTAAAAATCTGTCATTCTGCCCCTGATCAAGGCAGTTAACCCACTGTTCCTAGGCCGTCATTGAAAATAAGACATTGTTTTTAACTGACTTGCCTAGTWAAATAAAGGTGAAATTAAATAAAAATAAATGAAAATGTTATCACAGTTACACCATAAGTCGTTAATCATAAAACATATACCTCCACCCTTCTGCTTCCCGGAGAGATGTTTGTTCCTGTCGGCGCGATGTACTGAAAACCCAACTGGCTTTTCAGAGTCGACAGTATATCTCGAGAGAGCCATGTTTCTGTTGGCTCTATGAAAAGCAACTCTCGCCTTGAGCTCATCAACTTTATTATCCAGAGATTGGACATTAGCGAGTAAAATACTCGGGAGTGGTGGGTGGTGTGCACGCTTCCAAAGTCGGACCAGAAGACCGCCCCGAGAACCTCTCCTCCGCAGGCATTGTTTTGGGTCAGCCTCTGGAATAAGTTCAATTGCTCTGGGGAGAGCCAACAAAGGATTTGCTCCAGGGAAGTCGTAATCTTGGTCGTAATGCTGGAAGTTCTAGTGAGTTACCGCTGCTCTAATATCCAATAGTTKTTTTCGGCTGTATGTAATGACACAAAACAGTTCCTGAGCTAATAACATAAAAAATAYTACATAAACAAACAAAATACTGCAATTTCCTAAGAGCTAGACGCGATGCTGTCATCTCCGTCGGCGCCATCATTGACACAGTATGAGTAATACTTTCAAAGTTTTTGAAATGTTCCGCATTGACTGACCTTCATGTCTTAAAGTAATGATGGACTGTCATTTCTTTTTGCTTATTTGAGCTGTTCTTGCCATAATATGGACTTGGTCTTTTACCAAATAGGGCTATCTTCTATATACCACCCCTACCTTGTCACAACACAACGCATTAAGAAGGAAAGAAATTCCACAACTGATCTTTTAACAAGGCACACCTGTTAATTGAAATGCATTCCAGGTGACTAACTCATGAAGCTGGTTGAGAGAATGCCAAGAGTGTGCAAAGCTGTCATTAAGGCAAAGGGTGCCTACTTTGCAGAATCTAAAATKTAAAARATATTTTGATTTGTTTAACACTTTCTTGGTTACTACATGATTCCATGATGTGTTATTTCATCATTTTGTTGTCTTCACTATTATTATAGAAATGTAGAAAATAGTACAAATAAAGAAAACCCCTTGAATGAGTAGGTGTGTCCAAAGTTTTGACTGGTACTGTACAGTAGAGTGCATTGACAACCATCAACGCACAAAACATCAATTTGAAATTTCAAGGAGCCATGGAAAGAGAAACCATTATACCATTGCTTTTCTCCCCATGGGAATCTGCTATCTCATTTTATTTCCTCTGCTAGATGTAGTSTTGCACAAAAACTAGTCTAGACCCAGTAGTCTTTTTTTTCTCCAGCTCGATATGTCAAGGTCTAAGACAATCTATGGGGGATACAATCTTCACAGCTCTGCAGATTTTGCTGCAAGGAGGTAAAGTCATTAGATCATTTATTTTGGTACTGTCCATATGTAGCTCGTTTTTGGTCACAGGTCCAGGATTTTTTTWWACCTTTATTTAACCAGGTAGGCTAGTTGAGAACAAGTTCTCATTTACAACTGCGACCTGGCCAAGATAAAGCACAGCAGTTCGACACATACAACAACATTAAATTACACATGGAATAAACAAACATACAGTCAATAATACAGTAGAAAAATTAAAAGTCTAAATACAGTGAGTGCAAATGAGGTAAGATAAGGGAGGTAAGGCAATAAATAGGCCATGGTGGCCCGAAGTGAATTACCAAATATAAGCATATTAAACACTGGAATGGTAGATGGTGCAGAGATGAATGTGCAAGTAGAGATCCTGGGGTGCAAAGAGAGCAAGATAAATAAATAAATACAGTATGGGGATGAGGTAGTTGGATGGGCTGTTTACAGATGGGCTATGTACAGGTGCAGTGATCTGTGAGCTGCTCTGACAGCTGGTGCTTAAAGCTAGTGAGAGAGATAAAGAGTCTCCAGCTTCAGTGATTTTTGCATTCGTTCCAGTCATTGGCAGCAGAAGAACTGGAAGGAAAGGGGGCCAAAGGAGATGATGTCTTTGGGGGTGACCAGTGAGATATACATGCTGGAGCGCATGCTACCGGATGGTGCTGCTATGGTGACCAGTGAGCTGAGATAAGGCGGGCTTACCTAGCAGAGACTTGTAGATGACCTGGAGCCAGTGGGTTTGCGCGATGAGTATGAAGCGAGGGCCAGCCAACGAGAGCGTACAGGTCGCAGTGGTGGGTAGTATATGGGGCTTTTGGTGACAAAACGGATGGCACTGTGATAGACTGCAATCAATTTTGTTGAGTAGAGTGTTGGAGGCTATTTTATAAATGACATCGCCGAAGTAGAGGATCGGTAGGATGATCAGTTTTACGAGGGTATTTTTGGCAGCATGAGTGAAGGATGCTTTGTTGCGAAATAGGAAGCCGATTCTAGATTTAATTTTGGATTGGAGATGCTTATTAGTGAGTCTGGAAGGAGAGTTTACAGTCTAGCCAGACACCTAGGTATTTGTAGTTGTCCACATATTCTAGGTCAGAACCGTCCAGAGTAGTGATGCTGGACGGGAGGTCAGGTGGGGGCAGTGATCGGTTGAAGAGCATGCATTTAGTTTTACTTGCATTTAAGAGCAGTTGGAGGCCACGGAAGGAGAGTTGTATGGCATTGAAGCTCGTCTGGAGGTTAGTTACAGGACATACAGGAACTCAAGTCCTTCTGTTCACCCAACGTAGAACATCTCCCAATCAAATGCTGACCGTATTATCTCCCGAGAGAATTTTCGTCAATAATAGCCACAGCAGTCTATATCCCCCCTCAAACCGATACCACGACAGRCCTCAAATAACTTCACTGGACTTTCTGCAAACTGGAAACCACATATCCGGAGGCTGCATTTATTGTAGTTGGGGATTTTAACAAAGCAAATTTGAGGAAAAGGCTCCCGAAATTCTATCAACATACTGATTGTTGTATTCGCGCTGCTAAAACTCTTGACCATTGTTATACTACCTTCCAGAATGCATATAAGGCCTTCCCCCGCCATTTCATTCTGCAAATCAGACCACGATTCCATCTTGCTCCTCATCCCCCATTAGGCACAAACTCAAACAGGAAGCACCCGTGGTAAGGACTATTCAACGTTGGTCTGACCAATCGGAATCCACGCTTCAAGATTGTTTTGATCACGCGGACTGGGATATGTTCAGTGTAGCTTCAGAAAATAATATTGACATATATACAGATACGGCGAATGAGTTTATCAGGAAGTGCACAGGAGTTGTACCCACCTAGGCCAACCAGAAACCGTGGATAGATGGGAGCATTCGCGCCAAACTGAAAGCGTGAACCACTGCATTTAACCAGGGCAAGAAGACTGGGAATATGGAAGAATACAAACAGTGTAGTTATTACCTCCACAATGCAACCAATCAGGCTAAACATTGGTATAGGGACTAAGTACAGTCCCAGTTCAACAGCTCAGAKATGAGACGAATGTGGCAGGGTCTAKAGACAATCATGGATTATAAAAGYAAAACCAGCCACGTCACGGATACCGACGGCATCTGGACAGGTTGAACACCTTCTTCCCTCGCTTTGAGAATAATACAGTGCCACTGTCGCGGCCCGCTATCAAGGACTGTGGGCTATCCTTCACGCCTTTTAAGCGTGTTAACCCTCGCAAGGCCCAGTGGTATCCCTAGCCGCGTCCTCAGAGCATGCACAGACCAGCTGGCTGGTGTGTTTACAGATATATTCAATCTCTCCCTATCCCAMTCAGTTGTCRACACATGCTTCAAGATMGGCACCATTGTCCCTGTACCTAAGAAAGCAAAGGTAATTGAACTAAATGACTATCGTCCCATAGCACACACTTCTGTCATCTTGAAGTGCTTTGAGAGACAAGTCAAGAATCATATCACCTCCCCCCTAGACCCACTTCAATTTGCTTACCGCCCCAATAGATCCACAGACGATGAAATCGCCACCACACTGCCCTGTCCCATCTGGACAAGAGGCTATGTAAGAATGCTGTTTATTGACTATAGCTCAGCCTTCAACACCATAGTACCCTCCAAGCTCATCATCAAGCTCAAGGCTCTGGGTCTGAACCCCACCCTGTGCAACAGGGTCCTAGAGTTCCTGACGGGTCGCCCCCAGGTGGTGAAGGTAGAAAACAACACCTCCTCTTCGCTGATCCTCAACACAGGGGCCCCACAAGGGTGTGTGCTCAGCCCCTTCCTGTCATCCCTGTTCACCCATGACAGCGTGGCCAAGCACGTCTCKAACTCAATCATCAAGTTTGCAGACGACACAACAGTAGRATGCTTGATTATCAACAACGATGAGACAGCCTACAAGCAGGAGGTGAGGGCTCTGGGAGTYTGGTGCCAGGAAAATAACCTCTCACTCAACGTCAACAAAACTAAGGAGATGATCGTGGACTTCAGGAAACAGCAGAGGGAGCACCCCCCTATCCACATCGATGGAACCGAAGTGGAAAGCTTCAGGTTCCTCGGCGTACACATCACTGACAAACTAAAATGCTCCACCCACACAGACAGTGTGGTGAAGAAGGCACAACAGCGCCTCTTCAACCTCAGGAGGCTAAAGAAATTTGGCTTAGCACCTAAAACCCTCACAAACTTTTACAGATGCACAATTGAGAGCATCATGTCGGACTGTATCACCGCCTGGTACGGCAACTGCACCGCCCACAACCACAAAGCTCTCCAGAGGGTGGTACGCTCTGCCCAACGCATTACCAGGGGCAAACTTCCCGCCCTCTTGGACACCTACAGCACCATAGGAAGGGCAAAAAGATCATCAAGGACATCAACCACTGCCACTGCCTGTTCACCCCGTTATCATCCTGAAGGTGAGGTCAGTACAGGTGCATCAAAGCTGGGACCGAGAGACTGAAAAACAATTTCTATCTCAAGGCCATCAGACTGCTTAACAGCCATCACTAGCACATCAGAGGCTGCGGCATATAGACATAGATTAGGAATCTCTGGCCACCTTAAAAATGGATCACTAGCCACTTTCTTATCTTGCATTACTCATCTCATATGTATAAACTGCAATCCACACTATTCTACGGTATCTTAGTCACTTTTAAATTGTGTTTACATATTGCATCACCCATCTCATATGTACATACTGTATTGTATTCTATACTACACCACTGACTGTTAAACAGCCATCTCCAGCACATCAGAGGCTGCTGCCTATAGACATAGATTAGGCTACTTTAAGGACATGAAATACTAATCACTTTAATAATGTCTCCATATCTTGCATTACTCAWCTCATATGTATAAACTGTACTCTATACTATTCTACGGTATCTTAGTCACTTTAATTGTGTGTAAATATGGCATCACCCTTCTCATATGTWTAWACTGTGTTCTATACTATGGCATTGTATCTTAGTCCAATGCCGCTCAGACATACAGTATATGTATATATTCTTAATCCATTCCTTACTTAGATGTACGTGTATTTTGCGTATATGTTGTGAAACTGTTAGKTATTACTTGTTAGATATTACTGCACTGTCGGAGCTAGAAGCACAAGCATTTCGCTACACCTGCAATGACATCTACTAAACACGTGTATGTGACCAATACATTTTATTTGATTTCATACTTATGTGGCATGTTCCTAAGAGCGTGAATTGAGCTGGAGAGGAGAAATGACATGCATTTGGAACAAAAGCCATCTGTAAAAATATTCCCTATATATTGCACTACTTTTGTAGTGCAAAAGTAGTGCATAGAGAATAGGGTGCCATTTGGGACACACACTCCCCTTGACACCTCTTAAGACCATCTCAATCTGGGGCCCTGTTTCGAAGACGATGGCTTTACGAAATGTGTTTACGAATGTGTTTGACGGCCTTTGATCTGTCCGTCACACATCACGCTACACTCCATATTTTCCTGTTCCACCAACCAACAATGCCCTGTAGAAACGCATTTTCTTTTCCTAATTAACACGTTTCATAGCAAGCCTTTGGATTCTGTTCAACTTCAGACAATTTAAACGGATGGCTATTTCTATTCCATGCCATTTCAGGCAGGCAGGGTAGAGGGAGACGCTATGGGGTCCTTGTTGGAGGCACACTGGGGGAAGGCTACTGGGAGACTGTGAGCTCTGTGTTGTAAAGCTAACGCTTATTTGATTTATTAAGAGGTTTGTTGCTTGCTGGCTGCTTGAAAGTGGGGCAGCATGCATGATGAGCTGAACATCTCACATTAGACTCACAAGCAATTGGCATGATTGAAGAGTGGCACTTACATGAAAGAGAGAGGGCAAGAGAGAGAAAGAGGGAGAGTGTGTGTCTCGGGTGGAATTTGGGGATTTTCCCCAAAGGGGAAACTCACACTGAAAACGCACACCCACGGACACACATAAAAGCCTACATGATGCCTACACAAGTGAGCAAACACACACTTCAAACACAGCACACAAGAAAACCAGCTCAATCAGACTCATCATGTCAGACAGACAGACATCTCAGAAACATACATTACTAGGCTACATGCAAATAGAGTCAGACAGGTACACGCACGCACGCACYCACATGTTTTTGAGGGAGAAATATGCTGGAGACAGAATTTGTATAACAAACACACACTTTGTAAATCTTTGTAGAACCAAAGCATGTGTGAAGGATGTCATGCTGCTTGCTTAGCGAATACCGCTTCCTCCTGATTCATTTCACACCGAGGTCCGAACCCAGGAACTCTGCCTTGCTAGCACACTGCCCTCCTGAAGAATCTTACTAATCGCCGCCCTGGAAAAGCTGGCTATTCAATGGTGCAAGTGGGGACACTTCAGGCTGAGGAGTAAGTTTCACACATCCCTATGTCCTACACTTGCTACAGTGCAAATGTGAAGTTTAAGCATATGCTCATATATATACTGTATTTCCCAGTGTACAGCATATTTCCCTATAGATGTAAGACTATGCATGGTGATCAGTGGGAATGGTATGTTGCTATAAGTTCTCCCTGGTGTCTATTTAAAAACAACTATTGAAAGTGACTGGGAAAGATCCATTCCCCTTGGTGGGATTTAAATTAGTTTAGCAGTGTAGCAGAAGGATGCTCCTTTCTCTCCCCCTTCTTTCTCTATTTCCCCCTCTTTCTCCCCTTTCTCTCCCTGTCTCTCTCTRCCTGTCTCTCTCTCCGTCTCTATCTTTCTCTCCTTCTAAATCATTTCTCCTATCTAGCTGGAGGGAGGAAAGGAAAGAGGAGGGAAAACTGTGAACTAGTTAATTGCAGCTTTTAATTGAATCCCAGGAGCATTTTGAGGCCCGATGGTGATTGGAATCAAATAGCGGAGTTCCATTTGTTTTTCCATTCTCCTAAATTCTTCAAAAAACAAACGGCTGGAGCGAAGGATTCTGGGATGTGCTCGGGGCCAATCAGTTATAAGTTATGAGGTTGTGTAACAAAGTCACGGCACCCCCCACCACCATCCAACTCTACTTCTTTTTCACTCCAGCCCTCTCTACACTATCTACCACTATCTATCTTTCCCTCTCCTTCCCTTACTATCCTCCATGTTATCTGTTTCGGTCATGATTTATTTATCTTCATTATACTTGCTTTCACCATTCATTCACAGCCTAGTAATGCCTACCTTCCTCCCACCCTCTCCCTTCATCTTTCCTCTTGTGTAGCAGAGCTTAATTCCTCTCTCCCGCCTTCATTTCTCTTGTATTCAACAAGTTGACCAGCCCTCTGTGCCCTACCTCCTCTGTTTCCCCTCTCCCTGTGTTTTTCTCTCTGTGTCTGTCTTTGTGTCCCCCCTCCCCCTTCCTCTCATCCCACACTCCCTTTCTCTCTCTCGATTCAGGCCTAATTAGGGAGATGCCTTCCTGATCAAGAGGCATTCCTCTCGGGAGAGTGAGCAGTCCAGCCCAGCCAGTGTGGCATGTGTGTGTGTGTGTGTGTATGTCGAGTAGTAGGGAGCCAAGGGGGTGCGTAGACAGTCCACCTAGGGGACAACAAGGCTATGTACGCACACACAAAAAACACACACAAACACACACACACAAACACACACGCTCGCTCTCCTTTGTACTCGACAAACACACCCCACTTCACAGTGGGGACTGACATACACACAGACGTACGCACACAATGGCATATTCGTTTCTTATCTCCCTAGCTCTTGGTCTCTCGTTTGGTACCAGGTGTAAGACAAAGAGCTAGAGTTGAGCGGCTAAAGTGACACAATGCTATCGTATTACTCGTTGTGACACCACACCACCACACCGGTTTTATAACCGCTGTCAAACGAGGGGTCAAATAAAATAACATCAAGCTTTATTTATATATTGCATTTCAGACATGAATGCAACGCAATGCATTTCACAAGGAAAAACAATGAAAATAAAAACWGAAATATTTACTACATAACAAACATAAGAGGATAAAAAACWAAAGAATAACAATAAAAACCGAAAGACTAAAAAAGCACCCTAGGGAAAAGCAAAGCTAAAAAGGTGTGTTTTAAGATCTCTTTTAAATACTGTGCCTTGCAAAAGTATTCATCCCCCTTGGCGTTTTTCCTATTTTYTTGCATTGGAATCTGTAATTTAAATTGATTTTTATTTGGATGTCATGTAATGGACATACACAAAATAGTCCAAATTGGTGAAGTAAAATGAAAAAAATTACTTGTTTCAAAAAACTCTAAAAAACAAACAAACGGAAAAGTAGTTTGTGCATATGTATTCACCCCCTTTGCTASGAAGCCCCTAAATAAGATCTGGTGCAACCAATTACCTTCAGAAGTCACATAATTAGTTAAATAAAGTCCACCTGTGTGCACTCTAAGTGTCACATGATCTGTTACATGATATCAGTATATATTTATATACACCTGTTCAGAGTCTGCAACATCACTAAGTTAGGTGCACCACCATGTAAGCGYCACCATGAAGACCAAGGAGCTCTCCAAACAGGTCAGGGACAAAGCTGTGGAGAAGTACAGATCAGGGTTGGGTTCTAAAAAATATCAGAAACTTTGAACATCCCACGGAGCACCATAAAATATATTATWAAAAAATTGAAAGAATATGTCACCACAACAAGAGAGGGAGGGCCACCCACCAAAAGAGGGCCACCCACCAAAACTCACGGACCAGTTAAGGAGGGCAATAAAGAGACCAAAGATAACCCTGAAGGAGCTGCAAAGCTCCACAGCGGAGATTGGAGTATCTGTCCATAGGACCACTTTAAGCCGTACACTCCACAGAGCTGGGCTTTACGGAAGAGTGGCCAGAAAAAAGCCATTGCTTAAAGAAAGGAATAAGCAAACACGTTTGGTGTTTGCCAAAAGGCATATGGGAGACTCCCCAAACATATGGAAGAAGGTACTCTGGTCAGATTATACTAAAATGTGGCTTTTTGGCCATCAAGGAAAACGCTATGTCTGACGCAAACCCAACACCTCTCATCACCCCGAGAACACAATCCCCACAGTGAAGCATGGTGGTGACAGCATCATGCTGTGGGGATGTTTTTCATCGGCAGGGACTGGGAAACTGGTCAGAATTTAAGGAATGATGGATGGCGCAAATACAGGGAAATTCTTGATGGAAACCTGTTTCAGTTTTCCAGAGATTTGAGACTGGGATGGAGGTTCACCTTCCAGCAGGACAATGACAATGAGCAACTGCTAAAGCAACACTAGACTGGTTTAAGGGGAAACATTTACATGCCTTGGAATGGCCTAGTCAAAACCCAGACCTCAATCCAATTGAGAATCTGTGGTATGACTTAAAGATTGCTGTACACCAGCGGAACCCATCCAACTTGAAGAAGCTGGAGCAGTTTTGCTTTGAAGAATGGGCAAAACTCCCAGTGGCTAGATGTATGAAGCTTATAGAGACAAACTCCAAGAGACTTGCAGCTGTAATTTATGCAAAAGGGGGCTCTACAAAGTATTGACTTTGGGGGGTGAATAGTTATGCACGCTCAAGTATTCAATTTTTTAGTCCTATTTCTTGTTTGTTTCACAATAAAAAATATTTTGCATCTTCAAAGTGGTAGGCATTTTGTGTAAATGAAGTTATACAAACCCCCCKAAAATCAATTTTAATTCCAGGTTGTAAGGCAACAAAATAGGAAAAATGCCATGGGGGGTGAATTCTTTCGCAAGCCACTGTATATCCACAGTTTCGGCCCCCCTCAGGTTCTCTGGCAGGCTACTCCAGAGGCAGGGGGCATAGTAACTAAAGGTTGCCTCTCCATGCCTCTTAGTCCTAGACTTTGGGATAGTTAAAAAAGGGCAGTGCCAGAAGCGCTGAGAGACCTAATGGGTACATAACTCAAAAGCATGTCTGACATGTATTGGGGTGCACAATCGTGAATTGATTTAAAAACCAATAGAATAATCTTCAAATGAATTCTAAAACTCACAGACAGCCAGTACAGAGACTTTAAAAACGATGCAATCTCCAGACAGGGGAGCATTACAGTAGTTAGTTAAGCCTGCTTGTAATAGAATTGTGGATAAGTCTCTCTGTATCAGCCTGAGATAGAAACTGCTGCACCTTTGCAATGTTCCTGAGGTGGTAAAAAGCTATTTTGGTCACATTCCTAATATGTTATTCCGAAATTGAGATCAGGGGCTTTCAAGCTGATGACTTTGTGGCTTTGTTGTTTGAAGTCCTGGGTGGTTCAGTTGTATTGGTGTCCTAGAACAAGGTAATTTGCCTGTAATTGCCCTAGAAGGCTGGTAGAGCTACACTGCTAAACTCAGCCAAAAAAGAAACCTCTCACTGTCAACTGCGGTTATTTTCAGCAAACTTAACGTGTGTAAAGATTTGTATGAACATAACAAGATTCAACAACTGAGACATAAACTGAACAAGTTCCACAGACATGTGACTAACAAAAATGGAATAATGTGTCCCTGAACAAAGTGGGGGTCAAAATCAAAAGTAACAGTCAGTGTCTGGTGTGGCGATCAGCTGCATTAAGTACTGCATTGCATCTCCACCTCATGGACTGCAAAAGATTTGACAGTTCTTGCTGTGAGATGTTACCCCACTCTTCCACCAAAGCACCTGCAAGTTCCCGGACATTTCTGGGGGGAATGGCCCTAGCCCTCATCCTCCGATCCAACAGGTCCCAGACGTGCTCAATGGGATTGAGATCCGGCCTTTTCGCTGGCCATGGCAGAACACTGACTTTCCTGTCTTGCAGGAAATCACGCACAGAACGAGCAGTATGGCTGGTGGCATTGTCATGCTGGAGGGTTATGTCAGGATGAGCCTGCAGGAAGGGTACCACATGAGGGAGGAGGATGTCTTCCCTGTAACGCATAGTGTTGAGATTGCCTGTAATGACAACAAGCTCAGTCCGATGATGTTGTGACACAGACCAGATCATGACCATACCATGACCAGACCATGACGGAACCTCCACCTCCAAATCGATCCCGCTCCAGAGTACAGGCCTCGATGTAACGCTCGTTCCTTCGACGATAAACGCAAATCCAACCATTACCCCTGGTGAGACAAAACTGTAACTTGTCAGTGAAGAGCACCTTTTGTCAGTCCTGTCTGGTCCACCGACAGTGGGTTTGTGCCCATAGGCGACGTTGTTGCCAGTGATGTCTGGTGAGGACCTGCCTTACAACAGGCCTACAAGCCCTCAGTCCAGCCTCTCTCAGCCTATTGCGGACAGTCTGAGCACTGATGGAGGAATTGTGCTACTGTAACTCGGGCAGTTCCTGTTGCCGTCCTGTACCTGTCCCACAGGTGTGATGTTCGGATGTACCGATCCTGTGCAGGTGTTGTTACACGTGGTCTGCCACTGCGAGGACGATCAGCTGTCCGTCCTGTCTTAGGCGTCTCACAGTACGGACATTGCAATTTATTGCCCTGGACACATCTGCAGTCCTCATGCCTCCTTGCAGCATGCCTAAGGCACGTTCACACAGACGTTCTTTCTTTTGGTGTTTTTTAGAGTCWGTAGAAAGGCCTCTTTAGTGTCCTAAATGTTCATAACTGTGACCTTAATTACCTACCGTCTGTAAGCTGTTAGTGTCTTAACGACCTTTCCACAGGTGCATGTTCATTCATTGTTTGGTTAATTGAATAAGCATGGGAAACAGTGTTTAAACCCTTTACAATGAAGATTTGTGAAGTTATTTGGATTTTTTACYAATTATCTTTGAAAGACAGGGTCCTGATAAAGGGACATTTCTTTTTTTGCTAAGTTTATATTGCTAGCTACATTACATATGAAACTGTGCTGGAATTTCTTTTCATTTTACTCTTCTGGCTTTTGAAAGTGTTTCAGTAATTCAAAATAAATAATACAACCCTTGACATCATCGTCAGCAAATTAATTGGTTTCATAGCGGAAGACCCTAGGATGACTAGCAGACTCCATTGCATGCAAATGTTGCATAGCTCTCAATATACATAATTGACGCTAAATTCTCACCAATGTCCCTTTTAAAGTTGACTGGGGAACGCCACAGCCTCAAGGTCATAACAGAAGCAGTAAATTTCATTTTCATAACATTTGGACAACAGATTTGACTAAGAGCAAAGTGAATTACAGTAAGTCAGTTCAATAAAGGAAGGATGTATCTAAACAACTAACCTACTCAGAATAATGCAGTAGTAAGGAGTGTTTGTGTATGGTTGTGTACTACCTATGAGAGAGGAGCCAGGGGCCATGTGGGACCATCTAGGGCCTCTGGCTGAGGGTAACAGTTACACACTGACAGCCACAAGGCCTGCTGCTCCTCTTTTTCCTGCATGTACTCTAAAGCAAGAAAGAATCAGATTGCCTTATGTCTACTGTGAGTGTGTGGTGTGTGTGTGTGTGGATGTGTTTAACT
>NC_036860.1:33815407-33820716 GCF_002910315.2 Salvelinus sp. IW2-2015 | reverse complement strand
ACAGGTCTGAGCACTGATGGAGGAATTGTGCTACTGTAACTCGGGCAGTTCCTGTTGCCGTCCTGTACCTGTCCCACAGGTGTGATGTTCGGATGTACCGATCCTGTGCAGGTGTTGTTAACGTGGTCTGCCACTGCGAGGACGATCAGCTGTCCGTCCTGTCTTAGGCGTCTCACAGTACGGACATTGCAATTTATTGCCCTGGACACATCTGCAGTCCTCATGCCTCCTTGCAGCATGCCTAAGGCACGTTCACACAGACGTTCTTTCTTTTGGTGTTTTTTAGAGTCTGTAGAAAGGCCTCTTTAGTGTCCTAAATGTTCATAACTGTGACCTTAATTACCTACCGTCTGTAAGCTGTTAGTGTCTTAACGACCTTTCCACAGGTGCATGTTCATTCATTGTTTGGTTAATTGAATAAGCATGGGAAACAGTGTTTAAACCCTTTACAATGAAGATTGTTGAAGTTATTTGGATTTTTTACAATTATCTTTGAAAGACAGGGTCCTGATAAGGGACATTTCTTTTTTTGCTAAGTTTATATTGCTAGCTACATTACATATGAAACTGTGCTGGAATTTCTTTCATTTTACTCTTCTGGCTTTTGAAAGTGTTTCAGTAATTCAAAATAAATAATACAACCCTTGACATCATCGTCAGCAAATTAATTGGTTTCATAGCGGAAGACCCTAGGATGACTAGCAGACTCCATTGCATGCAAATGTTGCATAGCTCTCAATATACATAATTGACGCTAAATCTTCACCAATGTCCCTTTTAAAGTTGACTGGGGAACGCCACAGCCTCAAGGTCATAACAGAAGCAGTAAATTTCATTTTCATAACATTTGGACAACAGATTTGACTAAGAGCAAAGTGAATTACAGTAAGTCAGTTCAATAAAGGAAGGATGTATCTAAACAACTAACCTACTCAGAATAATGCAGTAGTAAGGAGTGTTTGTGTATGGTTGTGTACTACCTATGAGAGAGGAGCCAGGGGCCATGTGGGACCATCTAGGGCCTCTGGCTGAGGGTAACAGTTACACACTGACAGCCACAAGGCCTGCTGCTCCTCTTTTTCCTGCATGTACTCTAAAGCAAGAAAGAATCAGATTGCCTTATGTCTACTGTGAGTGTGTGGTGTGTGTGTGTGTGGATGTGTTTAACTATTTTTGGTGGTGTGTGTGTGTGTGTGTGTGTGTGTGTGTGTGTGTGTGTGTGTGTGTGCGTGTGCGTGTGCGTGCGTGTGCGTGCGTGTTGAGAGCGTGCGTGCTTGTATGTGTGTGAGAGAGAAAGTGAATTTTGAGAGAGAGAATGTGTGTGTGTTTGTGTGTGTTTGTGTGTGTGTATGCACACGCGTGCATGTATGTGATTATTTAATTGACATTTCCATATCTATCTTACATAACTTCCTGCCAAAACACAGCAGCCAGTTAGAATAGCCTAATGGCTATCTATGTCCATGTGTGCCTTATTCCACTGATAGAATACAGAACTATGTTCAAGGCTTCAAAGGATGTCAAATATGCAAAGTATATACAATCAAAACTCACACAGTAAACATTTTAAAGTGAGAGTCAAACAGAAATAAGATTATCTTCAAGTCCCAACTGCCTTATTAGGCATTCAGGGAATATGCATTTGTAACTCTCACACAATTAGTGAAGGGTGTGGGAGAAAGATGATAGTGTGTTTTGCACCATACTGTATGCTGACTACAGGTTTGTTAATGATGGATTTATCACATTCTTAGTGTGTGTGTGTGTGTGTGTGTGTGTGTGTGTGTGTGAAAGACAGCATATCTGTGAATAAGTGTGTCTCAGTGTATGGATTATTATGTGCATATTCATTTGTTTCACCATCAATATTTAATCCGTTTTTTACATGTGCACATAAGTGTGTGAGGGTAGTGTGTTGTTGGCATGGTGCAGCCTCTTTAGACTGATTACCCCACCGGCTGGAGGTAGAGCGCTATCGTTTGGGTTATTAATGAGCTCCGTTGAATCGGACTGAGAGCATGGTGCATGGCCAGAGTGGGCGCCTCCTCTTCGCTACTGTAGTTGGAGGCACCAGAGGATATGGCCAAAGGTGAGGCAGCAATTAATGGAATTAATTTAAATTTGTCACCTAAAGCCTCACAGTAGGTGGTGGAAGTTCAAAAGATCCCATTGGCCCCTCATAAAAATGATTTGTAACTGTTTATCATTGCATTTGGATATYGAGGGACAAATATTCTTGGTCGATATTGTGGTTTGGTATATACGGTGCCTTCAGAAAGTATTCACGTCCCGTGACTTTTTCCAAATGTTGTTGTTTTACAGCCTGAATTTAAAATGGTTACAATTGAGATTTTGTGTCATTGATCTACACACAGTACCCCATAATGTCAAAGCACCCCATTGTAGTTACTCCACAATACTAGCATAAATGACAGAGTGAAAAGAAGGAAAGCCTATACGGAATACAAATATTCCAAAACATGCATTCTGTTTGCAATAAGGCACTAAAGTAAAACTACAACAAATTTGGCAAATACGTAAATGTTTGGGGCAAATCCAGCACAACACYTCACTGAGTACCACTCTTCATATTTTCAAGCATGGGGGTGGCTGCATCATYTTATGTGTATGCTTGTCATCGGGAAGGACTGGGGAGTTTTTTTAAGATAAAAAGCAACAGACAAAATCCTAGCGTAAAACTTGGTTCAGTCCGTTTTCCAACAGACACTGGGACACAAATCACCCAACAGCAGTACAATGACCTAAAACACAAGGCCAAGTATACACTGGAGTTGCTTACCGAGACGACATTGAATGTTCCTGATTGGCCTAGTTACAGTTTTGACTTAAATCGGCTTGAAAATCTAAGGCAAGGCTGTCTAGCAATGATCAACAGCAAACTTGAKAGAGCTTTAAAAAAAATATATATATATATAATAAATAAATAAAAGATGGGCAAATATTGTACAAACTAGGAGTGGAAAACTCTTAGACTTACCCAGAAAGACTCAAAGCTGTAATCACTGCCAAAGGTGATTCTAACATGTATTGAGGGGCAAGCATCTCGGGACCCCCACGCGGGCACAGCACACCGCGGGGGGACCAGGGGACACACCAGGGAAAGAGGGGCAGTGTCGCTCCGGCTGAGGGTATCTTACGCAGGTTCCCGGCTGAGGGACTCTGGCAGGTCCCTGGCTTGAGGACTTCTGGCAGGTCCCGGCTGAGGCTCTCTGGCAGGTCCCGGCTGAGGGACTTCTTGCGCAGGTCCCGGCTGAGGGGACGTCTGGCAGGTCCTGGCTGAGGGACGGCTCTGGCAGGTCATGGCAGGACGGGCTCTGGCTGGTCATGGGGCAGGGAGGGGGGGCTCTGGCTGGTCATGGCAGGACTGCTGCTGGTCTGGCAGGAGGTTGGCTGGTCATGGCAGGACGCTCTGGCAGGTCCTGGCTGGACGGCTCTGGCAGGTCCTGGCTGGACGGCTCTGGCAGGTCTGGCTGGACGGCTCTGGACGGTCATGGCTGCTGAAGGCTTGGCTTGATCCGGTCTGGCGGAGAGCTCTGGCTGATCCGGTCTGGCGGAAGGCTCTGCTGATCCGGTCTGGCGAAGGCTTGGCTGATCCGGTCTGGCGGAAGGCTCTGGCTGATCGGTCTGGCGGAGGGCTCTAGCGGCTCCGGTTGCGGACGGCTCTAGCGGCTCCTGTCTGGCGGACGGCTTGTGGCTCGGAGTGGCAGGCGCGGCTTTGGGCAGCTCATGGCAGACGGGCGCGCTTTGCAGGCTAATGCAGACGGACAGTTCAGACGGCGTAGGGCAGACGGGGCCAGTTCAGGCGCCGCTGGCAGACGGCAGTTCAGGCGCCGCTGGGCAGACGGGCAGTTCAGGCGCCGCTGGGCAGACGGGCAGTTCAGGCGCCGCTGGGCAGACGGGCAGTTCAGGCGCCGCTGGCAGACGGGCAGTTCAGGCGCCGCTGGGCAAGACGGGCAAGTTCAGGCGCCGCTGGGTCAGACGGGCACACCTGTAGGAAAGGAGACGGAGAGCAGCCTGGTGCGTGGTATAGGCACTTGGCTGGCGCTGGAGAGGAGGAAACAGCTGGGAGAGAGAACCCGGAGAGACAGCCTGGTACGGGGGCTGCCACCGGAGGACTGGACTGGAGGTGGCACCGGGTATACGCGGACCGTGAAGGAGGACACGTGCTCTTGAGCACCGAGCCTCCCCAACCTTACCAGTTGAATGGTCCCCGTAGCCTGCCAGTGCGGCGAGGTGGAATAGCCCGCACTGGGCTATGCAGGCGAACCGGGGACACCACCTGTAAGGCTGGTGCCATGTACGCCGGCCCGAGGGACGTACTGGGAGACCAGATACGTTGGGCGGCTTCATGGCACTCGGCTCGATGCCCAACCTAGCCTCCCAGTGCGGCAAGGTGGAATTAGCCCGCAGCTGGCTAAGCACGCGTACTGGGGACACCGTGCGCTTTACCGCATAACACGGTGTCTTACCAGTAGGACGCCTTCTACCTCCACGGTAAGCACGGGAGTTGGCTCAGGTATCCTACCCGGCTTTGCCACACTCCTCGTGTGCCCCCCCCAAGAAATTTTTGGGTCTGACTCACGGGCTCCCAACCGCGTCGCCTCGCGCGCGCTCGCTCCTCATACCAGCGCCTCTCAGCCTTCGCTGTTCCAACTCCGCCTTGGAGCGGCGATATTCCCTGGGCTGAGCCCAGGGTCCTCTACCGTCCAGGATCTCCTCCCACGTCCAGTAAGTCCTTGTTGCTTCTGTTGAGCATTCCTTGCCGCTTGGTCCTAGTTGGTGGGTGATTCTGTAAGGGCTGTCGCTCTCCTCATCCTCAGACGAGGAGAGGAGAGAAGGATCAACAGACCAAAATGCAGCTTCAGGGAAATAAGCCATCCTTTTATTTACACGACGATGGCAACACGAAACACAAAACACTTTCAAATTTACAAAAGAGAAAACGACGTCGACGAAACCTGAACATAAACTTACATAACTAAACATAAACTCACGGACAGGAAACAGACGACATCAAAAATGAACGACACAGCCAAAAGTCCCGTATGGTATCGACACGACACAGACACGGAAGACAATCACCCACAAACAAACAGTGAGAACACCCTACCTAAATATGACTCTTAATTAGAGGAGAACGCAAAACACCTGCCTCTAATTAAGAAGCCATACCAGGCAACCAAAACCAACATAGAAACAGATAACATAGACTGCCCACCCAAAACACACGCCCTGACCATAAACACATACAAAAACAACATAAAACAGGTCAGGACCGTTACATATTA